>NC_135757.1:12149000-12482500 GCF_041903045.1 Epinephelus lanceolatus | reverse complement strand
CAGACAGCCCATATGGACTCGTGTGCACTGTATGTGGATGTATACGCTTCCAATCACCTACAATCTGAAACCAGGAAGCAGATCGATTGCGGCTGGCTTGCACAGGAGCACATGCTTGGGGAGTTATAAAATAACTGCTTTAGCTGGAGAGGTTGATTGAAGGAGGAGGGAAGGAGGAGGAGGCGAGTTTTATGACCTTGTAAATCAGAGGGAATTTGTAAACCCTGGCTCTGAGAGGAAACAGGAGAGGCGGCGGCTGCTTTCTGTCGGTGGAGGGAGGAGGCTGAGGAATGAGTGTCCGGGGAGGAAAGCTTATAGGCTGAGAGATACAACCTTTGCGACTCGCAGCGAGGAAGTTAAGGCAGAAAAGGTTGAGATACACAGCTACCTTGTTATTGATGCCATTGATCCCTCTTTATGACTGCAAGCATTTCACCACTTTGTCAGAAAGACATGAATAATAAAATGCAACGTTTCCAATAAATACATGTCAGGTTACTATTTGTAATTCAATATACTGCTTCCACATGTTTATTTATGTCTATGAGCTCTTTCTTCTCTGTGAGACTGTACTTACTTAGGCACAGCAGTACTTTGAGGCAAAACCATGGACTGTAAAAAATAATGGATGTAGCCACCGTGCTGTCACCTATCGGTTTGTGGACTCCCGTTTGCCTTGAGTTTGGCATTTTGGCCGTCGCCATCTTGCTTTTTTTAGAGCCAGAAGTGACCATAATTGGACAAGAAGGTCGAGCTAACACAAACGCTAGCTGCTAGCTTGGTTAGCATGGTGCATTTACAGTCTATGGTTAACTGTGACAATGCTAATGCTAATTTTTGCTGGGCTTAAAACCATTAAAGCAAAAAGTACTTACTGGAAAAACTGAACATGTGACTCCTCTTTTAATCAACCAAAACACTACAATTAACTTTCATGACCTGAAGACACACTGAAATAGCAACAGCTATGCCTATACTATGTGAATCTGGGGTTATGCCATGTTTACGTTTCCTAAACAGGGTAGTTGTGGTAGTACTTGTCAATGGATGGCAACCAGCTGTCACTCAAAGCAGTTAATTTAGCATAATTTTACATTTTAAAATTGAAATGAGTGAGTTGCATAAAACAATCACCACGGTACATTTGTCAATGGGAAACTGTTTTTTGTACCAGGCTGTAAACATGTTTATTTCTAAGGAGTACATTTTGGCATGTCGACATTGGCTTCATTTTCAGCCCCAGAGGTTGTTACTTGGCTAAATGGTAGCACCATGCTAACATGCTCACAATGTTAACCATGTTCACTGCCTTAGCTTCGCATGCTAACATTTGCTAAAGCAAACAGTTCAACACCTGTCAGCACATTTATTTCAACTGACAACTTCAATCAGTGCTTATATTCAAACTTTTTTTCAGCCCTTCACTTTTTGAACTTCCATTTCACTCTTTTTAAGTATTCGTATTTTGACTGCCACTTCAACTACAGAACAACTGTTCCACTTCAGTACTCACACGATTGATGTTTTAACTGCAAAATTTAACAGGAAAATTTCAGTAGCTTAAATCTTCCTCAGAAAATTACAACATGCATGGACTTGTGCATTGTCCCTGGTGACTTAATCTATCTTGATACGTTATCTAACATTTTATTTTGTTGTTTTTTCAAGTTCAATTTATGTTCTTTAAAATAACCAGTATAAGCAAAAGGAAAAAAACAATCATCACGGGTAAAGAACAGCCAGGCGTTACCTCAGCCAAATAATGTGGTTTTTAAACAGCAGATAAAAAAAGACATGTTTGCGAAGGCACACATATTCTGGCATCATTTATTATTTCCTGTTGATGTGTTCAATAATACTCAAATCTACTGAGAGGTTTGTTCCACTGTTCGCCACAGAGTATCAGTTGCCTTATCTGTGGTTAAGATAGAAATCAACAAGCTTGATATGTGATTGTACAGCACAGTTTCCCCTTTTCTATTTAACTTCTCGTCTCTGTGTTCGTACAGGGGCCGAGCTGCAGGGCTAAGAGCAGATTTTGATGTTTCAGCACTTTGTCTTGACAGGCTGTGGTGTCAAGACACAAGGGAGAGTTCACTTAATCTTGCTTTACCGCACATTCCAACTAAAACAATCCACTTCTTCCTCTAACTATATTTGACACAAATTCTGTCTTCCTTGTGTTCGTTCGTTACGTTCTCAAAAAGACTCTAATGAGCAATGCATCACAGTGCTATAGTTCTGACTGCAGTAACCTCAAGAGGCGCAAAGAGATTTTGCCTCATCAGGATGCAGACAGGTGCACTTGGTTCGACTTACTCGACCCTCAAACCGCCTTCGACATCAAACATCAAACGCACCTCTGATCGTCTTCCCATCTGAAATCATTTCCGACTGACAGACTCTGGGGCCCCAAAACTGGAAGCTTGTCAGTCAGGACAAAAAAAAAATCACTCCACCCATTCTTTTGATAAGAAGGAAACATCATTTTCCCACACGACACACACTGAAATATGCACATATCTCTGCAATGATGTCATAACGTTGAGTTAGTGAGAAATAGCGGAAGTGGTGTATTGTAAGTGTGGTCATTTGCAGAAGGGCACTTTAGCAATCCCAACGGCTATCAGGCCCACGCTATGACTGTTCTCCTTGTTCACTGTTGTACTTTGAGTTATTATCACTTCCATAGACATTACTTGTATTTATTTCTCAGCCCTGGTCTTTCTGAACAGTGATAATTCAAAATGCTCAGTATTTAACATTGATCAAGTGTACATAATCGTATTATTATGAGATGTACAGTTTATGAATCACCGTTTTGAGTTATACAATGCATTAAAGTGCATGGAGGTTTATTTATACTCGGCAAATATAGCAAATGTGGTTCTTAAACGTCTGATGGACAGAAAATGGGGTACAACAGCACATGAAGAAGAACCACCACTACAGATTAAAAGATTCCCAAACTGATAGATGAATGTACGCCAGATGTACTTGTAAATAAACATCTTAACTGATGTGCAGTAAAACCCAATAGACACTTTGACAGATACTTAGAAATCGCCAGGGGAACACGGGTGGTAAATAGTATCCAGAAGTGCTTGGAGTGCAGTCAGGAGATGTTATTTACTTCCATGCTCTCCCACGCCCCATTAGACATAACAGTGTGTAACCTATTGGAGTTTGGTGGCTGGCCAGAGCATGTTTTTGACTCAGACAGCAGAGGAGGTGCTGTCTGATTGCTAAAAAGTGAGCTCCTGTTATGAATATGTGGGCTGCATAATCATCCAAGTGTAGCAGGCTGAGCGCATACATGCTGTAAGCCCAGTTCAAGAGAAATAAATAAATAAACACGTGCAGCAGCTATAATATTCCTGCAGCTATGGAAACACCTGTAATGTCACATGCTTCATTGGGTGCAATTAAAAGCATAGCACCTTGTATACAGAAGCTAACGGCACCAGGGGGGATCTTAACACCATTTCCATACATTCATACTACTACTACTACTTAGTGAAGCATGAAGTGAACAAAACAGGTGCCATCGGGATGGGGTTTGTATAATCTCAAGACTAATTATCACAAAATTTGCTGTGCTAATGCAGTATAAGCAAAGTTCGGCTGCTTGCTCAATTACATTTATTTAATTCTAATATTAATGTTACTGTTGATGTTATTTCTCCTGTGCTCTCACATTTCCTTGTTGCATCCCCTCATAAATCTGGATTAGTCATTTACTGTTTCTGTGAATGATCATGGAGGCAAAGAGTGCTGACATTCAATGCACTCGTCCTCCTTTGGCTCAATAAAATCAAAGTAGATGGAACTCAGTACAGTTCAGGTCATTCAGAATCAAGGCAAGGTCAATGTGTCCCCATGCCAAGAGAAGACAATGACGAAATGTGATTAATCATTTCTAGAAACTTCAACCAAAGTTCAAACTGATGCGCTCATTTGTTGTTGCTGTTGCTCTCAAATCTTATTCTTCACACGACAGGTCCTTTCAGAGCTTATTCTTTGAGTTAATCTGCTTCTCATGCTTACACTTCAGCTGACACCCTTTTTAGGGCTCAGATCTTCACCTTTGAACTACAACAAAACCTTCTTCAGCACTTCCTGGTCCCAGGGCATTCACACACAATTTACTGCCACTGCTTCCTGTACTCAGTTTATCACCTACACAAAATTGACAGTTAAATTTCACTCGGTCATTTCATCTAACTGCCATTTTAACTTCGAATAGTGTTTTCTTTTTACTGCAACTCAATTTCTTTTAGTTATTTACAACTGCCCAAAAACTGCACAACTATTTCAAATATATTAAGTGCAAACTCTCAGCAGTGCGCTGTGAAAAATATATATAATATAAAGATATAAATATATTCTCTTTTTAATACAGATTAAAGTACAGCAATATATTTGACACTACAGATCTGAGTTACAGAGCAAAGCAGCAACAAGCGGCACCTTCTGGAAATGTCTTGAGCCTAATTTAATAAAACATCTGTGACAGAAGGAGTCGATTCAATAACCGCAATAACACTTCCTGCTCTGATCCAGCTTTTTCCTGAAATGTCAAACTGGGGTTTCTAGCTTGGCACTCAGGACGCTTTAATGGCACAAGGGATTGCTTCATCAGATCAGACGAGCACAGTAAAACTAAAGACGGTTTAATGTTCAACTCAACTTGGTTATCCATCATGAGACGAGGAGGAAACACATTGTTGTCTGTTTATGAGCCTGCAAGGTAAAGAGTGTGTGATGGTTGTGCTTCCTGCTCTGCATATGCCAGCTCTGTGTGTGTGTGTGTGTGTGTGTCTGTCAGCCCTGTGTGATTTCTCTTTCTTCAACATGTCCTCTGATGTGCTGCCAAGGGCCCGCAGCTTTCCCTCTCTGTACATCCTACTCATTCTCACCTTTCGCCATGCTCTCTCCTGCCTCATCAAATGCTTCTTACACACTGAACGCTGAAAAATAGGGGCACTGACCGATTTAATGGAGATGTAGTGCACTGACGAGGTGAGTCTAGGTAAAAGCCATTACACCTTATTGGTTTCTTTAATTAAATCTATACTAGTTAGAAAGGAGATTAAGCTATTGAGACAGGGTGACAGTAAGAGATTTATTCCAGATCTTTAATATTTAGATATGTAATAGCTGTTTGTTTGTATGGTAAGACAGTCACTCTCAGCTGCCTTGCTCTGCCTTTCTACTCCTCTAACTGGGTTGCTATGGAAACGGCTCCCTCAGAGGTGGTTTGACCATTTTATTTCATGTCTCACCAGCAACACTGCCTCTTCAACAACACAATAATTACTTGCCATCCTGATTCTTTAATCCCCAGGATCTCTCATATGCAGTCCTGCTCGTCGTTCCACCTGCTGCTGTGGCCCTCAGTGGGTTTCTGGGAGTCCTCAGCAAAATGAGGCATCATTTAATTTCACTACAAATTGATTCACAACAAATGGTCCCAGTTTTAATCACAGGGTTTGACTTCACCTCTATTACCACGAGGCAAGTGTAGGCAAATCTTGCATAGTTAGGTGTAACTTCAACCTTGGAGCAGTCAAACTCTCCCCTGTGCTTCCCAAAAATCTGCACGCTGTTAATTAGCTCACAGGAATTTATAATTGCAACGTTTTAGCTCGACTGACCTTAAGAGGCATGAATTTTTCATGGTACAGTTGAGCACTGCTGACACTAATGTCTAAATGAGTGTGAGACACTAGACACATCCTCTCCTGAGAAGGTTCACATCACAGGCCACTTTTTGGAACACAAATTCTCAGCAGTGATTTTTTACTACTTAACACAAGGTTGAATCCATCCAGTGTCCAAGGTTTGATTTGATTGATTCTGGCTGGCTATGTAAATGCTAAGAAAGAAAACAACATAAAATTCTATTTTGCTGACAAAATTTAAAGTTTTTAGTTTTACAGTTTTGTTTTTTTTGTACAAGCAACTCTCCACACGAGCGCAGTATACGTGAGGCAACCATCATACCTATGCCAAAGCACAGTAAAACGCAAGTATATTTCCGGCCTTAAGCCCCAGGCTCTCCAAACCAACATCAAAGAACTAGGGGCAACAAAGGCCGACTGCTACATCGTCCATTCTGCCTGTGTCTCAGCTAAGAAGTTGGACTTGGTAACACTTGACTAAAGCCAGTGGCTAGGTAGCATGGATGTTCGGCACCTGCATGCAAGGACAGAACTCTCCTTACCAGCAGGTGGCGGTAGTCCTTCATAAAGGGACACTGTAAGACTGACAGCGTGGTTTTAAGACACTAGTTAGCCAGTTAGCACAGTAACAATATTGTTAAAAGAACAACAGATACAGTGCGCTAGCCAACAAGAACGCAAACAAAAACAAACCGTTTCTGTTTAAGAACTCAGTGGCTAAGAAACAATATTACCTAATATAATAAGTTTGTTTCCATCTCTTGCACTGAGCTGAACCGCAAATCAAAGGGATTTCTCTCACTGGTGATCTCCACTCCGTCTGACACCAATTTCACACGCTGAATCAGCCGAAGAGCAGCTGACAATAGCCTGTAAGTGCCAACGGTGCAGGACACATAGCAAAAACTAAGGCAACAGATGCTCACTGCTGACCGGACTGTTGCTTTGGTGTGTCACGTGTGTGTGACGACGGTTTCTGATAGCTCTGGTGTACCACAATTTGTCTATGTACGCTCACACTGCTATTTACCATGCTGAGAAAATACAAAGCCCAGAAATAGATGAGCCAAAAAGGAAAAAGAAAAAGCTTTGCCAAAATTTCCTCACTGGCAAATTAAATTGTTTTGTGTTGTCAGAAATGAAAAACTCATGTGCATGACAAAGCATCTGGTGTGCATCACAAACACTACTTTGTCTCCTTTTTGACTATAGCTGTGCTGGTGTTAATAAAAACATGCATGAAAACAAGTCCTGGAAAATGTGTTTGAATAAGAGAATGTGTGTGTGTGTGTGTGTGTGTGTGTGGGGGGGTGATTACTCATTCTGCTTCACACACCGTTTCACTTCGTACACCTGTGGGATGAGTGCGACCTGAGCACCTCTGCATACTGATCAGGCAGAGAGAAGGCCTTTCAATAGGCTGTGCTTTGCGTGGAGACTATTACTTGCCTAACCCACATTAACCCCTTCAAATTAAGGGCGAGGAAGGAGACAGGATTCAGCTGGAGAATACTTCTTTAACAACACTGGCTCAGTCACTCTAATGTGTCCGGGTTGGTCCACACATCTCTAGTTTCAACATCCAGAGTTTTTCCACACTGTTTCTGTTTAATAGCTCAATAAAGCAAAAAATCTGATAAGGTTTCCCTTGAAATATTGCTTAGTTTCCAGAGTCTGAAGTCTTATCTAGCCAAAAATATTAATTTGTTTTATGATGCCTGTAAAGCAGGCAATGAAAACACTCACAAATGAAATTATAATCGTTACCATTACAATTGAGTTAAATTAGCATAAACTGGGTGTCAGGAAGGCTCCATATTTTGTTATTTCTTATTAACTTGCATAAGCTAAAAGTTGCATTTAAATAGAAATCATCTGATCTGTCAATGACCTACAATGTAGGGAAAGGAGACTGGAAATGGGGGGCAGGTACGGTCATGGTGGTAAAAACATCGGTGGAGTTGATAAGCGACAAAAACACTGAACTTTGGGCAGCGTTATCAGTGCTCAAAAGAGATTAATTCAATTGCTACATTTTTAAAAGCTGACTGCACCTTCCTCTACTGTTCATCGGTGAGTCTTCAGATCATTAATCTCATAACCTGCATATAATTCCCTTGTGAATTTTAACTTCATGCAAGAAATAGATTTCTTAACGCGGGTTCCACTTTCTATTTCAAATAGGGGATATATCATTTTGAAATGAAACCTCTCAAGTGTAGAGAAAGAGATCGAAGGACAGTGCGATTCAGAAGAAGGAGGGAGGGAAATGGAGTAAGCCAGTCAGCTCGTTATCAGTCTGCTCCAAAATGGCCCTTTAATTAAAAGCAGGAGGTAATGAACACGCTTGGGAGTCTGATTGGCAACTAATGCCCCTTGCTGTGAGCTGATGGGCTCCCCCGTCTGCCCTTTTAAAGCTAGACTGAATGGCACACTGCTGTGTGTGTTCTGACTCAGTACTAGAAGCCATAAAGCTCAGCAGCAGGCCAGCTACCTCTGGATTAAAAACTGTAACGCCTTGGGATTTGGAGTCTTACAATATGGCTTTGAAATTCAAACTGTACAAGTATTGTTAATGAGTACCTTCTAGATTAGGTTTAAAATGTGGAAATGTTAAGTAAGTTACTGTTAAGATTATACAGTCTGACACATTCTTGTGCCATTTATGTCACCACTAGATGGACTTTGCTCACATCATTCTCTCAGGACAAGACATCTCTGTGTGATCAGGGTTGCAATAATCCAGGAGGAGTTTGAAGTAAAACAAAATAATTCCACATCTTTTAAAATGAGCACTCAGTCCAAAGATATTATAATTTGTCTGATCACTTTAAGGACTTTTTCTCAACATGTTGCACATGTCATTGTCATGTCTGGCATGGGTGGCTGACAGGATTACTGCAGGGCTTGAAATACCACGTGCATATGTATGATAGTGCACCTAAAATCTAAGATATGCATGCAATTCTTAGCTCCACATGCACTGGCGATAGTAACTTGGTACAGCTGGAGAATTAGCACCTCATGGTTGTATGCCTCCACGAACCAGTCATGTTGCAGTTGCAGTTTACATCCATGTCCATCCAGTCTCATATGTAGCCATGACAGTTGACAATGCTTCAAATGTTGCTGCAGAGAAGCTACAAATTCTGAAACATTGATGCTTCACACACATCTTCAACTTGGCAGCACAGAAGATCTATAGTTTAACAGTAGGCACCAAGGATAGTGTCACCAATTCAGTATCTGACCAAATGTCTCCAAGTTATGGCATTAATTAATGGCCAAAAAAGTGTTTTTGCTAAACACGATAATGTCACAGGCGGCATGGTTAGCACTGTCGCTTCACAGCAAGAGGGTTCCTAGTTTGATCCCAGGAGGGAGGCAGAGTTTGCATGTGCTCCTCATGTCAGCATGCGTTTTCTCCGGGTACTTCAAAGACATGCAGGTTAATTGGTGACTCTAAATTGCCCGTAGGTGTGAATGTGAGTGTGAATGGTTGTCTGTCTCTACGTATGTGTCAGCCCTGTGATAGTCTGGTGACCTGTCCAGGGTGTACCCTGCTTCTCGCCCAATGTCAGGTGGGATAGGCTCCAGCCCCCCCCCGCGACCCTCAAGAGGATGAAGCGGTTACGGAAATGAATGAATAATAATGTCACAGTGACCTTTTAGGTATAAAATGTCATCATTTCTTTACCTCATCCTATCAGACATTTGTGTGAAATTTTGTCATAATTAGCGTATGAATTCTTGAGTTATGGCTTAAAATGTGTTTTGTAAGGTCACAGTAACCTTGACCATTGATTACCAAATTCTAATCACTTCATCCATGAGTCCAAGTGGACATTTGTGCCAAATGTGAAAAAAAAAAAATCAAGGCACTCTTGAGCTATCCTGTCCCCATTAACAAGAATGGGATGGACAGATGGATGGATGGACAACCTATGAACATAATGTCACCGGCCATGGCTATCACGAAAAAAAAACATGGTGCATGTCATTTTAAATGTTGCATGCACCAGTGCATATACACAGACCTGTCACATGTCTGAACTTAAACCAGTAGAAAAAAAAAATGGGCATATGAGTGAACAAATAAACACTCGTCCAAAGCCTTGAAACATAATGTTTATGTGCCCATGACCTGGACATTCTCCCGCTCTGACACAACTCTTCAGTGGTGAGTGGTGTAAAAAAAAAAAAAAAAACTTGTAGCGTTCAGCCCCAAGCCTGAACGTACAGGAAGTGACTGTGAGCCTTTCTGACCAGACAGTTCCAGGTACCAAAGAACCACAGGAACTAAATGCATGACATTGTCACTAGCCAGCTGGATGGAGAAAAAGTGTTGGTAAAGTTAGAAATAACCAAGTGGAACAAACCATGACTGACTGATGCAACAGAATTTCCAGATCATTAGTCAGTTATTTTCGGCTTATTATTTAATTCCACACATCTTCGTCAGCCTGCCTCCCGATGTGAAAAGGCATTTACACTACAGGCATGATACATGAAGACTACTCTCGCTTGTAGCACCTATTGTAGCATTCCACCGAGTTTCTCTGTCAGACATTTTAAGAGTCAGCTGCATCGGAGCGACCCACTCTGCAACATACATGGTGTCGGCTGAAAGCTCATCAAGGCGCGGGCAGTAATCCAACCATCCATGGCATGCCAAACAATGTGCAAATCTCCCCAAGTCTCTAAGTCGTTTTTGTCTAGGATACAGTAATCCCTTGGTCTCTGTGCCGCAGTGTGAGCATGTATTTGAATATATTAAAAACTTCACGGAGAGGGCGATAAGCTGAATTTGAGCTCCTAAACCAGACTCCTATTAAGTTTCCTGTGAAAGTTTTACCCAAGGTTGTTCAAAGAGTTTCACTGCAGAGCTCTCTGAGGTCTGAAAATGGGTTATCCTTGGTGCGCTGGTGTTCTTGGCATGCCTAGTCTGTCCCTTTCATCTTCAGAAGGAATACATACCTATGTATCTATGTGCAGATTTGTATATGCCAGCACATGTCAGTATTTGAGGTGTGTGTCAGTGTGAATGTGTCTGTAGGTTTATGGGAACAGCCTATGGATGTGTTTGTGGTGTTTTTAAAAAGTCAGAAATACTTTCTCTTCTGCAGCATGGTTACATCAGTCTATAACTAAACTCTTTTGACTTGTAACCTTGCCAGCCAACCATTTCTTTCCTAGTATAACTCAGCCCTAGGTGTTAAATTACATGTTTCAGGGTGTAATAATGTGTACAGTGTGTTCGCAATATCAGAAATGTCTTGTGCATAAAAGACTGAATTACCTTCCAGAAGTTGTCGACCTTGCCGTAGACTAATGACTGGTTCTGCCTTTTGATGTCATCAATGTGCCTGATGTCGCTGGCGTTGAGGTGCTGCTCCACCACGAAGCCCAGGAAACTGTTGTCTGGGGTGTGAGCTGTGGCAAAATAAGCAAATAAAAATATATAAATACATACAAACATACACAACTCATATGAATATCAGTGCATGCCTCTAACAGATTACGAGTTAAAAGCTCTCAAAGGCCTCCTTTCATCATCAACATGATGCATGCAAATGTGTTTCTGCAAAACAAAAAGGAAAGAGGTGAAAAAAAGTCAGTGTTCATGTCTTTGGGAATAAAATGACAAATGACTTCAGGCAGTTTTCCTCATCTTAATTTATGCATTACTGAGGCAAAAACAAAACTGCCTTCAATGCGTCTTACACACGTCGTCTGGGTACAATTCAGTTGAATAAATAAGCCCATTTCAATGCCAGCATTTAGCACTGATCATAATTCCACAGAGAGAGACACAACTCGCCGAGCGCTCTGGGTTTTTGTTCCCTCGATTCCTTATTGCCCGGTGATGACTAGTTACTATGGGAACAACAAGATGAGCAGGTCAAGTGTAGAGCCTGGAGCTGGCAGCTCTTTACCTCACTGCCATCTGCCTTGTAAAACAAATGTAAAGACAAGTGTCTGGAGTGTGGGCAGAGAAGATTCAGTCCAACACTGAATATGCTTAATAATCTAATTGAGGAATAGTACGAGCAGACTGAAATACAGACCTCACCACCCCCTTAAGAGAGTGAAAACAGGCTGTGCGGTGTTGTGGTGCACAGTTTGTGGTTTGTGTTGGAGCCCCGGGGGAGCTGCTGTGGTCAGAGCTCGTTTTTTACGACAACACTATTACTACAGAGGCAAATTAAGGTCAGTCAGTCATGGGAGATGGAACTGGCTTCAGTATAGTAAATACAAAAAAAGGACTTATTGAGAATTTAAGCAAAGAATCTTAACATGAAGATACCTGCCAGCATTCAAACAAGTCAGACCCAACTCCTTCAAATATCCTCAGAATTAATCCCACCTTGTGTAAAAAGACGGGTGGATCATCATCAATCATGACACTGAGCACATGAAGACAGGGACACAGCTGCTGTATCATGATATGACTGCAGGAGATAGCAGCAGAAACAATGACGTACTCTAATAGTTCGGCTGTGCTGCAGCAGTTTCACAAATAGTGTTGACGTGTTTTTATCAGGGTGTTGGCTGGAATGGGACATTTTCTCCCACTCGACAAAAAGCCAATGTTTGTTCACTTGATCTCTCCAGGCAGTAAAAAAAAAAAAAAAAAAAAAAAAAAAAAAAAAAAACAGGGAGCAGAAAATGCAGAGCAAATGAGCCCAGCAGCAGACGAAGCAATTATTGAAAAATGACAAAAATGTGTCGACTTATATATAACCATAAAAAGGGCACCAACAAAAGTCAAGCATAAATCAAGCTCCATCAAACTAGTGGAATGTTTGTTGGATACTTATCACAGGTTGCTTCATACGTCACACATCAAACTTTCCTCTCAGTGTCCTGATGAGACATGCCAGCTACGATATATTGTGATATAGTGTGCAGTTCTTACTCTGGGCAAAGAGCCAGACACTGAGAGTGTTACACTATCTCTTATTCACACCGCATGTGATTACATGTCTCAGGGTTGCAACCTTCATCCAATTCCTAATCTCCTGTATTCAAATCCTGTTCCTGTTCTGCACTTCCCCAGCATAACAATGCACAGAGGAACCTTTCACCGCCTGAGCGCTGTGAGTTCATTTTGTGCTATGTGTGTGGGAGAGCACAGGAATGTGGGAGCAGATGTGATGAAGATATCACCAGATCTGCGTGAGGTGTCACTGTGGTGTAATGAAGTCTGAGCTGAGTTGGTGTTAAATAACGATATAAAAGCAACAAGAAGGCGCCAGTACGAAACCTCAGGTGGCTCCTCGTAATAACTGAGATGTATTTCTAATGGCAAAGAGGGAGAGATGGTCCTCGGCACTGGGAGGAGGCAGCACAAACACTCATGTACCAAACTAACTGTGTAAACAGGACAGGCTGTTAATTAGTGTTAGGCCCTCTTGATGCATTTGGCAACAGATGCCTCCTTTCCCACTAGAGCCGCCACTCAAAATGTCACTCAACTTGCCACAGCTTCATTTGCTATTAGCTAACAAACAGCCCGGGAGGACAGCATTGCCGGAGAAGCAGCTGCTTTGTCGCTCTTGACAAACTTGTGAATTGGGGGGAACAAAGTTGCAACGTAAGCTAGCCGGGGTTCACTCTGTTAGAATGGGAGTCAATATTGGAACAACCTGGCCGAGCTAAGTGAAGGAGCGGGGTGAAGAGAAGTCGGTTACTCTCTTAAGGGCAGGATATCTTCTTTGACAGGGTGAGAGGGGCTGTTCAGGGGCTTCCTTTGTGCCCTTTAAAAGGAGCAGGAAAGTCTAACTGAATCAGCAACAGAGGCAAACCATACTACATTATCACACAGTGGCTCCTGCACCAGGCAAAAGTAATCCCAAATCAGAGACTATGTATTATGTGATTAATGCCGGACCAACACTTGAGTATGCAGGCTCATTTTTACAAGAACTTCTCCACTGCTGGCCACACAGAGAAAAAAAGATTTCAAACTGCATCATCAGCACTAAAATCTTCAGCATTCTGAAAACTCATCAAAGACTGTGTGGTTCGACAGCTTATCTGAATGGGCCTGAAGGATGAAAATACAAGAACTAAACCTGAAATGCTTTCACACCAACAGCTTTGAGATTTAACTGGTGAGCTCTTTGAGGATGTACCAGGTTGCTAACAGTGCTGCCAGCATCACAATGATGAAAAATGTACTTAAACTCAAATTAAATGTCCATTGTGTGGGATTTTGGGGGATATATTGTGAGAAATACTAATAAGTATGTATAAATAAGTATTTTCTTTAGTGTATAATCACCTGAAAATAAAAATTGCTGTGCTTTTATAACCTTAGAATGAGCTGTTTATACATAGGGAGCAGATCGCCATGTTGCATCACCATTTTTCTACAGTAGCCCAAAATGTACAAACCAAACACTGGCTCTAGATGGGGCCATTAGCTTTTCAGGTCAGCCACCGTAGTTCGCAGCCCATCTGCTACAACGGTGTCAGAAAAACACAGATTTTCTTTTACATGAAACTGCTTTAACTCAGTGTTTTAACCAGTTAAAATCTTCTGTTTGGTTTGTTTTAGGAAGGAGTAGACCTCTGCAAATAATTTGCCTCCTGGTAAAAACCTCCTCAACACTGAAGGAATCTAACTGGGAGAAGTTTCAACTGGTTGCAATCTGCAATCCTCACTCCTAGATGCCACTAAATCCCCCTAAATCTTACACACTGTTCCTTTAATTCACTCTACATTTGAATTACCACAACAACACGAGTCTGAAAGCACATCCACAGCAAGAATAAATAACTCACTTAACAGACAATTAGCAATCAATAGCAAGCTATAGATGCTCTTTGATTTTCACTTATGTTGTCCATATTTCATAGTCTGAGGACAAACAAAGCAAATGCACTTGGCCCTGTTTTATGCACCGACAAATACCCACATGTTTAAGTTGCTTTGATCATTTAAAAAATTGAGATATTAACAGGTAAAGTCTTTTTAAAAAGTGGATGACCTTCTTTAAATGAGGCTTCTTATAATGCTAATTAGCTACGGTGCAGCAAACTACATTTAATGTTGGTGTATTAAACCGCCCACGCTCAGTGAATACATTGAAAAAAAAAAACAAAAAAAAAAAACACGTACTGGAATAAAAAGTAGTGGTATTGTATTCATGTACAGAGACCGACAGCATTTCTGGACTTCGCTGTTAGAGCTTTCTGCAACACTTCCATTATGCTAATCCACTGCAATCAATCAAAGCGAGCATCTGAAAAGGTTTCGACTGAAAGAGGGTAGGAACATAGTGAGAGGTGCTCAATTACAGCAAAATAACGTCCTCAATGTTCTCCCCCGCTGGCATCACTGAACAGACGCAGGCAAGTGTTCAAGGGTCAGATGTTCTTTTCTGGCACTAATGTTTCATTACAAAATGCTGTAAATCCAAGTGAGTATAGAGATATGCAGAGAACAGGTAGGGCGACATCTTGGCAGCCATTCGTCTGCGTTTTAACTTCTGATAAGAGGTGTCAAACTACTTCATTCTCAACAAATTCTTCCTCGCTGTCTGGAAATGATGAAAAACAAGAACACATTTTTGTGTTTAAGGTGTAAAAAGTATATTTAGGCTTTGGACAGTAAGTAAGGCATGTGAGAGACAGTCAGAGACACCAGCGTATTGATCCCACACAGATGGAAAATAAAGATAACCTTTAGTGAGTGGGTGTGCCAGCGACATTATCAATCAAAGCTTTACAGGCACTATCAGCGTGGCAGATCTCAGGGTCAATTACGTAGTTGGCAATGCCTCAAAGATAAATACTATCTGCTGTTATGCTCGACCTCTGACCGGTATTAATCATCATTTCTGGAAGGGATTAAGCATTCAACTGCAGGGACACACACAGGAGAACTGCGGCGAGGGTTTACGAGAAACCTGGTTTACAAAGCTGATTTGTTGGCCGTGCATATATCTTTGCGACTGTAGGGATTAAAGGAAGGATCATTATTCAAAGTCATCCTTGATTGTAGAATAATTTGATAAAAAGTCTGGATATATCCCTCTGTAGCCAGGTTTATATCTCATAGCAAAGTCCTTTGTAACAAACCCGTTTTAAGCTGATGAGGTGCATAGAAAAGAAATTAAATTTGGCAGGACTTCAATCCTTGCATGTCACTCTTAGGAGAGGTTAACTTAATTATATTTGCAGGTATTCAGCTCTCCTGATTATAAATGGCTTGTGCTAGGAAACAGAGCCAACATAACGAAGACGCGCAGCCCATTCAAACACAAATTGTACACCAGAAAACACTCCCTTCTATCCAGACTCTGAAATAGATTAATGAGGTCAATTTGGCTGTGTCTTGTCTTATTGGCCAGGAGCCAGATACTCCCAATTCCCCCAACCAATGATTTATAGAGCACTGCCTAATCGTAACAAATGGGCCAATCCAAATCCAGGATAGATTACCTACTTGCACCTGATTTGCCCATTGTTACATCTACATTCAGTGGGTGACTTATAATACAATTCAACCACCAGGGGATCCTATTTATATAAGGTAAATTCTTTAATATGTTTTGAGCATGCTTGCAGCACCAGACTGATGAGGTAAATGTGAGGTAGCTCCTAGACAACTAAATTTAGGAGTAACTTCTGAAATGTACTCAAGGATTCAGCTCCACCCATTGTAAATCCAAGCTGACACAAGCACCTGCTCAGACATAAACACAACTGGCTCCAAGTACAAATATTATGTGTGCACGGTGTGATACAATTACAAACCTCAGATACCTACTTCATCATCCTTCGAGGTGTTAATGTGTGAGACTGTCTGAGGAGTAAAATGCTACTCTTTAGCTTGAGGGTAAGGTGTTGCACAGCACAATGCAGAGAGGGGAGAAAACTTTATAGTCTCTCGTGCCTGGAAGTGATGCCATTCTGTGGTTTTAACACTCAGCCAAACCTCTGTGCACTTGTTTCACCAGCGATATCATCTAACCTAGCGATTCTTAACTGGATTTTGTGCAAGGGCCCCAGTGTGTTATGAGAAAGACATACCCTATTCAGCGGACAAAGGGCCTATTCAGGTGCAGTGGCATTCTGGAGAGCTCCAGGCCTCACCTCGCAAACGGGGACTGCGGGGGTAACATTTCACTTTCTCTTAGCCATGGGGAAAAGGTCAATACCCCGGGGGGGGGGAGACTGGCTCCGCTCTCTCTCTCTCCTCTGCTGCACCATCCACCTCAGCAAATGTGGTTGACTCCAGTTACAGCGTGATTTCACAGTAGGAGGATGCACACACAGAGAGCAATAAAACCCCTACGTCCTACATTCATAATCACAGTAAAATGGAGAGTGTCTGACCTCTTACTTTCCTTT
Source organism: Epinephelus lanceolatus (assembly GCF_041903045.1). Lineage (NCBI taxonomy): Eukaryota > Metazoa > Chordata > Actinopteri > Perciformes > Serranidae > Epinephelus > Epinephelus lanceolatus. The sequence continues at coordinate 12,465,452 of NC_135757.1, read as the reverse complement.
AATCTGCTTGATGATATTCCATTAGCAATGCCCTGGATTTTCTTTTATGCCTCTTTTCCAACCAAAACAGCTCATTCATAGCAGAAAATCTAACCGGAACTGTGGATATAGGAAACAGCTACGGGTGTAATGATCATGAAAACTGATTTATACTGCAAGTAGCAGAGTTTGGCAACTTGACCTTATTTAAACAACAGAGTGGGGAACTTGCTGAAGTAAAATATGCAAGAGCTATGTAGAGAAGAAAGCCAGCCTCCACCACAACATACTTGAAGAATTTTGTATTTTGGACGGATCAGGGATCTTTGTGCATTCCTAACTTGTTGACTCAGAGGACGGATCAACCAGCAAAGTTCTCTGTGCTGGTTTTCATTACATAAACTGTGGTAAACACATTTTAAATCCTGCACTCAGGCTATAACTGAGCCAAATGGCCTTTTTTTTTTTTTTTTTTTTTTAATACTACAGCTAAATCTTACTAGTCCGTTCGTGATGGTTGGCAGATGCACATTTGGTTAGAGTGTGTGTTTTTGCATGTTGGCGTGCTGCCGACTTACGGAACATGGTGTTGAACTGCTGCGGGTTGAGGTTCCACTTCCCCCAGGGTGTCTTGTGACCCTTGGACTGTGCGTAGTGGGCGTGGTTGAACTCTGGTTCCGTCCCAAACGAATCCAGCACCCGCAGCATGCACCTGTAACATCACACAAAGACATGTGTTAATGGCTGAGGCACAGATGCATGTTTATACTGCTTAACATTAACATAACAGTGGATATTTGCTTTGCATCTTGTGAAATCAATGAAACCCATAAACACCATTATAAATCATCTCTGTGCAAACACACTCAGACTTGTTATCATGTACTTAAAAACAGTTCACACCTTGTGCGCACACCTACAGTGGAGCTGAAGTAAACCACTACACAGTGCTTTTCCACAGTATTCTCCAAGTGACCTTCACTCTTCACAGGACGGTAAAATAAGTAAGGGCTGGCTGAGAGTACTGGCAACAGAAACGGCAGATGGCATCACCGTTCAAAGTAAAAATGTTAACTTTTTGCCGTCCTCCACCCCACAATTTACAACAGGATGTTATGTTGCTTCTTCATACTTATTTAACATATTTTATTCCATTCCTAGCTAAATATGAATGTAGGCTACAGGAAGTCTTTATTTATACATGTTATTTTGGTGTGTCGTGTAATCCCATGTGGCCTGGAGCGTTTCAGTGGTATCAAACAAAACAAAACAAAAACATGAATTCATTCCCTTTTTTGCGTATCTGTAGCATTCATGTTAAAGGAATAAAATCTGAGTTAATACACTGTAAAAATGTCTTTCATTATATGTGCAGTGACACAAAAATCATAACATATACACAATATAAAAAAGCAGGATAGCGAAAGCACCCAAACAATGCCTCCACTCTCAGACAGGGAGAAAGTGAAATCCCATCCTGTGGAGGTGTGAGACTGTGAATGAACATCACGGCTGACTCAAAGGTCACAGCACAGGATTAATTAGACCACAACCAGGAGAAGGAATGGTGTATATATGCAGGGAGCCGCTCGCTCATGACCTTAAACTGCATGCTCTGCATTCACTAACTCGCTCATTGTTACTCACTTCTAGATTACATCCGGTCTGTCTCGTCCTTTGCTATCTACTTTTTCAATTCAGAAGGGAAAGGGCCATTAAAAGAAAGGAAAGCTAATTCCAATCTGTTGACTTGGCCATGCATTTCTAAATCAATCTCACCCTATTAATCAAATCTTTTTCACTGATTTTTTTCCTTTGACAAAATCCTAAAACAATGAGAATTTTTTTAATGGCCATCTGAGCCCAAGATCAGTTTTGTGGGTGGATAAAAGGAAGTGACTCCCGCTTTGGGTGAAGGTAAAATACTCAGCATTAATCATAAAGTGACAGGAAGAAGCCAGGTGTAAGCAGACTTGCATGCATATACACACTCAGTGTCACACATATAAACATCTGCAGCTAAAAATCCCCCCTCTCTCTCCCAGTGATCATCCCTCCGCCCGGGCAGATGCTGTGCAGCTGGCTACATGAACTGTGAAAGGCCCTGGGAGAGTATAGAGCTGGGAAACACATTCACCACGAGGAAACTTTAGACTGAAAGCAGAACAACAACAACAACATGCCCACATGCCATCTCCACTCGCTCTGGAGAAAAACAACCCTCATCTGTCCCCGGTAGATCTGTCCTCAACAGATGGGGAAGCGCTGCTGGAGCTATAACGTGATGTAAATATGGCTGCAGCGAGGCTTTCAGCACATATCCCGAGTCCGCTGAGTTGACAGTGGGCGTCATAATGTGGCAAGAGTTGAGGCTGTTCAGCTCAACAAGTACGCACTTAGTAACACTTGCTGTAATATCCAAACCGAGCCGGGCCGAGTGCGGATGTTGTTGTCAAAGTAGAAGTGTAATTTCACTATAATGTAATACACCTAAAGTGATCCCAAATGGGTAATGTATAACAACAGCTGTTGTAAATGATAGCTTTCTCTCCTGCCATGATTATCTCCCATGTGAAACAGGCAATAAATAAAATGCTCCCATATGGGTCATTAGGAAATAGAGATATCAGATAGGGATTTTTGCTTCACATGAAGCTACCTGAGGGTGTGTTATATGTCTCTATAGCCCCAAGGCCAAACTCAACAGCTGCATGACAAACAGACATATCACTTAATCACATGTCTTATAAAAGCATTAAGCTGAGCAGGGTTTGGTTAAAAAAAACTTCAAGGACGCCACAGAACGCGGCATGTTACTGATTATCTTACTGCGATTGTCATCCAGCTAATAACATCTGATTGTTTTCAGATGTTCTAATGGACCACAAGTATTCACTTTTATTGACAATGTGCTCCACCTAACAGACTTAAACCTCAATTGTTATCCTTTATAACTATTATTAAGCAATAAATTAACACCTATGATATAAAACTGTTGACACGCTTACTTTCTCCTTTGAACATGAGTATTTAATCAACCTCCCCTGAACCAGACGCCTTCAGCAACATTAATGGCAAACATTAGCATGGCTGGCTAACTGGTAGTAACCTCACATCACTTCCAAGAGTACATCATAGTTTGTTTTACTTTGCTCCTCTCCACTCCTAAAACCCCGGCAAAACAACTATGTTGGCATGGCTACGCATCAGTGCGGACTTAAATTAACATTAAATCGGACATTTCTTTGATAAGGATGTCAAATCTTTGTTAACAAGTATTTTATACGTGGCTAAAAAGTGCATCTTGCTCCAATGGTCTGCTACACAGGTCCCCAAGGTTGACATGTGGTTATCACAGATATCAGCTGTGTTTACTCTGGAGAAACTGACTTGTGACCTCAAATATAAATCACACAGAGTTCTGGCAACTTTGAGGACACTTCTTACACTTTTTCCTCCAAAAACTCTGACTTGCTTATCCCTGGAGGGCAGTAACTGATTGCTCCATCTGTTGATGTCAATAACACTTTGCTGTACAATCTTTTTTTTCTTACAAAATGTATTAGCTCATTCATTCTTAGTCGTAATATACTGCAGCCTTTGTTCTTTTGGGGTTTTTTTTGTTGAATATTCTTTTCTACACTCATCTGTCTTGTCTGTCTTCAGACGAGGGAGCTACGCTACTTTTATAATCATCAATTATTAAAATAATCTTTTTAAAAAAAAAAGTACGATATCTATTAAGCTGTCATGGATGTGCATCAGGATGGCAAATGGCTGACCAGTAGTGAGTGAGATCCACACTGCAGCACCACCATAGTCGCCAGGCAAGAAGCGACCGACAAACAAAGCGAACACAAGTAATTCTCAGTCCAGTTGTACCGTCCTCTCCAATATGCAGTGAATGTTCTTTGGGGTTTTAACTCATATGTTGTTTTAGGACTGACCGCAATTTCATCTATCAAACAAACAAGCCTGCCAGTGTGTGCTCATGCGGCACGCTCTACTCATACGAAGGCAGACACAGGCAGAGCAGAGGGACGTGTCGGAGAGCAGAGCAGACATAGTAACATAGAATGTAATTTAATACCTCAAAGTGCAATATAGCAGTCTTTCACAATGACAAAATAACAATATGTGGTGCAGCTCTCACTTTTACATGTTGCCACTAAGTGATTTGCAACCCACACCAAGCCAGTTACTGCCTGCACCACAAAGTTCTCAACACTGTGGATGAATGAAAGTCAGTGGCATGAATCACACCCCCATATACACACACACCAGCAATACATACAGACAGTGTTGTGTCAAAACAAAGTGTCTGGCAGAAGACAGTGAGGAAGTGACAAAGGAAAATGGAAGTCAGACGAGAAATGATGAAATCAAACTTGTGGAACACACGCAGCTGATGACTAACTCGTCACATGTCCAGTTTCATTTCTGTGTTTTTGCCGTCAACACCAAATCTGGAACTGGTACACACTGGCACAATTTCTGCAGCCTCGACGATGCAGATCAAAGTGCATTGCCCGATTCAGTTATTGGATGAAAGGATTAAATGAAATAGAACAATAGGGCAACATTGGTTCTGGTTTATACCCAGAGAACAACAGCTCAGAGCATTCCCATTCCTCCAGAGTAGTATGTAACACAGCGATACAGCACTGTAAGACAGATAGCCAGAAGACTGGGGCAATAACAAAACACATTAATCACTAACGGGCCTGACAGACTTGGTTGCTTTGTCCCCAAACACAAAGAATAAACCAGAGAGAAGGGAACAATAATGACACAGTTTATTGCTCGCAAGGATTTGGGGTCTGATATGCAAACAAATCTGGCATGTTCTGTCCATGGGATCTCTCTCTCCCTCACTTCTTGCGTGACATATAAAGTCAAGAGAAGATGGTTTCACAAAGGGAGTCCCAGGCCACAAAGGCAAAGATGTAATTCACTAACAGGAGACAGCAAAGTAAAAAGACACTCTGGCAGAAAGGCGATGCGGGGAAACAGAATAGGTTACATTTAGCAGAAGAAGAAAGAGCACGGAAAAATGTGCCAACCTATAGTCTAGGTCTTGTTTCACAAAGCACGGTGACATTAAGTGCTTTGACATAAGTGTTCAATAATGGTAGGAGAAATAATGCAGAAAACAGCATCTGGACCTTACATTACGCCTGAGGCCGAATCAATTTCCTCGGGGTACAAAGGGAGCGGATGCAGTTTAAGGTGTTATGTCGCAGACAAACAAAACCTGGTGACAAGCAGGAGGAACCAGCGGGGCCATTAGTGCCCCAGACTTATTGTTCCTTCTCTTTTCCTGTCAGTCGGAGCTGATGAGAGCTTTTTCAAAACAAACCGGGAAGGCCTCGTCTACGGTCCTCAGCGGAGCAATCGGAGAAAGAATAGATTCAAAACCTTGCGAACAACTGACGGCCTTTGGGGAGATTGTGGTAATGTATGAGCAGAAAATAGACTCATTGTGCTGGCAAGTGCCAGACAAGCCTCAACCCAATGCCCTTTGCATATGTGAGAGAGGCTGTGAAACAACAGTTGGCAGTGGCAGCATAAGGTTAAAGGAATCTACAAATTACTGAATTCATTTGGAGATAATGGAAACAGTGTGGCCTTACTCACACATTTACAGTTCAAGGTAAATTACCCGTCAATGGCTCAACCCATTGTACACGTTTCCCGCACACTGCAGACAAGAACCCAAACTGCAGAGAACTGTGCGTCCATCACTCACAGTCACCAGCTGGTAGATCCATATAAATGTACTTACTGGTAGTGGACCCAGGAGGGTCCCAGCGTCTTCTTAAACTGGGTGAGGCCCACAATGTCAATGTAGATAAGCTCAACCACTTTGTCACCCTGGGTTGGGCAACTGGACTTGTTCCCCATGACCTTGCGCATGATCCTGGGAAGAAAATTCGGATTGAAATAAACTTTCATCATTCAAAATGTTAGCGTGCTGCTGCTGCTGCTGGTAATAAAGCTGGGAGAAACACTCCGGGAAGATCATTTTGTTCACTCTAATACCACATGAAAATTTTAGACGTTTGGATAGAAATATTTTAAAACTAAACAATGCATTTAGACAGAAAAATCCCAAGTCCAGTGGTGACGTCTTTGTCTGATGCAATTTTCAAGACGTACTAGTATTTCCAAGGACAGACCTCTGGATATTTGTTGAATTCAGGTATAGAGATCATACATACAGTGCAGGTTTAAAGCAAACATGGGATAAACCTGTTCCCAAACTGAATGTTTCACTTGCATATCTGATAGAAGTACCAATTTAAAAATTTAAAAAGGTAGAGATACTGTAGCGAAGATTCTTAGTCGGCTCAGCTGCCCACACAGTAATGTATCCATGTCAAACAGTATGCACCCACTGGACAAGGTGTGTCAGCTTGCCTGTTTGAGCTTAAAGTTTGTAGTTGGCTTACAGACATTTGTGTACCACAGTCAAATAAACTTAAACAAATACAGAGAGGTTGTTGGTTTACCTACATGTAAAGAAACGTGCCAATCAAAATGTGCTTTGACTTTAGGTTACCCAGGGTTGGATTATAAAGCACAGATGCAGCAAATTTGATACAAAACTGTTGTTTCTCCCTCCCAAATACTATAATATCTGACCTAAAGCATCTGTTGTGCAGACTTACACTGGACACACAACAATCAGTATTATTGGCTTAGGCTGTTTGGCTCAAAAGAGCATCCCACTGATGTCACATAGAATGACCTTTGTTGACTGAGACTAGGGAAAACTAATCAAGGTGGGATCTTTTGAAATTAAGCATGTGTGTCTCTTGCAGTGCAGTCCAACTCAGAGCAAGCAGGTGGAGTATATGACAGGTGTGTTTTCTTAACATACAGTATTAACTTAAGGATTATCATAGTGCTCGTGTGTTTGCTACTGACTCTTTGAGCTCAGCCAGGGAGGCGGAGATGCGAACATCATGTCCCAGCAGGTACAGCGTGGTTATGAGATCGCTCCATTGGACCAGCTCGCCCAACGGGCCACCACTGAAGGCATTTTCTGCTATTTTGAAGCCTGACTCCTTGGTCAGCAGGCCCAAGTGCACAAGGATCTGATTGGAGAGAAAAGGCATGCAATAAAATGAGTTAATTATTCATGCAGTGTAGAATTTACACTCCAGATGAACAGTTGTCACGAAAATCCAAGACAGACACACAAACGGACAAAGACTCCTTCCATTTTAGCTAGTTTTAAACATTGTTTTTAATACCACAGTTTTACAGTTGGCCCTTCTGTACATTATTGTGTGAATAATTCAAGGAGAACACTTAATAAGAATGCTGTATACCTGATGAGGGTGTCTATGAGATTGTCTCATCAAGGCTAGTGCGGCACAAGCTAGCTTGAAAAGAGCCACACTTACAGAGCCTTAATGAGCATGAATGTATAATGTAAGCAAGCTAAACGAGATCTGTGACATCTGGATGCCCTTTCTTTCTTTCCTACGCAGATTAATGTAGAAAAATAACATTGAAACTGCTTACAGAAAAATGGTGACAAATAATTCAAAGACACCCCACTGGTTTCCTATTGGAAAAGATTTAAATTGAGAGTGTAAAAAACATGTTTATCCCAGTAGGAGACTGTGAAAGCAATTACACTTTGTCCCTGTATGCTGTCAGGTGCACAGTGCACATGCTGAGAAAAGCACATGCAAGTTACACTTACACACACACACACATACATACACACACACACACACACACACACACACAGAGGATGGTTTTCAGTTGCTGAGGGGAACAGAGTGTTCCACAGCAGGAGTAGGAAGTAATAGCAGGCTTTGTTTGAAGTGACCGACACATTTTTCATTGTTGACAGCCAGCCCCAAAACACACCAGTCAAGGATTAATAGTGCGGATTAATATCCAAAAGAGATTAGCGGCTGAAATAAAGAGCTGGCTTTGAAAGTATCTGGAGAAAAAAACATTCTTTGTTTAATTATAGACTGAATAGATTAAACTGACACACAGAAAAGGAAGGAAGGATAAGTCAGACACTATAGATGGATGGATAGATGGATAAATGCTTGTTGCTTGCACACTCTGCTTTGTTAAAGGGGATGCTGCTTTGCATCAGCACCAAGGTATCACGGGAATGTGATGTGAATTATTCACAAGGCCAGTGGAAAGTGTGGAGTACATTATTCAGTGCTGAGAGCTGCTAACAGCTTGGGACACAATGGAATATCCATGTCAGTCCTTTCCCACCACCATTTCTTCCCTAAGCAAAAGCAGGGCGGTACTATATGTCAGTGTGTGTGTGCATACCTGCCTGGTGTCTGTATTTCAACAGGCTGAAAGCTGAGGGGTGGTGTTTTCCAAAAGTTTTTGAGAGGTAAACATTAAATTTTGAGCTAATGGCTTGATTAAAATTCAGTTGTGGTATTTTTTATGGGAGCAAAGTGAATTTGGAATATCTATGTGCACCTGTTTCTGTGGGTGTGTGTGTGTGTGTGTCTGTTGGCTGGTTAAATTAATAATGTGTGACAAGTTTATATGGTATTCTGTCTCCAGCTGATGTGTTAATTACACCTGCAGTATATCCAGCTCACAAAAGCTTCTCATTCAATATTCTTAACGCCGTCTAGTCAGTCTGTCTCGCTTGATTTCTCCAGTGTACTACGATGCGCTGCATGTCATGCCTACCTTCTTCCTCCGACGCCTGGCCAGGTTCTGCTTGGCAGCCAGCGAGCGGATGGCGCTGACCCACGGCTCAGCCATGCGTTTGATCCTCAGCATCATCCAGCGGAACTCCTCGCGCTGTGACATCACACGGTAAAGCTCTTCGAAACTGGTCCGGACCTCCGCCTGTAGACACAGCGTGAAACAGTTATACCAGCCTGTGTACATTTGCTCCTGCTGTACAGTATATACCAGATAATGTTAAGTGTAAGCTGTAAAGACACTGATTAGATTAGATTTCAGCACCTTACATTGGCAGACAGATTAAATATGTGGACGAATAAATGTTGAATGTTTAATATGCTTCACCATTTGTCAGTCTCTATGTGTCCTATTTGTCCAAGAAATCTCTCTGTAATCACTGACGCCTGAATTCGAGTGATTCTGCTGAGGTGATAATAACCATCATAAACTGTCACAGACATCTGCAGAGGAAATTATTTATTGAGGGCACACAAACAAGTGCGCATGTTTGAGTTCTCTCCTGAGAGCAAAGTATCAAACAAACCTTAATATAAATCTTTGGAGTAAAAACTGTGAGGAAAAAATACTGCACTCAGAGAGGCTGTTTTTATGGTGACAGAACAACAAACACTGGAGCATTCAGAGTGCAGAGCCCTCTGTGTTACGAGCAAACGTGAACTGTGGCTGTGTAGTCTGAAAGGAGTGAATACATCAGTCATACCTTTTATAGCTCATTTATAAGAGGGCTTTAGAGAGGAGAGGAGAGGAGAGGAGAGGAGAGGAGAGGAGATGAGAAAGGAAACACAAGGACTTTTTTAAAATCAGAAACAGCAGGAGCCATTAATGCACATTATGTCTATAAGTTTATTTATTGAAGGAAGCTGTCAAGGAAAACCAGTGAAGCTGTAATCATCTATGTGTTGCACCTTGCCCATTCTGTGTTCCAAGAATGGTGACTAACTAGACATCAAGGTGATGTCATACAAAATAAGGAAATGAAACCGAGGCAACTGTCAGCCACATTCCCAGAATATGCTGAATCACATTACACTGTAATTTAACTCATCTGAATACATCAACACTTTTCATTTGTGCTTTTCCAGATATGGAATCTCAAAGAACAGCCTAAGAGGAAGAAAGAGAAGGCGTGACTGAGACAGAGCTGGTCAGAGGAAGACAGAGTGAAAGAGGCAGAAACCACAGTGCCATTACCAGCTGCTAAGGTGGCTGAAACAAGGCTGTTGCAGGGCATTAGCATCCCTCATCACGACAGGAAATCACTTCCACAGACTGAACCTATTAAAATCTGGGCCTGAATTAAAATCTCCAAAGCCTGTCAAATGGCATCTCCCCACCACAGAGGGCTCAGAGCTGTTGATGCATCCAGAGAGGGGATGAAGAGTACTTAATATTGATTCACCCGCAGCAGAGGGAAGGGGGTGTGTTTGCGAAGAGCGCTGATACTGTGGGCTGCGCACGAGCCCGACGGCCCGGAGAGGCGCTCTAAGTGGGATTTGAGTGAGCTGGTGCATTGGCAGGGATAGAAGATCATTATTCCAGATTTGTCCCAAGGTCCCGTCACTCTGGCTTTGGTCTACGAGAACTGCTCTGCTCTTTTATGCTTTTGAGGCATGTTGACACTGTGGATCAGCCTCAGCCTGCTCGTTCATTTACTGCCTTGTTTTAAACTATGATCACAGACACTGCAGGGGGAATTACCTCGCTCACTTTACTGCCATTTTGGTACGTTTTAAACAAATACGTACTAAAAACCCATATTAGTGTGAGTGTTTCTTAAAATTAAACATCCCATTAAACGGCTTTGAGTGTCACTCTCCTCTGTGGTGTCAGGATGATGGAGTGGGACTTAACATCGAGAAGGACTCAGTTTAAAAATTTATGCTAATGGAAAAACTTGCTGTCACAAAGTCTGGAGTTGCCTCACACACACATACAAGCCTCTTTGGAATTAATACATTCAAGCCACTTGGACCACAACTGTTACACTTAAAATGTAATCTGACACTCAAACACATCCAGATAACCATTTTCTCTCGTCGGGGTGCCAAGTGAACTTATAGTGTAATAGTGCGGCGAGACTGTTGGCTGTCTTGCTACAGGCAACATCTTAAGATGAGTGCTCATCTCCGAAGAGCAGCTGAGCTGCATGATGTGTTTCTCACCTGTCCCCTCCTGTCTATTTCGTCATTCAGGTTCTTTGTCCTCCAGGGCAGGCGTGGGCACCAGTTCTCAACCTGACAAAACAAAACAAAACAAAAAAAGGTTTCAGTTTATTGGAAACAAATACACTGCTCAAAAAACTACAGGAACACTTTATTTACACATCAGATCTTGATGAACAAAGATGTACATTATATAACATTATAAAATCATTAACCCACTGAGGGCTGGATCCAAAAATCACAACGAAAATCAAAGTAAATAAATGAAATCATAGGCTGATCCAACTTGTATGACTTTATCATAGCAACTCATCATGTGACTCAGCAGTGTGTATGGCTGCTGCATGCCTGTATGCACTCCCGACAACATCTGGGCATGCTCCTGATGTGTTGGCAGATGGTAACCTAGGGGATCTCCTCCCAGAACTAGCGTGAGATGCACCGATACATAACATCCCATAGGTGCTCAATTAGACTGAGGTCAGGGGAATGACAGGGCCAGTCAATGGCACCAATGCCTTCATCATCCAGGAACTGCCTACACACTCTGGCCACATGAGGCCGGGCATTGTCCTGCACCAGGAGGAACCCAGGGCCCACTGCACAAGCTTAAGGGCTGACAATCACTCTGAGTCAGGGTACCGTTGACTATTAAATAAATGTCTGCGCGACCCTCCAAGGATCTGCCTCCCCAGACCATCACTGACCCACTGCCAAACCGGTCATGCTGGATGATGTTACAGGCAGCATAATGTTCACCATCTCTAGACTCTTTCACGTCTGTCACGTGTGCTCAGTGTGATCCTGCTCCCGTCTGTGAAGAGAACAGGGCGCTAATGGCTGACCTGACAATTCTAATGTTGTCTGGTGAATGCCAATTGAGCTGCATGGTGCTGGGCTGAGAGAGTGCTGGGAGACACAGCAAACCATCCTGTGACCACATATATGATGTGCCATCCATGGAAGAGCAGGACTACCTGTGCAACCATATTGGGCTGCAGGAACCGCCTCATTCTACCAGTAGTGACAAGAACACAAAACTGGAGAACAATCAGTCACAGGGTAAGGAGAGAGCAACCATCTGTGGCCACCACATGCAAAACCATTCCCTCTTGCTTTCGCTTCTCCATTGCACCTGGTGGGCACAAATAATTGTGTTAATGATGTTTTTCAATTTAGCAGGGTATTTTTTAAGACTACAGATGTCACTGAGCAACAATCCATCTGATTTGCATCAAGAGGGGCGAAATTAGATCTGATCCCAGGCTGTTTTGACACGTGCTGCACATGTCTGGAGAGAAACGGAGCACAAAATAAACGGTTTTCTGCTGCTGACCTTGGATTATGGGCTGAAGACAAAACACCTTTGAAACTGTAATAGTGTATTCATGTCACTAAATGAAGGCATTGTGTACGGAAAATATTAGTTACAGCACAACAAAGAAATCAGTGGTTGAATGAGATGAATGAGAGATAAAATATCAGCACCTATATTATTGCTGTGAAAGGAAACTAAAGGATTGTGAGTGTTACTGTCACACTACTGCTGTTTTGTACCTGTTGTTGTGCTGAACAGAGAGCTATTCAGGCTGCATTCAGACTACAGGCAAATAAGATTTGGTTTTCAGATGTGATCTTAAAGACAGACTGTTCGGTAACAATATAGGCCTCAGCAACTATGTAGCCTCAACAGTGTCACAGCTTTCTCACTGTACTGACTTGGCTACAGGCTCAGTCCCTGTGTGTGTGTGTGTGTGTGTGTGTGTGTGTGTGTGTGTGTGTGTGTGTGATAAAACAGTGCTGCAGATGTGATGTGAGGTGATGTGATGTGATTTCCTTTGACCATTTAGCAGCTGAAGAAAGTAAAGTAAATATGCCTCGTGGACCTCTCCAAGCAAACAAAGGGTGAGTTATAAATGTCCACGCAAAACAAAAGGTGCAACTTCTAAGAACTACTTCTGTCTCTGCATTTCCTTCTTCTTGTATCAGGCATGATTGCTTTTGGACTGCAGACAGGAATATGGAGCAGTAGTGTTTCAGCAGCAAGAGACATGGTAGGTGTGTTTATACTCCTTCTCACACCACAACACACACACACACACCATGCTAGTTGAGCCCTGACCTTCTGCGGCTGACATCCATCATCATATGTTGCCCTTTCCGATTTTCCTCTTTGCAAGGTTAATGTGGTGGTCGACAAGTATGAATTACATGTGGCAAAGGGTGTGTGTTTGAGCGTCTGTGTGTGTTCAAAAAAGGCGAGCCGCTGTGGATGGAGAGCAGCAAGATTCTAAATGGAAATACATGCAAATTGTCATGGCAACCATGACATCACATGACCAGGAGGCTGAGTGCTGGGAGATTAGCAGGATGGAAACACAGAGACATTTCGAATCTTTGCAGCTCTTCATAGGAAATGTTTGATCCCTGTGAAGTATCTAAAAACAGTGGACGGACATGAGCAGAAGGCGAGAAAGAAAAGGCTTCTCCCCCCTAATGGATTGTGCTGTTGTCCATCTAACTTCTATTTCCATACAGAGCAGGCCAGGCTGTCTGTGTGCCTTCTTAGTTCATTGCAATGCTTTCAGCTCATATGCAATATTCATAACAGGCTTCTGACCTCTCCAGAGCTGAAGCCATGACTGAAATCTTACTTTCTATAAACAAAACATCACACAATTGGACGAGGAAAAACTTGATTATCACTTGAATCAGCACTTGATGAAAATCAGGCTTTCCAGTGGAGAACTGGAAGAGACACTTTTAAGAATCTAAATCAAACAGAATGGTAATCATGGCTATGATCTATGAAGGATCTTTCAAATAATAAATCAGTTCTTATGGGAAGCAGAGCAGTTTTCTGGATCAGAGAATAAGAATGTTTAAAGAGTGTAAAACATTTTTGAAAAACAGCATCTCATGAGCACATGTTTTGTCTTCACATGGTGTTGCAAAGTGTAAAAACAAATCATTATCTGACAGACTCCCATTTATAGAATGAATGACTTTCACCACCAGAAATGGATTCTGGCCATGTTGACTAGTCTGGCAAAGATAAATCATGCAATATTAAAAGCCTCAAAGTGTCCCTTGAAGGAACACAAGCTTCTATATGTTAGTGCTCGTCAATAATGTACAACTCCTCCATGCTGGTCCGGCTGCTTTTGCCTGTTTGCCAAGGATATGTAGAGACGAAGGCAGGGGAGCAAAGTCCGTCTTCCTTTTGGAGGCTGAGAAGAACCCTCCCTCCCCACTGAATCATCTCCTCATTCTCCCACACTGTCCTATTCAACACACTCTAATTTGCTCTCATTAAAAATGAAATCCCCTCTACCTCTCTCCTTTGCTCTTATTTTTAGTGCTTCATTCTTATATGATCGTTCTCAGGTGACGGGAGTGTTGTCAGGGCTTTGAACCTTCCATTTTTCTGGGTTGTCTGTGCCAATACTGTATGCTGCAGCAATCCCAGCAATTACTCAACTCCTGTACTCACTGGAAGTTACTATGACAGGAGCAGGAGCTAAATTATTGAAATGTTCAATGCAAATGTCCCCAGTATAATTCCACTGATACAGCATTCATGAAGGTTAGTAGATGCATTTTACACTTAAGTTTAAGGCTACGTTTTACATTAAAGGCCAAAACCAACAATGACTGTGTCCTACTAACATGCAAATGTATTGAAACCGGATATCATCACTGTAATTTGTATATGGCAGTATGTAAATACTCCCCACCACTGCACTATTTCCTCCTGTTTGAGTGACATTTGCAAAAAAACACAATTGCCGGCTGATTCAGGAAATTAAAAAGCCTTCATTCAAAAATAAACCATATATTTGAGACCTATCTTTAAAGACCCCCGACAGGTATTGAGAAACAGAGTAACACATTGTTGTTTTTGTTCTTGTCATGGGTTTTATTGACAATAATGAAAATGTAGAATATTGCCTGTCTCGTCCTTCAAAAGATAAACTATGTAAGATTTTCTTCGTGACTCATTTCTTAGAGACTCATTCAAAAGCAATTCCTCACAACAATCAGTTATAACTAGAAATGTGTTACCCTGCTCTTTGACGGTACTTTCTTCTTATGTTACTGTAGTCGCAACATTCCAGGGCACAGTGCGCAGGTGTGGTTGAGACTTTATAAGAAGGAAGTGACCAAGTGCCAGACAATAAGCAGCACAAGAGGAAGAAAGAAAAAATAGTGGACATGGTGCCAAAAAAATGCAAATATAACGAAGTAAAATGCCAAATAGACAAAGCTGGGGTTGGCTTTCACTTCTGGTGATACTGTTTCCAAACAGTAACCAACAATTCCTGCATAGTATACCTGTGAGTTTAGCAGATAAATTTCACGCAGGGAACATTTTTCTGTTTTTCCGTTAAAAACTGTTATTTTTCAACTGTTTGCATTCGTGCATTAATTTGCATTTTCCAGGATTTTGTGGAAATTCAGTTACAATTTGCATTACATTTAAATGGAAACTTGATTAGTGACTGCATCTCCTTTTACTAATCCTCCCTTAAAATATTTAAAACCCTTCTGTCAACATCAACAAATAAACCTTTAGAAGCCCATATCGCAATGTAGCTTAGTCCATGCTGATTTTGTTCCATGTAAGATAGGCGTATTAATTGCTGCGATCAGTCAAACTTTTCCCAGCTTAGTGGAGCCATTTATTGCGTTTTAGTTGTTGTATTACTTCAGCCTTTTTTGGGCACAAATACACTTGCAATTCCCTCAGAAACTCAAACACACATTTATAATTAACACATATACATGCACACATACCTCGCTGAGGTAGATGAAAAAGGAGCAGGTGGATCCATCCACGCCGTAGTTGCCGTAGCAGGAGTCTGAGCGCCACATCTCCCTCATCCACTGAGGAAGAGGAAAGAAGGGAAGATTAAATCTGGGCCCCACATGCATTCTCACCCAAATCACCCCCTCCACTCACTCAAACTTTAATATCTGTAAAATATGAGCCCACTGTGAGTTTATAGCAGCCAAATGTATTTTATCAGCAGCTGTTAAGTAACTTCAAACTGTCATTTAGAGCTTTTTCCATCCTAGTAATGGAGCTCTTTGGATGGGTACAAAAAAAAAGTCCAGTTGATGTTGCAGTTTACCAGCAACTGTGCTGTGTGGGCAGGTTGTGATGCTGAGGGAATGCATAATGCACAGTGGCAAAAGCTATAGCAGGAGCTGCCTATCTAGTTTTCACAACCCTCGTGGATATAGTCCAGGCTGTTTTTGTGGCTTGGAGGTTAGAGAAGCTGCAGGGTTGTAACTTAAAAGTCACTGGCTTCAATCCCTGAAATCAAATGGAAAAATCTGGGGTTTGAAAATAAAGGGAGAATATTTCCCTTTCATCAGATACATGTGCAAGTCATCCAGTGGAACTGCTCAGCGGCCAACAGGAAGAGAGGAAGGTTGTTCTGGGGAAGCTCTCATGTGTGAATGTGTGGAAATAAATCAATGTGAAAATGGTATTCTTGACTCAGACGGAAGAACATGCATCTTCAGTAAATCTTCCAAAAAAGAAGAACAGTAAAAAGTAAAGGGCAGGAGAAGAAGGAGCAGCAGTGTTTGGACAAATATTCCTCTATGTCCTCTCTTCTGACTAGATCCCTAGCAGGCAGATTTTTGTGGCACTGAATGACATGTGAAGATACATGTGAAGTGGAAGGGCTGTTGAGCTCAGATGTGGACTGACAGCAACCCTCCTTAGTTCGTAGGCTAGAGTACATCATGCATGCTGACTTACAGTAACCTAAGGGAGCAGCACAAGGGGAGATATAAAATCGAGTTTTCAAAGCTGTTCACAGAGGGGAGACCTGGCAGATGGGCTTGGATCAGAGTCACTTGGATGGCGAAGGCATGAAGATTGTACTATATTTGTTTAAATGGCAACCTAAGAGCTCTATAAAGTGAGAACATGGATTTGTCAGATGTTACTAACTGTGTACTGATAGTAAAACTGCTGTGGAAAAACAGTTTAGTTAATTTTGATGCCTTTCTGGAAAAATAACAGGCTTGTGTACAGTGTGTATGTGTAGAGCAGGCTTTGGCATCGCCTGGCGCCCAGTTGGAAATGCTGACAGTATCAGTGGAGGATTGGGACTGGCTGAGCAGATGGTGTGTATGATAGGGCCCTATCAGCTCCAGGGAGACCAGCACACACACATAGAAAAACAGAGACATTGGATTGAAATCGTGCATACATCTGTGTGTGTGTGTGTGTGTGTGTGTGTGTGTGTGTGTGTGTGTGTCTATGCACCTGTGTCAGTGTGTGGGCTTTCTAGGGCCCGACTGCCCCTAAAAGTGAAATTAAACCTGTCTGAAGTTTAGTATTCCCCACACATGGGGACCGTTATGGTGGTCATAAAATTAGATCATTGTTTATACTTCCGCCGTTTTTGCTCTGCTCTTCCAAGAAGAGATTTTGTCAGTCAACCAAGTGTGGGCGTGTGATGCCATCTTCTCTGTTTATGTAGTTTGACTTTCTGTAGGCGGTACTCTTTTTCTCGCCACCTTTTTCTGATTTTATTTATTTCAAAATGACCTATTCACAGATAGAAAAACAGACACATGGAGTGAGGTGGAGAGGCTGTCTTTATGGGTGTTTGTGCGTGTGACTCACCTTGATCTTGCCCTCGCAGTGAGGGAAACCCTCCAAAGGCGGCAGCTCGCACTTCTCCTGGGCTCCATTTAGGAGGTCTGGAGAAAGACAGAAAGAGAGAAAATCGATAAGGTCAAGTCAGTCGGCCGTCTGTAACTTTAACAGGATGGATGATCCTCACACTGAAGACAATGCAAATACAAACTGTAACACTTTAGAAACACATGAACCAAGCTTTCCTGGTTATTTAATTGAAGTTATAACTCTTAAAACCCAATTCGTAATACTGCAAATCAATTTTAAATATTACAGGGAGTAATGGAGCTGTGATATGAAGAGCTGAAAACCAAAACCTTGTTTTGACTGATCAGCCATGTCTGATTGATTGGGGGAAAGAAAATTTCACCTGCTTTTTCAGTATCATCCAAGCTCACTATCTCTCTTTTGAATTGAAAGAGACCTCCAAACATACAGAGTGGCTGCCTGCCAAAGCAGCTTGTAGATAAACAGCAAAAACTGCCATCCCCTGGCAAAGATATAGGGTCATTTGTCTGGTCGGTGGTGTCAATTTCCCATCCAGCTCGATAGACAGACAGATAGCCGGGCAGACAGATGACATGGCATTGAAAGCAGTTCCTTTGCTCGATGACTCAACATGTTCTATCTCTTGGCTGTGATTGGACAACTTCCTCATGTACTTCACCTTGTAAATGACAACGAGACACGCAAACACATGAAACTGGATAGGGGAAGAAACCCAATATGCAGCCTAGGTGACAACCAGCATGGCTGTGCAGTGAGACAGGTGAGGATGTGCCAGAAGGGAAAGTTCATCTAAAGGCTAAGAAGTTATTGGTTCCAAAATCCAAAAGACAAAAATGAGTCCAATTTCTTTTGAAATTTGTCACATTTCGATGCTCTAATTGGTTGCAAGTCATGTTTCGTTGCTCTGATTGGTTGTAGGTCACATTTCATTGCTCTGATTGGTTGTAGGTCACATTTCATTGCTCTGATTGGTTGCATGTCATGTTTTGTTGCTCTGATTGGTTGTAAATCCAACCAATTGCTTGATAATGCCCTCAGGAAATCAAAAATGAACTGAAAGGTTCCAGGCTACATTTACCCATCAGCCTCAGCTGCATCTTGTGGTTAGTGCTAATAGCAAGTCATGCTAAATTACTAATCAGAGATTTATGATAAACATTATACATGTTAGCATGTTGACATTATCCCAGCACGTCAGGCCGGTTGCATCCTGGAATGACAGCTGGAGACTGCCCATTACACTGTGGTCAGGGATGACTGTCAGCCAACAGGATCACCTTTGGCTTTGCAATCTGAACACCATCATAATGGAAACCACAAAGAGCGGAGTGCTTGGGCCAGTTGAGGCCACAGTGATGCAAATACGCATCAAGAAGCATTTAAGACATTTTTCTTCTGATCGGTTTGCTTTCTGCAATAAACAAATGAATACAACCGCAGTGGGGGAGGGAGTCACTCTGCATTTTTCCTGCATTGCTTTCAATATCCCAAGAAGCCAATAAAACCGTAGGATTAACATTCATGGCTTGCACGCAGGCTTCCCTTCATATAATCACCTTTTTGAGATCCCCATTCAGAGACGTTAACGTCATCGCCACTGACCTTTATAGCCAGAATATAAATAATGCATTATGGTAGGCTGTGCGGTGAATAGATAAAAGCTTAGGCGCAAACACCAGACTGATGTTATGAGTTTGTGGGTGGTGTTTTAGTCAGAGGATGTGTGTTTATAGAGGTTTGTGTGTATGAAGTTAATCAGTGGCTCCAGAGCTGGGTCTATCTTCTGTCAGGGTGGGTGGGGGTGAAGGGTGGAGCAGAGGCTCCTACATTGTGTTCATCGTAGATTCAGTTTATTTGCACTGACAAGCTGCTGCGGTAAACAGATATTCTACTGGTAAACTTTTTTCCCTCTCTCCATCTTCCTGTGCTGCTCTATCTCGCCTAGATTAGTGTGGAAAACATTTCACTGGCACTCGCTCTGTCAGCGCTGTGTATCAGGAAGAATTAGAGATAAAAGAGAGGTGATGACATGTCACAGAGTGCTACAACTGAAAACATCGCCACCAACCCAAGTTTCCATCCACTGTTTCAGTCACCATCAAGGGAGAGAGAACAGGGGATGTGTGGTTGTACCCAGGGGCATAAATCCCGGGAGGGACCGGGGGGACATGACTCCCCCTTCAGTAAAGCTGAACCCCCCTAGAATCATTTGAGACACAATTAATAATTTTTGAACAATGCAGTAGTATTTATATATAAATACTATATAAATATAAATATATATAAATATATATATGTATACTTTAGTTAGTATAGACATTCACTCTGCCTGTTGGAGAGATATAGAGAAGATTAAAGCGTCAAATTGCGGTAAAAGATGCTGTATAAAAGACAGGCTACAACTTTTTTTCCTTGCCCCCCTCCCCCCCGGAATTATTCTCTAAAATTTTACTGTTTAGTGTCCCCCCTAACTATGAAATGGGATTTTCGCCCCTGGTTGTACCTGCGTCATTGTGAGAATGACCCCCTTACAACATAAATGCCCCATCTCTACAGCCTCTCTGGGTCGTTTTGCAACAGTTTTTTTGTTGGTAAACAATGAACAGAGGAGACACAGAGCTGTTAACAGGATCAGTTTACAGGATATCGGATATGTTTACCTTTAATTGTCAGGTGTGAACACATAGCAACATAACACTGTCTAAATAGGTGCATTTCATAGTGAATAATTTTGAGAACAATAGATACCACTACACTCAACAGCTATGCTGGCTCAAACACTGTTATATGCTGTGTATTATGGTAAGTGTTCAAGGTAAAATCCTTATGTCTGTTAATCAAAGTCAATATATGATCATTCCCATCTGTAAGAAAGAGGAAATGACAAAGTGACACGAAAAGTGGAAGTACTAAGTAAGTAAGTATTTTTATCAAACAAAAACATGAAAAGTATGCTGGACATCAACAGTGTTTGGTTTCTATTACTGTGTACAGTTTGTATATTTGTTATTAACCTCAGTCCTAGGTGGACCCCACTGCTAGGTTTAGA
This sequence comes from Epinephelus lanceolatus, assembly GCF_041903045.1. Classification (NCBI taxonomy): domain Eukaryota; kingdom Metazoa; phylum Chordata; class Actinopteri; order Perciformes; family Serranidae; genus Epinephelus; species Epinephelus lanceolatus. Next base: position 12,444,871 of record NC_135757.1, on the reverse strand, counting down.
GTTACAACGGAAAAGTAGTCTGTATTTATGCTCTCAGCAAGCCAACTAATAACAATCACTATTATTTCATAAGCAGCATACCCAACACTCCTGCTGATTAATGTGATTTTAATTCCATGTGGTTTAAAGAGGAAAGAGGTTGGAGGCCAGTCAGCCATTCCTGATGCAGCCAGTCACAAGATGAGCACAGTAAAGGCTTCTTATTGTTCCCGATGGCTGCAGGAGTCCGGCAACAAACAGAGGGATTAAACATATTATGGAGCAGGAAAAGAAGCATGTTTTAGCCACTTTTAGCCAGCGCTGGCATTAAAGCAATACTTCACACCAAATAAACCTTTGTTTATCACACCCCCTATTATGGAGAATTTGTGAGGAAACTGGTTTCACATGCCACGGTCAACAACAGCAAAACTATATCATACATTGAATTCATAAATTCAGTGTATCACGGGGTGCCTAACTGAAATACAAATGGCTATTTGAGGGGTGAAGTGTTTCTTTAAACCACCTGCTAGTTCAAGGTGTCAGATATATATTTAATCAACATTTAGGTAAATACAAGTATCAACTTGGATCAGAGAGACATTTTAAGTACATATCATACATGTACCCTTGTCTAGTGCTTCCACTGTCAGATCCTTTCTTTTATTTAATTGCAGTCATCTTGTCCAGTCTTGTTGTTTTTGTTGTCCTTTTTGTCCTCCATTTCCACTACTGTCGCCTTAAGATACCTGACTTGTGATCTGTTGTTTGGTAAAGTGGCTGTCTTGTGCAGCATGCAGGAGCCACAAGCACAAAGTGAGTTACCGCTATCTCATCCCTCAGACGCCCAGTCATCCAGTCAGTCCACCAAACAACCAACCAGGCAGCCTGTCATTCATTCTGTCATTCAGCCAGTCAGCCGGCGAGCACCAAAGCCACCAGGCAAATCTTCTCCTTGCTTTAATCAAGCAGAAGAAGCTGCTGCCAAGGAGATGCTAAATATAGCTCCCTTTATAATCAAACGCAGCAGAGGTGGTGCTGTTTCAAAGGGAGACGGTTACTCGTAGTTTCACCTTCACCGCAACATGGATGGAAATCAATCCAGCCAAACCCTTCACCTGTCTTTTTTACTTCATACCCACTCACTTAAGACAAAGTCCAGTAACTAGCTGCTACGAATTAAAGCTGAGGGAGACGTGGCTGAGGTAACACACCCTGGCAGAGCGTCATGGAGCATTAGCAGAGCCTTTACTGACCAGGAAAATTCACAAGCAGACATAAGCATCTCTATATTTGCTGTCAGACATACAGTGTGACATTGAATAGGCTGACAAGAGGTGTGACTGATGCACTGAAGCGATGATGCAAGGCAGTAAGCCAAGCACCAAACCACACCTCTGTCTTGCAAACACAAGAACAAAGAAACCAAGGCAGAGGAAGAAAAACACAGAACATAGTGCTAAAATGTCAAACTTTCTTCAAATAGTATTCTGACAGTTCACAACACACTCTGACAATCAAACATAAGCACGCATGAGGTTAATTTGTAACAGAAAAAAAACACGACACCACCACAAGGTAAAATGATATCAAATAGAGGCATATAAAAGTAAAAATAATGAGCCAAAAGACGCATTAGGAAGTGATCTTAAATGTGCTGCACAGAGAACCAGAGGCAGAAAACAGATGAGATCATTCAAAGAGTCTCTCACAGCACTGAGGTCACCATTAGCCAGTTCCTAGCACACAGTATTGGCCATCTGATAGCCTTTAAATATAGTATCATCCCTGCACAATAACACACACTTAACACACAAGGTTTTTTCCCCTCTCCCTCCCTAAGTGTGTATGTCCAAGTCCATGAGGTAATGTGAAATTTGACAACTCCAGAATTGGATTGAGGACATCTGGTTTATGTTATTCTTTCTCTTGTGTACTTCTCCCGCTCTCTTTTTCCCATCTCTCTCGCTCCCATTGATTTCATTCTCAGGCACACTAAACCAAAAACCTTCCCTCAAACAACAGGAGATCTGCCAAAGCCCGGCTTTAATGACACTGTTTGGTCAGCGGATACCAAATAAGTGTAAAATTTATTGGCATACAAAAGCAGGATTACGGGAGTTTTGTGACAATTACGCTACAAGTTCTCAACAACACAGTCTTCTTCAGAAAAACACCTCAGCAATGAACCAACGTCACTGAGAGTAAATGGTGTGTCACCATGGTGATTCTGTGGAGCTGAAGACTTAAAAAAACATAAATAAAAAGGGGTGAAAAGTGCAGCTTCCCTCATCTCTGTTTCCTCTGATCCATTGGCTTAGAAACACTAATTTTAGATGCACTTTGCAAGAAGACGCAGAGGTGTCAGTGTGTGAGTTTGTGTGCATGATTCTCTGCAGTAGGCAGGCTGGCTGATGGACGGCGTCCTCTCAGCTACAGAGCATCAACAGCTGCGCAGGTGGAGACAAGTTAAGTCTGTATCACAAAGCAACTTCTACTTTGCCTCACGGAGTCCAACACTGGCATAACTGTTATCACAAAGCTGTTATGACTCAGTTCACGTACTTTCCACATCCAGTATTATTTTCCACACTGACATTTTGGTGCTTTTTTGTTGCATAAGGAACAAACTAACTAATAAAAACAGTTCAAATTAAATTTGTTCCTGCTGGCAAGGCAGAAAGGAAAAGACAGGCCGTCTCGATTAGAATCTGTTTGTAATATTTCATGACTACAGGGGGGATGTAAACAGGAAGTACAGTGAGTTATGCCATGGGCTGCAACTTGAGCCCATTTTAGCCTACATTTGTTTACATTTTGGCTCCATTTAAAGTATACAGAATTAGCTATTAGCACTTCCTGTTTGCAGTGCACCTGTGGACGTACAGGCAGCTATCACTGGATTACTTTGATAGTGAAGACAACTTAAAAATATGATGATTCTCGCGCAAATTATGGAGCTACAAGGTGTCACTTTTCTACGTTGAAGATGAACATATTCCATTTTTGCTGATATATGCCCCTTAATCCTACGTACTAGACGTTAACTCCCAAAGACGGCTGGTTGACCAACTATTAAGACGTCTTCATACAGATTAACTGTTTTGTTTTGGGTCCCATGCCCTATAAATCTAATTCTCGATTACTGTTATCACATCATCTGAGGGGAGTAGAGGAGAAGAACATGAAAACAGCTCATGTAGAGAAGAGGAAATTGCATGTAATTATATCTGACAAGGACAGGAGATAAAAGGACGTGTGGTCAGATGTAAACTCTGCCTCTCATCAACAAACAATACACAGCCCAACTGTTCCTCTTACACAACATGAGTGTGTGTGGTAAGGTTTCAATGTACACGTCAGACGAAACTGAAGCACTGGTCTCGGCCCTGCCACCTGAAGGCACACAACGGGGTAACACACACCGCAGGGGCTTCCCAGTGTGAGGGGCACGTGTTTGGAGCTGATCAAAACACATGTCTTGCACTGTCTCTGGTCCACACAAGTGTTCCACAGAAAGTCCTCGAGGCAAAAATCGCAAATTTCCCCCATGTAAACCCCTGCTCTCCAGCCCACATCGAGTTTCCTCTCTCTCTCCCCTCCTCTGCTGCAAAGAGCACAGCGTCTGGCTGTAATCAATCCCTCTTTTGTGCTTGGGCAATCTGATCGGCCCACTGTTCTCTCCGAAAATATCCACGAGGAAGATTCAGATTTTGCACCAAGAGCGGCACAAGGACACGAGGCAGCCAGAAAACCTTGATTAGCTCTCGTCATTGCGGAGCTATGACTAATGTTCCGCTCTTGATTCGGACAAATGGTGGAAATGTGCGGCTTTTGGCTGTGGGACACGCTCGAGTGTGTTGTTGTTGTTGTGATGAGGGGGACTTAAAAAGAAACCAAGAACTGTCAATACTGTCTCTAAACCAAAAACAGCTACAAACAGGTTTCATAGAAATGTTCCATTTCCTTTGAAAGGCTTAAATTAAGAAAAAAAAATTCAGTCACCTACCATACATGTGCATTTCCTGTAAACGGTGGAGTGCTTTAGTGTAACAAAAAGGCACGGTAGTGGTGTGGTGTCATTAGAGAAGCAGCTTGAGAGCCACGGAGCAGTATAACGCAAAACCAAAACAATTACTCACAATCAGTTTTTAGCTCCCTATAAAGTGGGAATGCATTTATGAGCTTATAACACACCCGAACAAGTGTGTGAGATTATACACTTGTCACTCACTGTGTGCAAATGCATCTCTGCTTTCAGTTCAAGTGTGCCTGCATCTGCTGCTCTATTGCAGGATTTAGATCCTGCTACTCCTGCCTCGAGAAAAATTAGCTAAATGAATGTAAGATGCAGCTGGAGGATGTTTGTGTATGTGCTTTGCCCATGTGTGAGTGCGTGTGCATGTGGTTTCAAACAAAAACGCCTGGTGCAAGGGTTGATATTTGGTAGAAGGAGGCAATGGAGATTATATTCCGTGAGGGCCTGGGCTGTGGCTTTAACCAGCACAACAACAATGCTGGCAAGGAGGAAGAGGAGACAATGAAGGAAAGAGGATGCAGAGGGAGATGGAGTGTGGCATACAAAGAGAAGCAGAGTCATACAGTATGCAGAGAGCAAAGAGAGAGCGAAGGGAGACAAAGAATAAAATGAGAAATAGTGCACTGGGGGAAAAGAATATCACATACTCTTATTTCTTTGCTTTGATAATACTATGGATTCATATTCTGGTCCTCTCACCATAGCTCTAATGTAAAACCCTTACTTTCCATGTCTGAAACAGACCCCAAAATTACATTTCTCAAATTCCATGACCAGTGGCGTCCCTGCAAAACAGTCATTCAATTGAACTGTGGAGGGAGGCAAAACAAAAGACAGACAGAGTTTGTGAAAAAATGGGGTGCACGTGTCTCAGCCAATGGTGTGTTAGCCCCAGATGTTCCTCCCATCCCACCCCTGCCTCCTCAATCAGCTGCAACCTCAAGAGGGATGAGCCTGCCAGTGGGGTGAGAGAGGGAATGTGTGGATGTGGGGGTGAGGGGCCCTGGTGTATGGATATACATTTTCCTGGAGTAGGCCTGATTCAAATTGATTTACAGATGATTAGCAAAAAGCTTTAATTTCATTCTTGTTATGCAGCTCACTCTAACCCTTTGTTCCAGTGGACAACACTGCAGTATCAATGCTGACAATCTGTATTTCATTCACCAAGGAACACATGAACACATGCTGTATGTATTAAAGTTCCCCTGCCAACATTTGAAGGAATGTTCTCTACATTTTGCCTTCAGCAGTTGTGATATAATGAGTGTGATCTAAGCATTAACATGTGAAAGATAAGAGTGTCTCACATACTTCAAGCTAACTGTGCGACGATCCCACGATCCCTGTCAACACCGCCTCAGGAAGAATTCCCAGGCTCTACGCAGTGCCAGGCAGAAAACTTAATGAAAGCAAAGCTGTCTGTAGTTTCTTGCTGCTTGTTTACAACACTGCTATAAGAAGATCTGATGCGCTCCATAGGTCTCAAGACCTGCAGTAGCACAGAACAAGATACACTTTCATACGTGCTTTACTGCGATGGATTCCATAAGCACATGAAAACATGCACACATGCTTTAACAGTGACAGTGGGGGAGCCTGTCTGTGCTTGTTGGTCTGGAGAGGCTCTCTACTGAGTCACGTCAAACTTTCAAACAGGCAGGTGAGCACAAGATGTCAAGGCATGGAGCAGAAATACACTTCCTCTCAAGATCTCTACATCAAAAGGCATCAAGATTCAGTTCTGCTCACTCTCATTACGGGCTCATCTTTGACTGTGCCTCAAACGAGATGTGAGATTTTCTGCATCACTGCAGATTTTAACTCACTGCGTCACAGTGCTTTTTTTTCTTTCCAGTAGTTTGTTGCTACAACCTGCAGTACAAAAACACCAACAAAGGTGAAAATAAAGCAACACAAAGTATAAATTAGCATTGCTAAAACACTTGATTTCTGCATTCAATTATGCTGCTGTGGAATTTTAACTGTACGGTGATGAGTGTCAGGATTCATGCAAGTGTTTGAAAGTGTGTGGGAGCGGACAGCATCTCTCAGCAACTTATTTGCACTGAGTGGGTTTGTGTGTACTTTATTAGTATTGATCTGTACACCGAAGAAGAAAACAGGCCTCCCTGAACATAATAGAGACCACAGCTCCTGCTCTAGGAGAGTCCCACAAGATGCTTTCTGTATTAAAATGGTGATTGTTCATAGTTTCAATTTTTCAGGTTTTACAGAAAAAGAATCCTTGAGTGTGGCGCTGAAATTGACCTTCTCGCCCCCCTTTAAGTTGGATGCTGTAAGGACATCAGCTGAATGTTTAAAATAAAGTGCAGGGAGCGATACAATCATGATGTAACCAGGACACGTGTAATCCCCAACAGAAACCCTGTCCTTGTCCTTTTCCTTTGTTGACATTGAGACCTTGGATCTCATGTTTCACTGTGAATGGCAAACAGAGATGCAAGTTGATCGATGGCTGAAAGAGACAAAGCAGTGAAGATGCCCAAAGCTGTGAAAGCACCGGTTTCTGTTTACCAAAAAAAGAGAACCATGCCACAAAGACACGTCACGTCACTAACAGTGTGGCTGAGCTGTAAGAGACATAGATAACTTAAAAATATATCGTAGAGAAGACAAAATGGACAAAGAGGAGAGTAAGCAACTGACCCTTCATTACATCTGTCTCTACGCCTGGCTGTTTGTGTGTGTAGGAGGAGATTACATTTCCACGCCACGGATGAAACACTGCTGGGGAGGTTGATTAGCCACATCAGCGAGACATGGCAAGACAAGGCATCACAGACGGCTATTGGACCCAGTCCCATCTGCCTCCTGCTAAGCAGCAACAAGGCCAGATCGACATGTTTTGAGCCTATAAGGGGCTTCTGTGCCTGTTGTCCTTGGCGAAATGCAACAGCACACAAGGCCGAAGCTATTCCTGCACATGGACAGAGCGTTCATCACAGCAAATAAAAACGTGAAATGTTCACACCTTTTATTATCTCAAAGTGCCAATGCAGTTTTTACAGCACACACAATAGAGTGTGACTGTAAAGCAATGAGAGAAGGCCGCATTTTTGTGAGATGACAATCGCAAGAAAGAAGCTTTGTCCCACAGTCTGTGCACAGCTGTTAGGTCACAACAGCAGCAGTAAAGTAGCAGAGGGAAAGTTGTGCTTTGTTGTGGACTTCCTGAATCTACAAGCTACAATCAGAGGATATTCAATGCATGATCTACAACTTTTGTAGTTTTGCAAAATGTACTTTCAGCACCGTAAGTAAATCATCAGAGGCTTTGCGATGAGTCCCTAAACATTTGGGGCATTTGTTAATGTTTTCCTTTCAAAATAGCCTCAACCATGTTTGTGCAATGTGGGATTTCAGAGAGCTAGCATGGTTCCCCTAACAGTGCAGATAATGTGATTTCTTTTTGCATAAATGGAAAGTTTTTCATGTATTTGTGGGTTTCTGTAACAAAAAATGTCTGATTTAACAAGTATTCACGTGAATTAACCAGGGCTCAAACTGCAGCCCTTCAAGACCAAAGTACTGAGTGCTTTAATATCCGTTTATAACAAGTATAATGTTACTGCAATATTCATCAACGTTATCGCATTTGCATGTTTTCATTAACTTTGGAAGACCTCGAATTAACTAGCATTTCCTGAATCATAGCTGTTCATCCGGTGGAAACATATCTGAAAGTTTCACAATTCTTTTGGAGGTATCAGTTGAAAGACAAGTACATGTTTCATAACAGCTGTGCAGTGCAGGTGTGATGGTGTTAACCTCCAGATGTCACTACTCTACCCTACAGAAAGCGCATATCCATCAACCTGTTTCGAATGCAAAATTTCAATTTGTGCATTGAAAAAGTGGAACTGATGTTGAGTTTAAAAAAAAAAGCAGTAGATGGAAATGTGCATTGATTTAAATTTTCTTGCCAAATTTTCCAAAAATCTGTTAAAAGCCAGAAAAAATAAAAGCCAGGAATAAACTGTGAATACTGAAAAGACCCAGGTTTGGTCCTGAGCATGCCAGAGTCCTTGGCTAAGAAAATTTATACAATCAAGGTGGAAACAGTGCAGTCCCAGGGCTGCTACTCAGCTCCATCTTGATAGAGGCCTCTCTGAAAGCCAGGCGTGTTCCCCTCACTGTCCAGATTCTTATCTCTGTAATTGCCTTCCAGTCAGGGAGGAGCACTAGAGGAGTTGGCAGTGGCACTGCCTGCCACCCACTCCAAGACAGGAGACATGCTCCAATGGAGACTCTGGAGTGTTGGGCCCTTTAGTTCGTTGCCAAGAGAGATGTAGTTGCCGCTTTGTCAGCTTGACCTGCATTCAGGATCCAAATGTTGTCTCTCAAGGGTACTGCTGGAAGTTTTAAGTGAACAGGACACTGCAGTTATATTGACATGTGTCACAGGTCCAGGTAGTATCGCTCCGCAGCACAGAGGTTCAAGCCAAGACTGCCCCGACAATAGTGTGAGATTAGTGTCTCATCTCTAGTGTCTACAATGGCCAGATTGAGACCAGACAGAAAAGCAGCTCCTGCACACACTGCCTGAGGAGCCAGGCAGCTAGACTGCCAAAGTCACTGTCATTTCTAGAAGGACTTCATACTACAAAGTCCTTTTCCTGCCAAAATTAGCACATGTATGAAGGTTGTTTAAACGCAGGAAAACCCATTAAAAATAGCTGATTGACTCCCATTGCCAGTAGACGAGTATGCCTTTCTGTTTTGGTTTTTGTCATATCCTGGTGCGTCACACTCAACATTACAGACTGGGCGGAAAACAGGGTGAGTAAACAGTAGAAACATTTTCTCTGGCTACTTCTTTCTTCTAACTCGCACTTGTTTCATCTCTCTCTCAAACTCTCAGCCCATCACTGCATCACACCAACAAATAAGCGCATCCCTTGGGTATTTCTATCACTGATGATCACAGCCAATCGGAGCTGGAGCGAATGAATACCTGTAAATACTGCAGTCATTTGTCCTGGGATTGAACGCCGATTGTAACTTTGCCATTAAATACAAAAGCTAGATGTTAGCAGGTGCATGTGTTCTTTATGTACAGTGGGAAAGGGGCTTAAGAGTCTCAACTACTCAGTTGTTGTGTTGTTTAATTATGTACTCTCATAAAACCTTATCTTACAATAGGGCTGTGATGATAACCGCAACATGAGGTCATGGCTAGGGGTGGTGATACGTGGTAATACATTGCTTTTCTCACCATAGTAATACAAAAATCCAGGCAATAGCATTCTTTCCCATGCCAGAAGACCAATGCCGGTTGTTGTACTGGTTTGTCAAGTTCAATGTCATGAAGGCTCCAGTAAACAACAGAGAGCAACATGGAGGCCAGTGAAAATGTTAAGGTTTGTCAAGTTTGAAAGAGAGACTAAATAACTAACAGAATGGCTGTTAGTGGGGGTTTTTTGTCCAGTGGGAAAAGGGCTACAGTCCAAAGGGACATCTTCAGATATCTTGTTTTGTCTGACAAACAGTCCAAAACACAAACATATTCAGTTCACATTTAGAAGCTAATTTATCTCAAACATTTATGTCAGGAGAAGAGACGAGCACTTTCAGGATCCAAAGAGAAAGTAAACCAGACTACACGATTGTTACAGCGTCGCCCGTATGAAACAAGAAAGACTCTACACTATAGGTGTTGCAGATACTTCGAAAGATTGTGACATTTGTGTTGTTGTTTATAGGAAGATTAAACACAGGAACAAGGACGACAGATTTTCATTCTGACTAATCACGACAGTCAGAGTGCTAGTTCTGACATCAAATGTCCTGATAATGATCACTTTCATATGATGCTCATGTCTGATAATTTGCCTAACTTACTGCCTCAACGTCTTGAAAGAGAAAGTTAACGAGGCACTGTCAACATCTGATAAGAGATGGCAGTGCAGTAGCTGTCATTAGGATTAGATCCATTCAAATGTGACTTTGAACAATCAGACTGATACAATTCTACATACATTGCCTCTGAGAACAGATTCCACATTGCTACTGTTTATTGCTGCGCAAACAACTCAGAGCAAGTCCCAGGATCCCTGAAAAACCAACACCTCGCTCTCTCAACTGGGCTGAATTCATCATCTGAAAGCTGGCAGGAAAATCAATGAAAACTAATAAAAGGGTCATGCAGCGTGAACGGAGGCCTTATTTGAATTATGTCCAAGGATGCGGTCTGGTCCTATAAAAGTGCCTGGTGTGCACTGTGCAACACTGGCAGAGTTTAGCTGCTTGTATGCCTCGGGAATGTTATGCACTATGGAAATTTTTTGAAATGAAACACGGGTCATAGAAAACAGCCACAATCAGCTTATCCTCGTTTCTTAAATTTGGCCGCAGCTACTGTATTTTTACTGTGCATTCACACCCTGAACAACAGGGGCTCTCTGGAAAAAGAAACTCACCCTTACATGAGTCACAGTTCATGCGAATAATTACTTTCTGAAGCCAACTTATTCGGAGAGGATGAGTCTGGAGAGTTTTCTCTTAGAGCTCCAATCCTTTGGGAAGAGAGCCTTTATTGAAGATGTGTACAAATCCAGCCTTAAGACAAATCCTTCCAGCTTTCCTTCCTCACCACCTCCCCACAACATGCACACCAACACTCCAGATGATTCAAAAACAAAACATAAAACTGAACACATACCTGCCACGTTTACTTTCTCTGAGTTTGTGCCGCTGGGTGTTGCAGTGCTGGTGCCGTTGGTTAGGTTGCCCCCCGTGCCGTTGTAGATGTTTTCCACCTTGGACTCTAGCTTGCCAAGCCTCAGCATGATGTTATCCAGCAGCACTGCCAGGGTCTTCTTCAAATCTGAGTGTAAGAATGTGAATCAGATTAGCGGGGTGATTGTGATTTATTTTTTTAATTCCCCACAAAAACTGGAGTAAGTAAAATCTGTCAAGTGCACTGTGGAGTCAGAACCAAATATCTGACCCAAATTCAGCATGAAATTCAGAAGAAGAAAAAAAATCAACGGGGCTGTAAAAATGATCTCATTGCCACTTCTAACTGGCCTCTGGCTTCTCCCAGCTCAGGGTCTATCTGTGATAAACTCAGCAAGAGAAAGTTTCCAAATCTTTCAATACCAACAGTGAATACCTGCCCGCCCATAGTCAGCTATAGTGTACATTTCATCTCCCACTACAACAAGTCTTTGGATTTCAGGCCGTCAGCTTGAGGCTCATTTAAATGTAAAACCGAAGCTGCCGTGACTTTGCGAGTGACCTTGCTGTTTAATTTGGGTCTTTGCATTTCTGTGGCCATGAGCATTTATCTGCAGAGGACACAGCTAATGGTAGAACGGGCAGGAGGGATGCTGACCAGTAATGAGACGGAGAGGGTGTACATTCAAAATGCTAAGGCATGGCTTTTTTCTTTTGCCTCATTTCTTGTGGGATTTGTTCGATACAATAGCCGGCAGCAATTGCAATGACATTTGCAGAGAAATGTTAAGTTGTTTTCAGCTGCTCTAACTACTACATACAGTATAACAACTCATTATCTGTCTGCAGCAAAGAGCTGTCATAATTATCAAACTCGTAGTACATTATATCATCAATGCATAGGTTTATAGGAGTATAGAAGCAATCCAGAGTACATCAAGCGTGCTTTCCTGAGCTGATGATAATTGCAGCTTGTCTATCACATACAAGCGCCACATTTTCCCTCACCGTGATGCATTTGACACGCCAGTTTTCATCATGTCAAAGAGATTGGCAAGGGCACAACGAGGCCTGGCAGAGCACACCAGCCTGATTCGTGTGAAGAGAAACGCCGGAGCGTTTGTCTGATTTGGACGAGCTGTGTGCTGGGAGGAGCAGATGCACAGAGAGCAGCGCAGTGAGACCCGGGAAGAAACCAAACGGAAAGCTTTGGAGCAGAGGCCTTGCCAAGCGATTGGGCTGAACATAATTAGAAAAAAAAGGGGTGAGCCCAGAGTTAATGCCCCCCTCTGTTTACCTCTGGCACAAACACAGGCCTGTGCCCACTGACTCCAGGCTTTACATCAGAGAGTCTCCAGACCTATTTAATATCTTAGCCCATAGCCAATGTCAACATGATTTACGATAGGAAAGACAAAATTATGTAAACAATAATTGGCTTTACTCATTTTTACGCTTTCATTTACAATCAGGAGCAGCAGTGTGGATGTAAATAAGAGCGTAAAAAAGCATGCACATTGTGTAAAAAAAACCACATCTGTATATATCTGTAGGATAAACTCTCCGTTTTACAATGATTAAATGTGAGACCTTCATTAGCCAGTGTGTTAGAAAAGCATCCACAGCACTGTGAATAATGCTTCTACTTGTCCTTCTGTACACTAATACTGCTGCCAGGTAACCAGATGAGTAATAGCATACCTAGGGACACATTTCTGCCTGTCTCAATATTTCTTAGCAAGGTGATGTAGTTGCAAAACAAATCCTGGAGCGGCAAACACACTGAATTTCACTTTGCTTTTAATAACGGTGTCATATAAGATAATAATCTGGATGCACAATGACCTGAGATTTTTCAATCAGCCCACAGGAACATAAGCCCAAAGCATTCATCAGGGAATCCTATTGTTTGTCATCCGCTTCAACCCAGGCCGTCAGTGGTCTCCATTTCTTGCCAGCGTAATATAACAAAGAGCAGAAGGAGCAAACAATGTGACCTTCCACCCCAGAGAGGACGGACAGGATTAGACCCGCAATATGAGCTTACACCACTCTCAGCCTTCGCTGTGGGCAGCTTCATTCTCTTGAATTCTCGTATTGGCACGACGGAGGAGGCCGAGGGCAGAGACTACACCTGTGATATGTGTCTGCCCCACAAAGGAAATCCACAATAGCTGCTGAACTGTGCAGTAACGAGACATGGTGTCAGGTGGCTTGTCACACCCGGCTGCTCACTCCGGTTTCAGGAAGGCTGAGAAAGGAAAGATCATATCCTTGTCACGTCTGACTTTACAATGGTGGAGGAAGATGGTATGACAGCGCCTTGAGACAGGTTTCAGGTAGAGAGACATGTTTTCGATGCAAACCTAGCATTGATGGGCGACTCCTGGAATCTAGTGCTGCTCTCTGTTAAACTACAGACCTATAGGAAGATTCTTCCCTTCTCCTTTTAAGAGCAAACGACTAATCGATTAACCAAGAGAATAATCAGCATATCAATCAGCAATGAAAACACAGAAAACACCAAGCAGTGGCGAATCGCTGCTTGCAGCAAGCTTCCACGCAATGTCTACGCAAAGCTGCAGTCATTTGAATCTGCGGCAAATTGCAGCCAAAGAATACCCTCAGCCAATTGATAAACAGAGTCCTGTGTGAATTGCTTTCTATCTGACATGTACAAAATTATTACGGCCAGCTGCACTTCGCTGCTATCTGCTGTGTTTTCGGCGATACTGTTTAATAAAGAAGATAAAACTGCATTTTAGCTGACAAAGCTTCAACAATTAATCAATTGGCTGTCAACTATGAAACTGATCCCCCACTAATTTTATAATCAATAAACAATAAAAGTCAAACTTCTGATTCCAGCTTTTGCAATGTGAATATTTTCTGGGGTTTCTTTGCTCCTCTGACAGTATTTACCGAATATCTTTGGGTTGTGGACAAAACAAGACATTTGGAGATGTAATCTTGGGCTCTGGAAAAAAATTAATCAACTTTTTTTTTACCATTTTCTGACTAGTCGGAACAACTAATAAATTTATCAAGAATATAAATGATAGATTCATCGAAAATGAAAATAATAAGTTGCAGCCCTAGTAGGTGGATGATCCAGAATGTTCGTAAAATTGACCCATGGAAAACCTACTTGAACCCATAATAATATATCACAAGGTTGATTAAGAGTTTTGACAGAAGTACTGGAAATATGGTGGTAACAGAATGTCTTACATGAAGACACTGAAAGACATTAGCTTGAGACGTACTGTATTTAGCACCATCAAAAAGTCTCATCTCATGGCTGTGTATGAGCAGACAGACCGCCAGCTGCTCTAACACATTGACTTCTGCCTCTGCTTTTCAACAGGTACAATCAGCCAAGGACAGAGGGTGTCTCATGTTGCACAGATTGTAGGGCCCCTTGAGGCAAATTTGTGATTTGTGATATTGGGCTATATAAATAAAATTAAGTTGACTTGACAAATGGGCTTTCAGGAGACACAATATTAAATTCAAATGCATTAAGATTTGATGGGTCATTTATGGGTATCAAAGGAGGAAACTCTGATTCTGCAAATTGTATCAGGGCAAATCATCGACCAAGTGAGTGAGCACAGGAAGCGCAGAGTATCCTGCTGCCTCCCTATCTAATCAAGGACATGAAATGGATTTTGATGTGATATTGGACGGCGGTCAGCATACTGTGCTGCAGCTCTGACAGCGCCATGGAAATCAATCCATCATATAAGGGAACAAAACTAACTGGACAGGACACTGTTCCCTGGAGACTATGGATCATGTTGCAGGAAAATCTACAGACTGGGCTTGGATCACATTTAATTGATTGCATGATTAATGAGGATAACTCCTATGAAAGTGCAGTGCATAGGTGAGATGTTAAGAAAGTATAGGCTATGTCTGGGGAATTGTAGCTGTAAAAACTAACCTTGTTCATTCTTCATCCTGCGTTATTAATGCCAGGTCACGCTGAATTACACATTACTAATTACTTGAATGAGTAAGCCAGATGCTGAGGTTTGATTTCCATCAAGTTTCTCAAGAAATACTGATGAAGTAAATGCAAAGCACAGCCTGCTGACAGTAGTTTCTGTCAGGTGGTACTTTACATAGTCGGTTTGCATTTTCCACATGTTTGCATATATAGTACCTTTAAATAAGATAAGCAAGTACTAGTACTGCACTGGTTTCTTTGCACACTCCTGTTCTTCTTAATGTTCTCTGGGAGCGGCTTTAATCTCCTGGAGCTTTACTGTATCCTGTTGTTTCTCTGGGCATTACAGAACAATCAATTCCAATCTCAGGTTTCTAATGAAGCCTCCCATCAAGCCATACAGGTCTATTAATGGCATGAATAACTTATTGATGGGACTCCGAGACCTGTGCTATTACAGTATTAAACGCCAATGCAGCTGTATCAGCATGAAATCTCCCACACAGGTTTCCCTGAATATAGGCAATAGTGTGCCTGCTCAGGAGGCAGACGAGTGGAACAAGTCGCTCCGATTTAAAGAAGATGTACAAAGAGAGGAGAAGCCATCATAACTCTATTAAAGCATACCTATCTTGCTGTTTTATTACCTGGGAGTGATCCTATGAAAATGGAAGACAGTATGGTTCATGCAGCATCAATAACTACATTAATTTTGCAATGATATTAGCAGAATAATCCTGCAAGTCCTGATCCTCCTGACGTCAAGCATTTCTAGCTATTCTTCTATGAGGCACGCCCCCTCTAGGTTACATAAACTGCAGCAAGAGAGCTGGCTACTCACCATAAGCTGTCATGGTACCCACATATGGCCCATCCATGACACTTTGGTTCTCCTCAGCCAGGGCCTTGATGTAACGCTTGCTGAGGTCCAGGATCTGCTGCCTCAGTACGGCACTGTTCTCATGGCTGGCTCGCTGCTGGATGGTAAAGTGCAGCAGCATCATGCCCCAGATGAACCCGAAGCTGACCAGGAAAAAGCCCAGCTTCTGGGACGACAGCTTCCACAGAAAGGGTGTAGCCATGCTGACTTGACGGGGAGTTGCTGGGGCTGCTGTGACTGATTTGACCAAGGGAAGGTGCAGAGGTCGGGGACGACAATCAGGAGGGCAGGCGGGGCATGGCTGCGTCACTCGGTGTAGCTGCAGTGGTTTATGGGGGCTGGCGTTCGGCTTGATTGCCTCACCGGCGTGATTTCCTTCTCTGACCCATCCCCATCGCTCAGTAGCATCTCAGTGGACTGAGTCCAACCTGTTGCATCCTGCCGCAGAAAAGACAGAGAGGAAAGAGATGATGAGAGATAATAACAATGAGGGAGTTTCCTCTCTTAAACCAATCCAGCATGTACTTGATCACAATAAAGGCACTGATCACTGGACAGTGAGTCAGCAGTGTTAGCCATAACTCAGAGAAAACTGGAAAAACTGAATTAATAATGAAAAAAAAGCAGATAACAAGTTCCAAGACCATAAAATAACAGTGTCCTATGGCTTATCCTTTCTTTCACGCAGAAACATAGCATGTCCTGCTATATCAGGTAACACTCCACTGAGGCAGAGCCGACATACAGAAGGTGTGAGTTTGGATTCTGCAGTGTACCAATTGATTCTCAAAGGGTGACAGCCAAAGACCAGACACTAGAGGTGATAAAGCATGTCTGTGCAACATTACAGCTGCAGAAAAACAGTGCAAGTAGGCATCATAAAGCTCATACAAAAAGGTTTTATAGAATGAGGGATGAGGCCTGAATAGGTGACCAAACAGGAGGTAAGACGTGAGTGTAGTGCAAATCTCCAGGCTGTGACTTTAAGCACGGCAGCCGGTTTATACTGCAGCAGACCACACATCACAGAGGCACACTGTATCTGAACTGGAGGTCGCTGTGTGTGGAGTCTCTAATGGTATGCATGCGGGATGGTGACACATCAAACTCATACAGTTCAGTGAGCCAGGCAGCAGAAAAAACTTCTCACCTTGTTTTGTCAATATTACATCCCTTCAGATTTTTTACACATGGAAAACAACACGTATGCAGGGCCACATCCAAATAAAATCGTCTCTTTCAAAAGGAGAATTAAGTGTAAACAGTCTGGTGCTATCAATTATCTCTGACGTGAAAGCAATACAGACTTTAAGCAAGAATACTTGCAGCTACTGGCTAAAAACAAGATAAGCTCTTCAAAAGTAATTTAAAGTTTAATGCTTCTCATGAAAGAGAGGCCACACAGAACAGCCTCGTCTCACCCAGACAAAGTGATCTCTGTGATTGATGGGGCTGTATGGAATTTATGCAAGACGGTTTATAGTACCCTCAAAATATAAACATTTGGATAGCCTACAATTTATCTTCCTCACTGACAAGCAGGGACACAAACAGAATTTTAAATATGTGCCTTTTCTGTTATTACATTTCAGTTTTTGCCAAATACTGACAAACAGGCTTTTCTGCTAGACAAAGGTAGGAAGCTGTCCGTCTTGGATTGTCTCTGTGTGTGTGTGTGTGTGTGTGTGTGGGTGAGCATGTGTAAATGAACACAAGATTTTACTCATTTACTCCCACTTAAGTACACATCTGTAGGAGGCAAAAGGTCAGGGTCAAGGTGAAATAGTCAAATAAATTACAGCGAGCAGTTATTTTAATCAGTGATTAACCTGTCATTTAGTCTACAAAACCTCTAAAAAGAAAATGGTGGAATACAGCGATCAAAAGTTATGCAAGTCCAAGGTCATGTCACAAGCTATTTCAACAATTTTTACCCTGCAGTGGAAGTATTTGTTATTTACTTCAGCGCATATGAAAGCATCTTAAGTCAAATATGAATTTTATCTGGACACAAAACAGTTGAAATGAGGTGTAAATGCAGCCAGAGTTGAACAAACCGTTGGTGAATAAACCACAAGCTCTTCACCATTTCCTGTTGCTGTAACTTTAAGTCAGTGTACCTCACTGGTGCATGTTCCACAGTGTCAATCACGCGATGTACAACCCTTCAAAGCTGCCGTTAGCTATGTACTGCTTATTTTAGACACGTATTTGTAGTAACAAATGTCACATCTTGGAGGGCAGGTAGCAGACAACAGAAGAGAAGGCAGCACGATGACATCAAAGATTTAATTCAAAAAGGCTTACAGGTTAGAGTCCCAAAAATCAGGCAGGCAAGCACAGGAGGAACAGAGCTCCAAAGCAAAGATGAAGACGAACTGAACAAAGTAACTGGGCAGGTCGGGAAAGACTAGTAAGGAAAGTGAGAGCAGGTGAGCGTGAAGTGAGTTGACTACAGATGAAACTAATCAGGGCAAGGCAGCCAATCAAAACTGGCTGAAACACATAAGGGCAGGAAGTGAAATGATCGGAGAGGAGAGTAACAAAATAAAACAGGAAACACTAAGTATGAGTGAAAAATAGAATTAAATATAGGAAAAGTATAACCTCAGTAGCCAAACATGACATCATATGCTATTTTCTATCTATTTCTGATTGCACACAACTACGCCAATGATAAGTCGTTTGGCCAAAACCATCAAACTTTTGCCCATAACGCAAAATGAAACTGCCCCGCAGCACATGTGGAGCTTTTAAATAGCTCAACAAGTCTTTCTGAAAACCTCAAGGCAATCTGTGCACAACTAAATAAATGCCTCTGGCTTTAGGCATGAAGCAACAAAAAAAAAATCTCTCCAGCACAATCACGCCAAAAGGAAAAGATGTTAGATGTTCTCTCATCTGCATTCAGCCACTGTAGCTGTAAATGAGGCTAAGTGTGGGGAGGGGATTTCTGCAGCCTTGCTTTTGAACTGCGGCTTTCTTGTGCTGTTTCAAAGCGGCTCTAACCAGGTCAGGACCGCGGCCGCCTCCGTGGACGCAACACTGTGAGCACCGATAATACAGTGAACTCAACCAAAACTCCTTCACCAGTCCATATTTCAATCATATATTGATCTCTTATTCAGAGTATTTTTCATGAATCTAAGCAGTTGGCGTTCGGAACGAGGCGCAGCAAAGATGGTTATATCAGCACTCAGCTGTCGGCAGAAAATCATCAGCACCTTCCCAAGGAACACAAAAGGCAGCCACACAAAAGGCTCTTTTCACCTTACATCCATCAGCTTCATAAATAGGTCAGAGACAGCTGCGAGCAGCCTCCAACAGGGCTGGAATCTCACAGCAGGTTATGACACACCATAATTGTTCAGTCATTTAAGGCAAAGGCTCAGACAGATCTTTTTATACATTTTAACAAAGCAGGGATGAATACTGTATTGTCTAAAATGAAGACAAGGAAAAATGCAAATTCCTGTTTCCTTTTTTCTACATTTAACTCTAATTTGCTTTGTGATGTGTGCAAAACGAGGCTTTCGGTGGGGAGAAAAAAATCTCTGCACTGCACTGTGAATTCATGAGACAAGCCCTTGGCAGTAGTGCTGCAGTGCTGATAACATCGGATGTCTCTCACTGCTTGGGACTCTGTTGGAGGAGGGCAGGAAAAGGCTGGCAGCGCTCGCTAGTTGGGCGCCGACGAGGATGGGAGGGTTTGGGGCTGCTTATCGGAGAGGAGCCCTGCTCAGATTACCCTGCGGTGCATCGCTGTAGGATGCACAAGCGAAAACCTACACAGAACAATGACTCGACCCCTTCAGTTTCTGAATACACACATTCTCAGCCTGTCTAACCTGATTTCCTGTGTCAATACATCTTATTTAAGACTGAAACTGATCACGCAACATCACTCCTTTGTTAGGAAACCTTCCAATCACAGGCAGTGTTCTATAAGCTGTAGAGAAAGGGGGCGATGCAGCTATTCAGCCCCCAGCAGAGCATATATCTCCTCTCAATTACTTTCTGGTTTCTAATTCAGGACCTTAATTTGTCTGGCAGGGAGCCCTCTGGCTCTCAGCAGCAACAGCCCAGTGAAACTGTGTTGACAGCCAGCTAAGGTTGCAGAATATATGACCCTTTGCAACTTGAGATGATAACGTAACAACCTGCTGAATGGTTTTTTCATAGTTGGGGGAAGAAGCAGCGCACAAAACCCTGTCGTTTCAACAGGTGCTGAAGACAGAAACAATTGAATCATTCAAGCCTGGGAGGAATCCCTGTCCTCCCAAATCTGCTACAAAGGACTTTTTCCTGTTAGGGACAACAGAGCTGAAATTTCAGCTCTGAAATTGCATTTCTTTTTCAGTTTCTAGTATCGACCACACTGTCGTACTGATACGCCAAGCCAGACATGAAAAGAGGAAGGGCTGTTCTGTTCCCCGGCTAGGAAATAACAAAAACATATTTTAAAAGATGGATACGATAACTGCAACAGACGGAAAAAGAAAATCACAACTGAAAAAAGGCAGGAATAAGCAAATTATGCTTATTTTCTAAGTGAATTTCGATTCTAAAATAGCAGATTTGGTTTCATTAGGTTTCCTGGCTGCTGTTTGACAGTTCTCACACTGTGTTCCTAATGAAAACTGTTGATCTTAATTGTTACACTGATGAGCTTTATATCTTAGCACTGTAGAGAGCCTTAACTAAATCTGGGTGAACAACAGTAAAGACTAATTAATGTTGGAGTGAGAAACTAATTGATCTACATGAAATACACTTATAATATCTTACTAGTGCAGCTGATTGCTTTTTAGTAGTGATAAGTTGAATAGAGATCAAATGTTTCGAAGGTGTGACAAGAGATTTTATGTTTAAGACACATGTATCTCGAAGGTCCTGGTGGATCAATGAGAGGTATTCATCTATGTTGTCACAGGCACTTGGTTTATTTCCCCTGTGTTTCCCTGCAGACGTAACTGGTTTATGGTAAAGCCGCAGGGATTTAGAATAAACAATGATATCCCGTCATTGTCAAAATAATCACCTCAGGCTTTAATATCGCTCCAGCGGAGTCCTAATCACACAACCTTTGCCCTTGTCCTGTCACATGCTGAATTGTTAAGACCAGGCCAGATGGCTGGACGAGGTAAAGACTGTCTATTTCCTTTGCATCTGTGATTGGAGCTGAAAATAACTTCCTTTAAAGTGTAGTTCAGGCAGTAGTATATGAAGGTGAAGCAGGCTGAGGGAGGTCTAGATTAATTCCAGGCAATTACTCCAGGTCTAAAAGAGAGAGCATTCTCCTGAACTGAAATAACATACACTAAGAGCTTGTTGCATAACCACAGAAAGTAGTCAAATATGCTCTAGATGTAGCTTTGGCCATCAATTATGGATCGACTTTGAAAAAGTATCCATTTTTCTCCTGAATATAAATAGAGCTTGACTTCTAACACTCAGGTAACTTCAGAGTTTTCTGGTGGCGACATCTTTCAGGTCCCTTTCACATCTGTACTTTAGAACTGCAATGATCAGTCGATTCATCTCTGACGCAAACACTACTGGGGTGCCCCCCTCATCTGTAATTCTCCCTGTCAATCATTGTCTTTACAATGAAGTAGGCCTGTTTCTTCCTCACTGACCTTGCTGTTGCCTCCTACATCTTCCTGACTAGCTCTGACGTATATAACAAAAAAAAACCTTTGGACCAGCAAAGAATTTTTTATAACACTTATATTATATTTTTACACCAATATTGTCTCTGAAAATCAATCAACTCAACTCAACTGTGGACACTGGAGACACATATTAATACCAGGTGTAAATATAATCAGGTATCCAGATACAATCTGGATACAAGACACATTTTAATGCAAGGTGTAAAGGGGGACTTATTTACCTTTTAGGAGTTGGAACCAATTCATCTTTCCTTTAAAAATGCCTTTAATGAATGAATTTAATATCAAAATTGTTGCTGACTAATCTTACATACGTCACACGACAACAGTCAATACGGATGGAGAAACATTTTACAAATATTAAGACTCAAGATGACCTCATGCCAAACTAAGCCCACCTTTTTCTGATCCTGTGACAGCCCTCCATTTAGCACAGACGTTCACAGGTTTATTTTCAAAGATCGTTTCAAACCCTCATCCAGCAAAGTGAAATTTCTCCTTCCTGTCAATGTACATCCTCTCCCAGACTAAGACTGTGCAAGTTCGCCTGTTGCCTGGCCAAAGGAGACGTGATCCTGATAATATGGCCCTGCTACCATGGAGACCGGTGTGACTCTGCATCTTAATGGACTTCTTCACATAAGCCCCGCCTCTTAATTATTCATTAGGCCCTCCAGAGAAACAGGCCCTGCTGCAGCTTCACCACCTTACTGGTGTGAATCCAGCTCGTAACCAGATATCAAGAGCTGACCGCACGCTTTGAGACGGGCTTTCCCAGCAGCCACATTCAGGACGTTTAACTAGAATGTGACAGGCACCCAGATCAATGTTAATGTCTTCTTCATTGAGTCAGAGATGGATTCAAACTGCTCTTCAAGGGGACCAATATCAGGGTTTTGTCTTTTAAATTTTCACACATTTATAAGACAATAATTCTGTTAATAAACAAATCTGACAGTGAAGGTGCTATGAAAATGTAAAACCTTTGTGTATGGTGGAGGGGAATCTATAAACAAAATTAAAATTCTCATTACCACTGGTCTGTTTTCCAGCAAGTCTGGCGATAACATCGAGGAGGAAGGTGATGCAAGAGAGCAACCATGTGTGACACACTGCTGTGGAAGTAAAATCCTCATCACCTGAACAGAGGCCCACAAAAAAAATGATTATTGTGGACTTCATACAGGAAACTTGATATTTATTGGTTATTTACGATAATTGATGAAATTAAATAATCTCTGATCAGATAAATGCAAACGTTATTCATCACAGAACCCTATTATGCAATACTGAGGGGCTCAAGCTACACCCCTGGACTCATCACTTAGTACCACGCAGTGAACCACCAAGTTTAAAGCTCAGCATCTGACAACCTTGACCTCCACAGGAAGAAGTCCAACTCCACCAAGGAAGCTTAAATCCAATCTACCGTGACCGAGGGGGAGCGTTCAAGAACAGGTTGCTCTGATCAAACAGAGTCCCCAGACAGCTTAAACACCCAGGGTGCCTGCAAAGACTGGCGTTTCCCCCCAAAACACTGGCGAGAATCAGTGAACTCCTGACTGTCCTCACAAAAGGAATTGCCTCAGCACTTTTGGAGCCGAGAGAAACAAAACATGCTGAATTTCACACCATACTCACGGAGAAAGAAGCCAAGTAGGAAAAGACCCAAAAGTTTTCTTTAATGTCTGCATCTGTGTTGCTTGTGGTGAGCAGAATTTGGAGATACACATTGTTAATTTGATTTCCTTAGTTATAAAAACAAAACATGAAATCAAAATACAAAGGAAGCAACAGGCATGGCCAATCACATACAAACAACACTCAAACTCTTTGCATCCCAGAAAACTTGCAATATAGTTTCTTTTGTTCTTTGTTGCTGTGAAGGACTTTGTAATAGGCATGCTTGTTAAAAACACTTCATAAAGTCACCTCCAAATAAAAAAAAACGCTGCTAAGGCATCACTTTCCTCAGACTAGCACTGACAGGTTTAACCTGCTGCAACATGCTGCCATGAGATGAGAGGGAGAGGACAAGACCACCCTGAACATGACCTGCATGTCGAAAACAAGCCCAGTGACAAGTGTGGATAGGAATTGCAGATGAGGTACTGAGGGTAGTCTTTGCACTTCCTTTCCCCGCTGTGTGCACCACATACAAGCTCTGTTGTTATGCTGGCCTTAATACAACATGTAGAAGAACACTTAAGCTATGCACTCACACACACACACACAAGCATCACATCTTAATATACTGTCACAGTAAAACAAATTTTCAGAATTAAGTGCAGCATTTACAAGTAACAAACTGTTATGCAATGAGATGTATGCAAAAATATGTATGCTGTGTGCCTTCACTGACTACATTAAATCCCAAAACCCTGACCTGTTGCACTACATGCCTAACTCATAACACTTTCCCCAACATAAAACTAATCCGAATGCTGATCTTCACTCTTAATGCAATCCAAATCCTCTAAAAGCCTTTAAAGAAGTCAGGAGTGGCAAAATGTCCTCGCTTTCTGTCCTCTTCGGCACTGTCACGATACCGGAATGACACAATGAGAAAGCGAGAAAGAGACGCTGGTACTGGTGTATCAATACAGTGAAAACTGAGTGTTGAAACCATATTTTTGACAACGCTAATCCTTGCAACATACAATACAGCCGACTAGACACATTTGCTTCATGTTTCTGTTAGGGACGCACCGAAATGAAAATTTGTGGCCGAAGCCGAAGCCGAATATTATTAAACGCTTGGCCGAGTACTGAATATCGAATATCATTGTTTAGTTTTTCATTAGTTTTTGCAGATGAACCCCCTCAAAATTAGTGTTGTCATGGTACCAAAATTGGGACCCACTGTGCGATACCAATGAAAATATCATGGTTCTGAGTAGTATCAGGATACCACAGCAAAAATGAGGCAGATGTGCCTTTTGTCATTTATGAAAAGATAAATCACTTTTCTATAATACATCAATGATATTTCAATGGAATAAATTACTTATTGACTTATTCATACTTCAAAAACAGCATCAATGAGTGATGAACATGGGGGGGGATCAAAATAAAATAAATAAATAAAATAAAAATCAACCAGCCACCCTCCTCCCCTGACAAGTAAAGAACAGTCCCTTCATAAGTAATGAACAGTCCCTAAAGTGCGGTGAGGTTTGTGGGCCGTTACTGACACAAAGACAGAAGTGTGAAAGGCTCGTTTCTCCTCTGACACGTCATATACCTGTGTTCGGCTGGCTCAGCTGTTCAGGTACTTCTGGGCAGTCATGACACCAAGAAGAGGATATTATTGGAGCCGACTTCTCCGTCGTCCGGTAAACCGATGGCCGCCGTAATTGACAGGAATACATTACTGTCTGTGTCTGTGACCCCCGTTCAACCCACAATCGGTGGGATTTGCCTTTCGTTTCTGCTGCTGGTTGAAATATGAAGGCTGCTCGCACAGCGTGCTGAATGATTTAAGCCTATTTTGCTCGCTCAAAACTATTTTTAGTCGCAAATGCGAGTGCAGTGAGGGACGGATCGCCACACTGCCGACATTTTATTCCACCCGTCACGGCACGCTGTTTGATCGCGTTATCAAAACACGCCGCTATTATTCGGCCTTGCTTTTAACTTATTCCACCGAATACCGAATGTGTGTTTTTTTGCAATATTCGGCCGAATATATTCGGTTACCGAATATTCGGTGCATCCCTAGTTTCTGTGGAAGTAGCTGCAAGTTTTTGTATTATAACTGAGTCACTCCACTTACAAATTCAACACTCATCACATCGCAATTTGTATGAACACAGTCCTTGTTTGCGACAGAACCAGTAGTTTATGTTGGCATCCAAGTATTACCGGATTCTTTTGGCTCACGTACAAATTTAAAGGGATATGACATTTGCTTTTGCGTAAGAGGTAGAAAACGTACGATTACAAGGATGCACTTTGCCACACCGTACTAATAAATGCTCCTGCTGCTGGGTGACATCATGGACGCTTGGCTGTTTTCACACAGGGAACAATATGACAGCCAGCTTGTAACAAAAAATCTCGAATTACAGTTGAATGATAAGTAAAAATAGGCAAGAAATAGGCATATAAAATATTAACAGAATCTTGGTTTATATTTGATCAGCATTGCCTAGTTTTACAGCTTGATCGGAGCTAAGTCTGAGTTTGTTTTTGTGCTGTCAGGCATATAAAAGTGCGCAAGTATTAGCCCTAGAGCCAGGAAATCCTTTATTTTGCCTATGATTTTCAGTTTCACCTCAAATATTACCTCAGTTTTCTGATTTCTTTATCATCACATGACTGAAAAACATTAATATAAATTAAACTAGCCTACATGAAGCCCAAATCGGACAAAATGCCCAGCTTATGAGCCAACAGTGGTACAGATTTAAATGTCCACACCCTCGTGACTTTTTACAGCAGATCATAGTTCACTTGCCTATGAATGGAATCTTTCAAGAGTCTCTGAGACAAAGACCAGGCATGAAACTGAGGACGTGATAAATGTTTGAGGTTACAGTAAGTTTCCTTTTATGACCTCTTCAGTTTTTCCTGCACTGAATGTGCAAACAGCTTTTCAGTGAGATTTACTGTATGCTCTGCGACCTGCCCGACCAATAAGCATCTCTCTGCAGCTCAGATGTGCAGCACGAATAACCAAGTGCTTTGCAACTGCAGAGCTCCAAACAGTAGACTGACTGTAAAGAAGCAAATGTGTGCTGCGTGATGGGAAAGAGCCTCTTCAGAGTGGACTGCCAAGGTGGAGTGGGGTTTCTGGCTAAAGTGCAACACACATGGCACAATCTTCTCCCAAAGAGCTGATTTTATACATCATTCTGACCTCAAGCGTACTCTGTACAGACCCTGGCATTAAATAACATTGGAAGTCAAATCGCTGTTTGGGAATGCTGACTTTGGAGGTGCAGGCTTTGTGATAAGTAACCAGCCTGACCACACAAGTAAGAGACGAAAGGTGTGTGTGTGTGTGTGTGTGTGTGTGTGTGTGTGTGTGTTCGGAGAACAGGAGCCCTTTAATCACAGAAAGGCCAAGTGTTCCACTTCCCTGCATGGCATCCATCACCACAGCCCAGTTCTCCCTGATCCCTCCATCTTCAATCCCTTCTTCCTCAACCCTCCACTGCCTCTGTTGGCTCTCCACTCCAGCCCACCAACGCTACCCCCAACTCCCCCCCCCCCAAATACACCCTCCAACGATTTCTTGCCAGTGAAGCATGCCACCGAAGCAAAGCTCCTTTTCCTCAGGATTTATAATCCCAAGGGCTCCGGCAAAAAGGTGGCTGAAAGAGCTCTTTATAAAGCCAGGGGCAGTTGGTGGCTCACCTTGGGATGGTCACTACACTCAGCATTAGCTCGAGGATCATATGCAGAGAGACGCATTTCTGCTGGGTCACGTTTAATAAGATAAGATATACTTTACTGTCCCAGCAGGGAAATGTATCCTGTGTTGCTGATCAGCCACCAAAACTGACTCTGACAAGCTTCTTGTTGAAAGTAAACACAATCACATTTGCAGCTTGCATGATAATGACACGAGATACTTCTCCTATAATCATATCAGCATTTCATAACCTGATTACATTTGACTGCTCGTGGTTCACAGTCTGCAGACTACAAATTACTGGACTGCACTGGTGAGCTAAGTGCTTCAGCAATGAGCCACAGTGACCTAACAGGAACCAGAACAGAAAATCAAGCATCTCATTTCACTTCTTCAGCGTTTACGAATCCTGCTGGTCCTTAATAAACAGCTGCAAAACATGAAGATCAGACAAACCCTGGCATGTCATGTAAGGGGAAACAATGGACCCCAAGCTCATTTTAAAACAGGTGTTAAATCGTGCAATGCTGGCCAAAAACACAGGTCCTACCATTGTTCCAGCCAAGCATTTCCAAAGCAGACACAGTGGGCCTACGGGGCATAAATTAACACGATTAACTTCCACAGCCTGTGTCACCAAAACGCAACATCATGTGTGGATGCTGGAAGCAAACATGTCTCCCTTGTTTGCGTCCAACAAGGTGAAATGCCTGGTTGAGACACAACTAAGTGCAGTGAAGAGGACCGTTGTCTGTCACTGACACATTGTGGGTGCAGCTGTAAATGTCACCTGCTGAATATTGTACACATTATAGTGTAATGGGCGCTAAAAATATCAGGTTTATTGCAGACAGTATCTTGGAGCTGCTGCTGTAAAAATGCACCTTAACCAAGGAGAGCAGGGAGCGACTTGGAGTCGGACGTTATTCTTGAACAACCTGTTCGAGACATGTTTCCTATACAATGATGCCACTCGGCCACAGAGACCCTTTGTGTATACAGTCCATGTATTCAGCATCACACTGAGCTACTCTCACTTCTTTCATTAGCTAACGTTAGTTAGCTAAACCGGCCGTGTACTAACAATAGGACCCCCTGCTCGCTGCGGTGTCTAACGTCTGATTCCCTAACTGGCCGTTAGTAACGTTACAAACCGCTAGCGTTGACGTTAGCTACTCAGCTCTTAGCTCACTTTAATGTCGCTAGCCGACTCACAATCAGGCTACCACCGTTTCTGGCTACATTAGCTTTATTTAGAGGCTTGAGACGGCTAGCTGCTTCGCTCGACCACCACACAGTTCACAACAAACACCGCCGCAATGACAAGTCGCCCACTCCCGAGCACACACGGCTGAACACTGCGCCTCTTCTTTCAGCGTTAGTCCCTTAACAGAGAGGCTCCGGAGCCGTTACAGTCACATAAAATGGCTTACCTTTTTAATGTGTCTGCCGGCAGCCCACGGTGATGATATGAGGTGGTAATAAGACTTAAAATCCAGGGGAAACCGCGAGCGGAGACGTCGTTGTGTTGAGCAGACTGGAAGGATTTCAGCTCCAGCGCACGAGCCCTTCTGTCGCTCTGCCCACTTGCAGAAAGCGAGTGACACGTTAGGGACCGTCTGCCTGTTAACGCCCCGCAGAAAAACGTACAGGCCGATATTGAGCAGTGGTGGAAGTACACTTAGTCAAGTGCTGATTTGAGGTACTTGTACTTGAGTATTTACATTTCACTTTATATTTAAGTTCCACTACAGCACAGAGATACATGCTGTACTTTTTACCATTCTACATTTATCTGACAGCGTAACTAGGGCCAGGCAATACATCAATATTATATTGATATCACCTTATATTTTGGGTAATGTGATGTATATATAAAGTGATGTAATTTTCCGAACTTACCAGACTGTCCTTGTTGTTCTGCTTTTTTCATTTACCCACTAACATCTACATTTTGTGAAAGCACCAATGGTTAACTCTTCAATATTTTTGGAATATTGACATCAAAGTTTTTAGTCCAAAGTATTGTTGTATTTGGTTTTCTTCATAGACTTCTTAGCCTTACTGTTAACATTAATGCAAGTACAACTACAGTACTACAATTTGATAATAATTTAAATTAAGCAGCATTTTCAATACAGGGCTTTAACTTATGACATATCTTTTGGTAGTGTTACTTGTCTGGTAGTGTTACCATTTCTTGACACTTCATATTTTAATTTCATTACAATAAAGAGATAGATGTTGTACTTTTTACCATCCTACATTTATCTGACAGGATATGTAAAGAAATAAGATTGAACTACAAATTACCTCCATCTTCACCAGCTACACAGTAAAATACTGCTAACTAGGGCCAGGGCCTGGTTTTAAAGGCTGCTTTACAGTGAAGTGATGTAATTTTCTGAACTCATCAGACTGTCCTTGCTGTTCTATCATTTGCAATTACCCACTTACAGCCACATTACTGATGATTACTTACAAAAATCTCACTGTGTAAATATTTATCCATCCATTTTCGTAACCACTTATCCTCCTGGGAGCCGATCCCAGCTGACATTGGGCGAGGGGGTACCCCCTAGACTATCACAGAGCTGACACATAAAGACAGGCAACCATTCACACTTGAGGACAATTTAGAGTCACCAATTAACCTGCATGTCTTTGGACTGTGGGAGGAAGCTGGAGTACCTTGAGAAAACCCATGCTGACACAGGGAGAACATGCAAACTCTACACAAAATGGGTCCCTCCTGGGATTGAACCAGAAACCCTTTTGCTGTGAGGCAACAGCACTAACCACTACACCACCATGCCACCCTAAATAGATCATTTAATGACATCATGATATGCCACAAGTTGTATTTCATCAAAGTAAAAGGCAGACAAAAAAATCGTAGATAATAGACAAGAGAGACTTGTAAAATAGTTTCAATCTAAATACATTTCACTTTATAAAAACATTATTTTACTGACTTACATACCCAAAGCCTACTTTAATCTTGGATGACTCTATGGTGGTTAAATATTAGCCACAGTGATTCATGTGCAGTCACAATTGCCACATCAAGGTGGTTAAACAGAAGAGGAGGACAAAAAAAGCAGGACGGTCCCTAACTCTATGCTCATGCTATGCCAGACCAGTGAAAGCTTTGTGTTTACTGCCATCTGCTGGTTCTTAGATGACACACGCTCCTCCCTTGACTGGGCAACAGGCCCATTGTGGTGCTGAACACCAGCTCAGTTACTGAATCATTTTGGAAGGCACATTAGGTTGTGCATTTAATAAAGTGCCAGAAAGTAAAGCATTGCTCAATAATTTAGGGGCATGGGTATTTTTGTCTTGTTATGACATGGAAGTGTGTGCATTTTCTTCAGCTCGTTATTAATATGGAAATCAATCTAAAGTTACATG
Source organism: Epinephelus lanceolatus (assembly GCF_041903045.1). Classification (NCBI taxonomy): domain Eukaryota; kingdom Metazoa; phylum Chordata; class Actinopteri; order Perciformes; family Serranidae; genus Epinephelus; species Epinephelus lanceolatus. The sequence goes on along the minus strand of NC_135757.1, from coordinate 12,414,868 downwards.
TATCCAATGTTCAGTAAGAAAGGTGAATCTACCACACAGCATGACACACCTAAGATGACTTTGCACGTATTTCCATAAACAAATCAGCAACAACGCATTTTTGCATCTGTGTTTTTCTTGGAACATTTGAACAACATCCCACAGTAACAGCTTGATTTGCAGGCAGAGACACATCCAATATCCATTCTCTCGTGCAGCTATACCACACTCATACATCAACGAGATAGCTTCCGGTGGAAAAAACAACACAACACTCAAACTCAGTCTCTGAGAAAATAGATTTATTATTCAAATAAGCGACATATACACAGTGGATTCATGGTTCTAATCATCAGAAGGAATATGAATATAGTTGAGCTACAATCATTTACAGAAATATTAAGTTTATATTATTATTACACAGCTCCGTGGGGCAGGAGGAGTCCTTTGATGACATCAATAATTCACATTCATATTATATTCAGACATATATAATTTACTGTACAGACATAAAGAGCTGGAGGCGGAGGAGAGCTTGATTCCCACTAAGGCACTCATGATTAAAATTACATGACAACACAACAGCTTGAGTAAACTTGTTTTGTTTGGGTGCTTTTCTCTTTCATCATAAGCTGATTCATTACATTGAAAGTATAATTTTAATCTGAAATAGACTGATAGTGATCATTATGATACATAAACTGTGGTGTAACACTCATTCAGTTGTTGTGTCTGAAAGAGAAGGAGGGAGACACCATATTTCTAAAGTGTACAAGGCTGACACTGCCCCAGTAAAAGACAAAGTACTTTGGCTGAAACACATTCTCAACATTAATTCAACACTGCAATGTAATAGCTAATACAACATATCCACAGAAGACAGAGGACAGGTCATATAATCAAAATCTGCTTTATGGATCCCTCCTATTACATATGTCAATGCACAACATGAAATTATTTGGGTTTGGTAAGCAGATTAACTGTAAGTAGAAATGGGTAGTACTTCAGTAGAGCTAACATCAGCTGTCTGGTGATCTCCAGGTTGACCTTTTGTTAAGCCCCACGACCCTTAGTTACTGTTGCTACGCCTGTCAAGCTCTCTGTACTTGTACAGCATGTTAAAGTAGATAGCAATCACAATCACTGCTCAGGACAGGGGTTTACAGTCAATTGACCTTTCCTAAGTCCCGCCCCTTTTCATTCTGTGCTCCAATGACAGTTGTACAAGCTTGGTACCCTGCAGAACCTCAGTCACCTTTCCTGACGAGGGCTGTAGAATTACAACATCCGTGCCTGTCATGTGATGCCATTGCAACCAAAAAGATTTTTTCCGATAGACTCATGCTGTGGAAGAGACATCTGTAACATGATGGCTAAAATTTCTTAAGCATCCCCAAGCCCCTCGAAATAATTCATTTCACTATTGGGCTTTGATCAGGGGCTGATTTTGGGCTTTGAGTTAGTGCAGCATCTCTATATGGGCCAACGATGCAGAAGCAGAGCGGAAGATCTAGATCATTTTCCACATGGAAGTCAAAATTTTTTGGGCTTTATATGTCACTGAGCGACTCTCAAAGAAATGAACAGGGCCCCACCTCTAACGCTGTATCCAGTTCTCTTCATACATAGGCCACATGGGTCTACATAGTTATGCTAGGCGCTAGGCTCGTCTATGTTGAAAGGAAACCAAGTTTTGAAGACTGGTAAAGATGTGGCTAGGGGTCACATTACATTGGAGTCACCATCCCCACCAACATACTACATTGTACATCTTAGTTAGCCAATGTTAAGCTAATTAGCTAGCTAACGTATAGCTACACCAAGAGGAGCTAGCCTAATTTCAGATCACCAGTGTCAGCCAAATTTGCTTCCTCCTTATTTTCTGTGGTAACCTTAACGAGATTTGGAAAAAGACAAGATAGGTTGGTGGTCGACATATCTGACATGAATTATCTTTAGCCAGACCAAGGCTAACGTTCATTTGTTTATATTATCTTTGTAAGGCTATGTGCCACTCTTAAGAATGGATACCCACACTGCTGTCTGGCTCTTGAAGGTATATTGCCTGACACCAGGAAACTATTTAATACACACTACGTCACCCAGCGAAATGAATCAACATCACCAGGTTTAGGCCTATTTCTGTTAAGCTTGTCCGACCTAGCAACTGCAACTAAGGGGAGGGTGGGATTTTCCATTGGTTTCCATTTAAAATCATGCTATTATTTGGGGCAGTATAATCACCACAGCCAACCATTTCAGCCTCTTCCATTTGTTTATAGTCAGTATTATTACACAGGAATAAGACTTGAGATGCTACACAACAACTTTAGAAAATGATGAATCATTCGTCCTTTCTTTGAGACACATGTCACTGTGCAACACTTAACCACCTTCCAGCACACACGTGTTTAAAATGACTCATCGTTTGTAAATGCTGCATGTTAGAAGTATGATTTAGTAAATTTTCTAAAAGGCGGGAAAGGTACAACAGTGACTGTGGTAGTGATGCGTTCACTTTCCCAACCTCTTAGCAACGTCCTTATAGGCCAGCTCGATTTCGATATCAGCTGCGCACGTGTTGGTGAACTCATCTCGGCTGTAGGCGTTGCCAAGGTAACGCCACACCCCTCTGAATTCAGATGGGATGTCATAGTTCCGGTATTTCTTCGCAACCACCTGCAGAAAAAAAGTCATTGTAATAGTGTGAAGACAAAATCAGATTAATCAAAATAAATCCAACCAATGTTACCTTGACGACATGAAGTTTGGGCAGAAGGTTGCAGTCAGCCAGCGTCAGCTCATCTCCATCCAGATATTTGCGTTTGGATTCTCCCTCGCCACTGTGGCGTCCAGTCTGGACGTCATCAGGTAGTGGGCTCAACAGATACTTATCCAGCTTAGCCAGGGACTTGTCTAGACTCTTCTCTAGTGCTGCGACACACATAAAACACAATCCAGGCCACAACGTCATCAAAACTGATAAACCAGGTATATGGACTACAATGGTTATGCTTACTGGATACAGCGTGTTTACCTCGATGTTTATCCGGTCTTGTGTTTTTGACATAAGCGGAGAACTTGGCAAATATGTCATTTCCTGCTGTGTTTGACTCATGATTCTTTGCTGCAAGTTTGGGATACCTAAGAAACAGGAACATGGTGTTAAATAGGATGTTTCTCACCCTATTTCCTTTTCCTGCGTGTGTGTTTCTGTGTGTGAGGCCTACTTTGGTGGAGCCAGCATCTCCTCCAGATACTCCTCTACTTTGTTGACATCAGTGAGAACCTCCCCCTGGAAGGTGAGGAAGGGCGGGTGCGTCCCTGGGGCCAGGTTGTGAAGGTCAGCCGGTTTCCTGATCAGAGTGGAATCACTTTATAACCTCTATTATAAATGTGTAATAAAATACTGTTTCAATGTTACAGTTATAGTGAACAAATGCTCCTTTTTGTCTTTTCAGCCATGTTGGCTGTTGCTACTAACACTGACTACCTCAGGCCTCATTTCCCTGCAAAAAACTACTTTTTTAAGTGAAGCGTTTTTAAATGTGACCCTTTGAGACTTTGTTCATTACCTCCATATATTTCTCAATGCGGCACTTGGAGCCAGAGCATAATTAAATGCACATCTTAAAGCTGCTCTTAAGCTATTTGTTAGTTGTTTAATAAAACACTGAGGTTTTGGGTGTTGTATGTACGTCCATGCAAAACTTTAAAGGAGCTCTATTTGATATTCAGAGCGTATCTATGATTCAGAGGTTGTCTGCACACGGCTCTCAACATGGAGGTGGCTGAGCCCACGGCTGGCAGCTAACGGCGCTAACAGTGTGTACAATGCTAACAACGGCAACAGTGCTGACAGAGCTAACTGTCAGTATGTTTACATGCAGCTTGAGAAAATTGAATTACTGGCTTAGTCCAACTGAAACCGGACTTTTAAATGTACGTAAACAGTTTAGTCCGAATGAAACTGGACTATCCGTAGCTATACTAACACACCTAGATAATTTGATTGAAAATCAAACTATTGCTGCATGTATCCACTTAGTCCGACTGGAGTCGGACTTGGCGTTCTGCACACGCACCACTTTTTCTTTCGCGGGCTTTCAGCCAGAAGAAGAAAGAGATGACGTAGCAGCAGTGCAGTAACTCCCTGAAAAACAAACACCATGGCGACCGAGACGCTGAAGACGCACTTCTGGACGGAAGAGGAAACTACATTCATGCTCAGACAGCTAAAGGAGCTAAACATTTTAAAGTTTATGGATGGTCGGAAAATGCGAAACGCGGATTTATTTAAAAAAGTTTCTGAACAAGAACCAGAACTAGTTCAATACTCACTATATTAAAAAGGACACAGCGCTGCCTATCAAGGCAGAGTCAGATGAATTTGGTCAGAAATTCGATTTTCTCTTCTGCGTGTACACTCAGACAAGACGAGAAGTCCGACTTGACTGATTAGCCAAGCTATGAGCTTAGTCGTACTGAGTGTCAGGTGGGGAACCAGAGGGTGGGCATTGTCATCTCATGATATATAATAATAACATATATATATAATCATATAATAATGAAATAGGAATAGTGTTTGTTGGTTTCAGCTGAAAATACTGGGAGTGATTTTCTTTCATCCCTATGATAAAGATAAAAAACATATGATATAATATTATTATTACCTCTTGAGGTCAACAGTGGTGACATTGAAGACTACGCCTTTCAGCCAGAGGATCATAAAGAGGCGCTGAGAGAAGGGACAGTTTCCGATGCTCTCCCCATCACTCCCAGCCTGTACACACACACACACACACACACACACACACACATGATAAGACACTAATACTGCAACAGAAATGGAGACACACAAAAACATTTTCCATAGCCTAATAAATGCATACACTCTTGTCAGTGCAACACACAAACACAACGCACACACTCCAGACAAATGACAGAACTCAATCAATTCATCAAGTCACACACATTGCACACACACACAAAAAAATCAGTACCTCTTAGTTAGGAGTAATGGGTTTGTTGTTGGTCTGTGTGTACATATGCACATTTATAACTGGCTTATGATGCAATACAGTAGCATGAATATGTGTGTATACGTGCTTGAGTGTGCGTGTTTGTGTGTGCGTGCATAGCTGCAACAGGACACTGTAACAAGACACCGAGTCCAACATGAATAATCCACGCTGCTTCCATTAGTCGCCTCACTGCCTGCTGCTTGGACATGTGGTTCCTACTGTACAATACAGCAGCAGTGTATCAGCTATGGAAATCATACAACCCACTGTTGCCAATCCAAGAGGCACACAATGTCAGAGAACTTAAAACATGAGCATGGTCTACTATTTCACATAGCCATTGCTGTCCATTCATTTCAGTACAATATGAAAGTTAGTTGGCAAAGTCTAGTATCCAGTTCTCACAATAGAGTGCTGCAGGAATGATGTTTATTTGTAGGCCAGCAGGGACGTTAACATCGCTCTGGTTCCCTTGACCAAAATCCTGTGGTATTTTTCCACTGAAGTTTGAATTATTGTAGAAAATGAGGTCTGTGGCAAATTTTTGTTCAGCAAGATCTTTACAAATGAGCACAACTTTTATGATTCTTTAAGTGTAAAAGCAATCACCACAAGTAAAAAGCTAATGTTAGGTTATAAATGAACTACACTACTGTCACATGATTTCATCATCACCACCACGACAAGGCTGTGAAGCTGTGTTGTGGTGGTGATGATGTTCTGTAGTCTCATTTAGCCACTTGTTAGCAACCGCCTTTTTTAGGACAAGAGAGTTCAGAATTCACAAGTGGGATATTTATTGTAAGATTTTATGGTGTAGAACAAAAGTGAAAGTCTCATGGGTGTTAACCACTGACCTTATTTCAGGCATCTAACCAAAATCCCATTCAAAACATCCGTTGACTTCAAGAAGAGGGAACTGGGAACTCATTTCCTGGAATTAGGACTCATTCCTGCATCACTCTATATCCAGTGTTCAGCCAAAACAGAAACACAAATTGCTAATTTTTTACACTTTGGGTTTTTTTTTGCACAGATTAGACCAATAAGATCTATCTTGTAATTTAGTTAGCTTAAGATGTGATAGAAGTGAAGGAGTATGCTAAGCTAAGCTAACAAGCTGACTGTGGCTTTGTATTTAGCACACAGGTATGAGTGTGCTATCAATTACCTCATCTAACTCTCTGCAAAAAAAAATCTAATTTTTCAGCATGATGTAGGCTGGTATGCTATTAAACATTTTAAAAGTCTTGTTTGTTCACTACCAGTACATTGGCAATCTGCCCTACAAGTTTAAGGTTAAACATGTAAATAAGTATACATACAGTAGTATTAACTGGCTTTATTCAGTAAATGACTATAAGAGAGCAATATGTTGCACTGTATTCGTCAGCAAACAAAAGGGACGTGCTAAAACCTGTGGCTAAATGCACATAGTCATACCTTCACATACATACCAACACATACTGTATCATAACTTCAGACCATTTAAAACTGCTGCTCTCACACTGAAAGGACCCCAGTAATAATTCATTGGGGGAGAGAAAGAGAGAGATTGTCCATGCACGTGGGTGTCAGGTTAACACATGGAAAAATCAGCACACAACAACATGGCATGCACACGCTTAAAGGAGCCACCTCCCAACACACGCACACTTTATAGATTATAGTGTGCATATGCAGCTTATTTTTTACTTGACTTATTAAAAAAACACAACTACTAAAGGCAGGTAGGAGGGAAAGTTTGTCCAGAATTGTAATTTATAAGTGAGAAGAAAACTGATCTAGTGTCAGTTTGTGATGTGCACAAACTGAGCCAATACTGACACACACACACACACACAAAACTCCCCACCTTGACAAATAGCTCAATATCAGGGTCCTTGTCCTCCTCGGCTGCAGTATCCGTCATGGTCAAGTAAAACACACTTTGCTTGTGTGTTTGTTTTCCACAAGTGTGTAAGTGTGTTTCTGTGTGTGTGTGTGTCAGTTGTGTCAGTTTACAGCAGATTCTACTCCAGGTCCATGCGGTGAAGTCCGCTTGGTCCCATAGCAGCTCCTGTCAGTGTCAACCGAGGACGAGTGCCAGAGGGTGTGCGTGTGTGTGTGAGAGGTTCAATTTGTACCCGAGGCCTCAGCAGTGGGGCGTGACAGTGTCGGGCAAAAATAGCCCCCTTGTGTGGGGTGGGGTTGTCACTGAAAGCATTAATGTAGTGACGGGGGGGAAAGGGCAGAGCAAGTCACCCAAGGGTGCCCTGCCCCTCCCGCCTCTTACAGCTCTGATTGACAGTACAACCAGCTGACTTTGAATCATCGAGAGTCATCGTCTCCTTCTTACACTCATCAGCACCCATGGGCCCCGTGCTGGGAATGCTCAGCCTGCGATGAATGTGTGATGAATGAATGTATCTTACTACCAGGTATTGCCGTATCAGATATATTTCTTCTGATCCCAAACAAATATTAAAAACTCATTAATGAGCCACATGGTTGCACTTGCTGACATGTAACTTCATTGCGGGGAACCTGGGCATTGTAGTTTATTTTGAGTTGATCCCACAAGCACCAGATGCTGTAAATACTCCCTAGAGCACCAAATGTGTTTTAATCCGCAGCTGAAAATAGTCCCCAGCAAATGCACCACTTCCTCCTAACTGGTTAACGTTTGCTAGAATAATTCATAAAATAATGAATAAGTAATGTCAGTACCACTTTCTAATAAAGCCATAAAGTCATAATTATTGACTTTATGATAGTTAATACATAACTGACAAATGCTTTTTAGAACCCAGCTGGCATTTGATGTCAGTATGACATAAAAAAGACGTGGACGCATATGTTGGACAGATGTTAAATTTTGTTCAGAATGAAAATCACGCTGACAAGAGATTAAATGTCTCACAACGTTAGAATTTCACATGTGGACGATAACATTATGAGGTTTTGCAGATGATGGGCTGGCTTACGACTTATGACGTCGGCATGAGATGTTTGGAAGACACTGGATTTTGGTCACTCAAGAAAACAATTTAAAACCAAGAAATTGTCAACATTCTGTCGTCAGTTTTCAATGTCAAATTAACATTGACGCTAAATTCTGGGCACTCAACGTTATGACCAAATATTAACAATGTTGGTGGCTAGCTGGAAAACTATCCATAAGAATAACTTTTGGGTCGCCAGGTTGGGGAAAATCTCCCTTAAGCAACACAACTGCTGTGTCTTTTTAGCTAGCTCTTTAATTCGTCAGGAAGACCCCTCAATTAATTTTTTTTTTCTCAGATTCTATTTAGCCCACTGTGACATTTAATCACCTCATAAATGTTGACGAATCATTAATGAAAGGTTGCCAGTCCAGTGAGTCAGTGGTTGTAAATGTTAAGATTAAGAAAAAGTACATGGACATATACTCATTTCTGTCGTTACAGTGTGTACGGCAAAGAGTCTAATGAGATAAAGCAACTTTTAATTAGCTAGATTTGTCTTTACAGGCCACCAAGTAATTAAGCTCGGCTCCGATTCAAACACTTTGCGATCACTTCGGGAAAACATTTGAGTCAGTCAGCATTAAAATAGTTTGGAGCCCTGACTGGGCTTTGTACCACCAATAGTAGACCTCAGTCGCGCTCATTCTACTGCAATAACCTTGGGGTTATATTGCTATCATTTATGCAGCTATGGTGTCAAAGTGTCAGATTTATGATCGCTGTATTCTCTGGACTTTAGTGTGGAACGTGCAGATTGTGTAATAAATTCAGTTAGTGCGTGTGTTTGGGTGTGGAAGTACAATGTTCAGCATAGATAGATAGATAGATAGATAGATAGATAGATAGATAGATAGAGCCCTCTTAATGTAATACACACACACACGCACGTGAATTCACATGGCTGTGCGACAGGAACCATCCCCAACTATCCCAGCACTGAGTCAGAACATTCTTGTCAGTTCAACTTAAGTTATATTTAGAACCAGAGTAACACACACATGCACACACTCAAGCTCTCTCTCTCTCTCTCTCACACACACACACATACACACACACACACACACACACACTGAAATGACTAAACATCATGACCTATAAATACAAACAGCACATGGAGGTAGACAGACCCAAACAATGGCACATCAAGTCCAACAAAGTCAAACTCTGGTTGTGCCACAGTCACATTCCACTTCCACGCACCCACACACCCACACATTAAGATACTGACCTTGCCCCTCTTGTTCATAAGCAACTGATATGAATGAGATTATGACTGAGATTTATGAGGCCTACAATTTGGTTCAAAGGAGGATTGTTAGTCTGAGCGTGCAAGCTGCACGTCTTTGTGTGCGCAACACGTGCACACAAGCATACTATGAAATGTCACAGAGATAAAGCTGAACTCAGTTTGGAATCACCGATATTCAACCCACTCCTCCCGTACCTTTACATAAAGTTGGATTTGAGGCCCATCCTTGTCAGGCTCTGGCTTCTTCTCAGGTTCCTCCTTCTCAGAGGCTGATGAAGATGATGATGATGAAGATGAGGATCTGCGTGATGAGTCCCTCCTTTCCGGCTCCGGCTCTGGTGACCCCATCTCCCAGTTCAGCTCTTTGCTTTCCTCCTCCTCTATCTTCTCTTCCTCTTTTTCCTCTTCTTCTTTCTCCTCCTCCCTATTCCAGTCCTCCGATTCCTCTTCTTTTTTATCTTCAGCATGTGAGGAAGATGAGGACGCTGAGGAAGATGAGGAGGATGAGGAAGAGGAGGAACTGCCTCGCCTCTCTTCAGTGGGAGGGCGAGGTGGTGGGAGAGAAGGGGGAGCCGGTATTTGTTCTACAGCCCGTCCAGTGTTCTCATACTCTGCTGTCAGGTCAGAGGGCTGCTCGTATGGCGCTTCATAGGTCAGGTCGTACATACCTGACGACTGGTTCTCATAGGTTGACTCGGGGTTCTCGTACAGGGGATCCATTGTGGCTGAAGAGGTCAGAGGACGTCCTGAGATGGTGGAGCGTGGCAAGGTGCACAGCAGAGTGACTGTGATGCCAACAGTGCCTACCTTATCAAAAAGCACCCCAGGACTTTGGACAGGGAAGGCAGAGAGGTAATGCCAAGAGAGGACAGAGGTGATCCTTAAAGGAGAATACAGCTTCAATAGACATGACATATTATTCTTTTAAATGACCATCTTCAGTTGTTTTTCATCAAGATTGCATGCACTGCGTTGCAAACTCACTTTTGCTGCCTTTAATATCCCCCCACACACATGTGAGCAGGGACAGCTCTGAAAACATTATGTTGCATTCTTAGTAGTTTCAACAGCTGCAATTTTAGATTAGGGGACAAAAAATGGGCGGATTAGCTATGTGCAAAATCAAAAGGACTTATTGTGTTTGCCTGCCTGACAAATACTATGCAATATTGTGCTGCCATGTAATGCTGAGGGGTATTGTGTAGCAGCTGGTCATGCACTTCTAATTTAGACTCATTGACCACAATATCTTATTATTCATGGATGCATTACTGAAAGGCCCTGCCGGACACAGGCATAGGGGCCCAAGGTTTCAGAGGTTCTCCTTAGAAATTGAAAATGACCACACAAAAAGACCACAAAGAGATACAATGGAACTGCAGAAAGATATAAATAACTGCAAAAAGGGGAGAAACAACCAAAGGGAGACACAAAATGACCAGAAAAGACACAAAATTACCTCTAAAGATGCAAAATTACCTCAAAGACACACAAATCAGCCATAAAGAGACACAAAATGATTTTAAAGAGACACAAAACAACCACAAAAATACATAACACCACAAAACAAAACCAACAGAAAAGGAGAAGGGAAAAATCTACCACAAAATCAGACTGTCTTGCTCTGCCAATGTTTCATCTAGAGGTGTTTTTAAGTGATTTTTTCCTAGACTGGGGGTTAAATACGTGGAAATTCTACCCTTAATTCAACTTACTTTACACCTAAATAGTTACTTTTATTACAAAAGTACAACAGCTCTTAGAATTTTGCATTAAAAACATGGTACAATGAATATAAAAACTTGTGCAAGTCTACGCATTGTAGATCAGGCAAATTACGTCTGTATTTCCCGCCCCCCGACTCTTAACTGACTCCTGATTGGCTGCTTGCACTGCCAATTCAGTTAAAGTGTTCGTCGACCGTTACATCAAAGTGGCAATGACTAAAGCGGAAGTAAGCGGTTTATATGTCAAAGTAAGAGCTATACTTTTCTGAAACTTATCTATGAGATAATGTGTGTGTGACAATGGGTTTGTATTCATTATAAACTACTAGTTGAATTGTGATGTATATAGAAAATGAAACAAAAATATGTTATTTTATTTTACGGCCGGCGGTGTTTCAAAGAGGAATTTATTTTGAAAGGCGTTGCCGGCGTTTCATGGAGCTAATCTTAGCTAGCTCGACAACCTTCAACCGTTTGTGTATTTTGAGGAAGTCCGGTGATGCTGCTGCTACGAAAATAGACCGGGGGTGAAAGTTATTTAACGACACTGTACCTGGAGGACAACAGCCTGTCAGCCCCGTAACAGGTAACTGTAATAAACAGACTGCTAGCATTATGTGAACGCTGTAACATTAGCAAGCTAACATGCTATGCAGACGGCTAACGAGCTCCTCTGCTGAATGTGAAAATAAAATTCATTTTTATTGCGCGCTGTGTATCACCTATTCTTCGTTTGACTTCTGAATACGGGTAATTAATTATTAATGTAATTATTGGTGACATTTCTTATGCATTTTTCGTCAAGAGCGGGGACTTCCTGGTTGTGGTTTTTATTTGAGCTGGCTGTTAGAAGCATGTTTGATATATAACGTTAAATATTTAACAGGAAGTCAGCGACGTCACTGCATCATTTGCATAATGTTAAATTAACGTAATATAGCGACTGACAGTTTGCACCATTTCATTTCAGGCTCTTAAAGTCTTGAATGAATGAATGTGATGAAATAGACAGAGAAGGAGGAAGACTGATTCAGTGTCAACGTCCTCCAGTTATATCCAAGATGTGTTCGTTGTAATCAATCTAATTTCTTTACAGAAATTCAGTTTCATGCATCTTTGAGATCACAGCTTCCAGGGATGACCTCACTCCCTCAGTTCAGAAAGTGAATAAGAAATTAGATTAGTAGGAGCATGTGGAAAAGGAAGACAGTGATGAGAGAATTATATTACAGGCCAAACTGTGGGGGTGTGTCCTGCATGTCATGTTTCATTTTCACTATTACTTTCACTGTTTTCCATGTTATTAAAATACAGGTTTTAGTGGTATCTATGTTATTTCTAATTGTGATGGATGTTCTTGCTCGGTGGAAATTCCCTGAGATTTCCACCAGCTTCAAGCTGCCTGTTGTAGCTGACCTTTGAGTGAAAGATCAAGTGTTGCAGGCAACGGAAACTCACAACAACTCACAAAACATAAAACACTGTTGAAAAGTAAAAGTAGATACCTTTCCACACATTGGAGATTGTGACAGAAATCACTATGAGCATCTGTTATAACCTGTGTCTCAACTACTTGGCTATCAGTTGACCAACTTTTTGCCTTTGTCCGAACAGAAACTTAAAGTACCCCACTATATACAAACTCAAAAAACCCTCTCCCATGTCAGACGTTAAAGCAAGTCGATTTGACTCGTGCTTACAATCAGGAAATGAACCTATAGCTCATACATCTAGACTAGTAGGTTAGGTATCATTTTTATATTTCCTGGTAGTAGAGCATGAAGTTACCGCTGCAAGTTTCACTTCCTGCACAATAAAAGTGAAAAGCCAAAGTATATTTCTGTCATAAAGAGTATCACATTCTCTCGTGTGCTTCTGTATGCAAGAATGATAATTGGCGTCATGATTATTCTCAGTTCCTTTTCCTTTTTGTAGCTTTACACTGAAAGCTTGACTGATTTTGCCAAGTGGTTTTTAAGTCTCGAGAAGACAGTTAAGCAATGTGAAATTGAAACAGCATTTACCACAGTTTGGGTTAGCCATCTCTCTCGCAAGGGCTGAATCATTTACAGAGCTTTACTGTGTTTTGTCTCTTCAGAATTTAGCAGTGTGGCTTTAGGGGTGGCTGTGTTGGTCTGCTGCTTGATTGGTCACTCTACCACAGGATGAATTAGTTTGGCGATACCAGTTGTACTAATTTTTAGTGCTAATAGGTTAATGCTAACATGCTAATTCACTGAACTAAGATAAACATAAAACCGGTTAAACATCAGCATGACTGTAGGCTCTTGTCTTGTTGAAATATACCATCTCTTGTCACTTTCCTGCAAATAACAGTTTTCTGTCACATCTTTTCAGCATGTTACTAAAAATACTGCTGGGCTTCCTGTGTGGCGTCAGAGCTTTGGCTCTGGAGGGTCCTCCACCTCTGCTGCTAGTGTCATTCGACGGTTTCCGAGCAGACTACTTGCAGAGGTTCCCCATGCCGAACCTGAAGCTCCTGTACAGCGAAGGGGTCCTGGTGGAGCAGCTCACCAACGTCTTCGTCACCAAGACGTTTCCCAACCACTACAGCCTGGTAACCCTGCTGCCTGTGTTGTGTATGATGACTTATCAGATAGCAGCATGTGATGTTTGTCCGAAAACACTTCCTTCCAGTTTATCTAATGATGTAATCAGATCTTGATGTACTTGCAGACGAACCAATCATGTCTAAAAAGATAGAAGATAATGGAAGATGGTAGAATAAACTCAAATGCACAATATAGTAGTTTTAAAATGAATTATAACAATCGCAACAACACAGCAATTGTCACTGGTTTTCCTCTCCAGGTGACGGGGCTGTACGCGGAGTCTCACGGCATCCTGGCCAATAGCATGTATGACCCGGTCACCAACAAGAGATTCATAGTTGGCAAGAACAGCAGCGATCCTGTATGGTGGAGTGAGGCACAGCCCCTCTGGGTTACAGCACTGGACTCTGGCTACAAGACAGCGGCCATGATGTGGCCTGGCTCTGACGTGCCCATCGGCAACCGCACGCCGTCATATTTCCTTCACTACGACCCTCATGTGACATTCCAGCAGCGACTAGAAAATGTGACAAACTGGATTTTGGGGGATGGAAAGGTAGAAAAGTTAGTGTATTCTTTCTAAGGTTTCCACTCCCATGATGCTCTATCACTGCACTAACTACTTGTTAATGGCAGTTTAAGGCTGGAAGGGTTGGTAGCCATCGTCTAACAGCCTGTACTGTGCGTCCCGTTTCCCCAGGAGCAAGGCGTGAAGTTTGCAGCTCTCTACTGGGAGGAGCCAGACCACTCAGGTCACATGTTCGGACCTGACAACGACACTGCCATGAGCAAAGTGCTGAAGGAGGTACAGTACTTTGGTTATTGCCTAAATCACAGAGAGACACTCTTGATCCACCCTGGCTCCATATTTCCTTGATAGAAACAGTCACTGATGACCGTGTTGTATGCACTCAGGTCGATGACAACGTTGGACTGCTGATTTCAGAACTGAAGCGGATGGGCCTCTGGGGTCGCGTCAACATCGTGGTAACCAGTGACCATGGCATGGCTCAGTGCTCGGCCGACCGCCTCATACTGCTGGACGACTGCCTCCACCCCGACAACTACACACTGGTGGACCGCACACCTGTCGCAGCCTTAATCCCACATAAAGGTGGTACAATAACTCCAAAATGGCTTCCCCTTTCTCTCATGGTGTTTCTCACACAAATGCCTTTTTGTGTGCATGTACTTTGCAGATCCAGCGGCCATCTTCACCCTGCTCAAGAACTGCCACCCCAATCTGACAGCATATTTAAAATCGGACATCCCTGATAGGCTGCACTACCGGAACAATAAACGCGTCCAGCCAATTATACTGATTGCTGACGAGGGCTGGACCATTGTGCAGGGAGAAAAAAAGCTGCCAAGATGTACGTCTCTTATTTGTTACACAGTGATACCCAGACATTTGCTCAACTACTAGGCCATCTGTAATATCATTCACCACTTTTCTTCCCTCCCTCAGTGGGTGATCATGGCTATGACAACTCCCTACCCAGCATGCACCCCTTCATGGCAGCGTCGGGGCCCAGCTTCCGTCAGGGTTATCGAATCAGCAGCTTACAGAGCGTGGATATTTACCCGCTCATGTGCCATCTGCTGTCGGTGCCCCCGCGGCCCAACAACGGCACCCTGGCCCAGGCTCGGTGCCTGCTGACTGGTGCGACCTGCTGGAATGTCCCTCTGGTGATCGTCCTGGTGGTGGGCGTCCTACTGGTGCTCACTACAATCACTGGTAAGTCCCTAACATGGCAGTTGAATATACTGTATGTCAACTAATCAGCAAACTAACAGGACCTGTTTCTCTTTAGTTCTGTTCAGGTTTCTGGGCTGCCGCCGCCCATCTGGCCCCCGACCCTTCCAGAGACTGCAGCTTGACGACCACGATGATGACGACCCCCTGTTGGAGTAAACCAGTCCAAACCAGTCAGTCCACACTTTCCTGTGTCACCTGTTTGTGCTCCAATAGGTACTTGACATATTGCACTTTACTCACTGAGGCCACGTCCTTACCATTCACCCTGGCATGTGTGTGCAGTTGTTTTAAAAACCCTCCAGTCCCACTGACACCTTCTGTAGGGTTGTACACTGGTGTAAAAACACCCATAGGGAATAGTGAATACTGTCGACTCTCCATGATGTTGCTGTTTTTAAAAATCCTGTTACCATTGACTTGAACATGTGATGAAAAGCCAGTGATGATTTCATGTGGGATATAAGTTGTTTTTAGGAAATATTGAAGACTTTACTAGGTGAAAGGATGAACATTGAGATTAATATTTTTATTCTGGGACAAAAAAATAGACTTTTGTCTGACTACTGATTTATTTTATATTTTTCTGTAGGAAGAGGGTTCAAAGAAAATTTAATTTTGTAGTGTACATTTGATTTTTTTTTTTTAATGTATGTGTAGTGTCACATTTTGTCAGCAGAGGGAGCCTGTAGCTCATTTAAGATTTGTATCTCACTGAGATCCTGTGGTGTCTTGAAGGGGAAAGCACAAAAGCTTTTTGGTTTGAATTCTTTTGATTGTCTTTCTGTGTGTGCTGTTACCAATTTGGTTTATTTGTTACACTGATGCCTGAGTCTGAAGTCATCTGAGTAATGCTGACATCTGAAATGATGCATTTTTACCATTTAATTTTAGAGTAATAGGCAAAACAACTGTAAATGATACAGTTAAGTGAATTGGAAGAGGGAGATTTCTATGCAAGTCATTCAGTAAGTGTAGGTGTATCAGGTATCCATTCTTTACTCACACTAAATGAAACCAAAGACTGTTTTAAGATGCACAACAGATGCTCCAATGAGATATTCCAGATACATTTTTTGAGAAAGGGAATTGTCCTGGGTCCTCTAGATTTTAAAAACAGTACAAAATTACATTCAAGTACATGTTCATATTTATCTGATGCTTACTGATGCCTTGTTTCTGACAATCACCAAGTCTATTCAAAAGGCCAAAACTACTACAAAGTGTTGTGTGTATCAAAGACTTATCTATCCTTTTCTCTGTGCTATAGAGGTCTGTAGTCCAAACACACACCAGGGAGGAACACTGTTGCACTGGTTGATATTTTACTGTGTTATTACTGTAGTATATTATGACTCAATCCACCATACGCCGTCCTGCTGCTATAAATACTCACCAAACACCAGATGTGTTTTCATCCACCGCTGAAAGTCCACTATTTCCTACTTTTAGAGTTTGCTAAAATAGTGTGTCCAGGTATTTCAGGATTTTTTTTAGTGTCTTTTAAAAATGAGAGCAGCCCGTGTTTGAGATTTAAATACAGAGAGGGAACCAATGGTCTCAAGGCCGAGTGCTGAGTGCCACCAAGGTATTCTTTACAGTTGTTGGACGGTGACCTGTCCTCCCTACGCTGCATTTTTATGCACACTGCAAGCTACTGTAAGCCTATTATTGTAGGGGCGCTACATTTGTGGTTATGGAAAAGCTGATACTTTAGCGAGCACATGAAGCTAACTGCCAGCACCTACCTGTCCAACAGGAAACAGGCCAACTCTGTGTTGCTCTTTATCCCCAAATGAAAGCCAAGTCCAGATTCAGTTTTGGGATAAGATGTCAAGCGAACTCTTGGATGTGTCAAGGTTCCCAAACCTGGAAAAGTCATGGAATTCCACAATCACATTTTCCACACCTGGAAAAGTCATGTCATTAGTTAAAATTATTCAAAGTTTTGAAAAGTCATGGAATTTTGTCGTGTATAATGAAAGTGTGACAATATTCTTCCATGGAAAACCGTCCATGTAGTGTAAAATTAACGGGAGATTAACTTTGTGTCGCCGTCAGCATCATGTAGAGTATTTCCTTGCGTGGGAACCCTGATGTGTGCTGCTACTTCCTGGTTGCTACATGCAGAATGTTTGCAGATAAATACACCAACACACATTCTAGTAGGTCATAAGATGATTTAGAGGGATTGCTTTTGTATAAGTCTACATTTTTTTGAGGAAAATCCTGCATATTAACAAAACTGTAGCATAATGACAGCCACATCTTTTAATGCAGTGCTGCTCCCATGCTTCCAACCACGTATCAAGGGATATGTACATAGTGTTCATGCATCTATTCATGTGTCTGCGTGTAAGTATGCCTTATGCTGCTGAAACAAGTGAAGAACAATTCCACATAAAAACATATCATCATATTTATGTCATCTGTGATCTTTAAATGCTTCATGTAAGCTGCATCTTTGCACTCTCTGTGTGTCGATCCATAAAGTTACTGTTTTTAGTTTTATGGTTTTAAAAACTATAAAGTATGCAAATCCTGGCCTGTCGAGAGATTCCCGTTGTTTGATGATGTTTTCAATATGAATAAAGTTGATTGAAAATCAGACTTTTGGTGTTGTGTTTCAAAGGAAAAAAAACCGACACACATTTGGAAAAATTAATTTATATTCCTTTATATTTTTTTTTCTCCATCGCAGTCACAACATTACAATGTAATAAAATGGTAAATATATAAAATCAAACTCAATACTGACGCATATACATTTCTGTATCGTGTTCAAAACCAAATGAACTGTACATGTTTTCATTTATATCTGTTTTTACATCATTTAAAATCTGTCATAATTTCTATGTAGTCATCTGTATTATTGTAAATCTTTGTCTCTTCACAGATAAATAGACTTTATTTTCAGGAGGTATTGTAACAAAAATAACACATTTCCTAATGCTGGCCACATGGAGCCATTGAAAATATCATTCAACTCTTCCCCCAGAATGCTTTAACACTATCGCAGACACAGAATACACAGACAAACAAGAGATACACAATGTGTCTCCTCGTTTCTCTCCCGTCTCTTTGTGGTTGGTCAGAAACATTCGGTGTGAATTCGGGAATCGCTCCCAAAGACCAGAAGATTCCTGAATGGTGTTTTTATGAGCTGACGCAGGAGCGGTTTGAACACGGTCGATGACGGCAGCCATCACTTCTACAGTGAAGACGGGAGGTGTTAGACAGACAGCTCCTGCTCTCACTAGTACTTCTCTTTGAACATTTCCTCCTTCAAGTTTGAAAAATGTGCTTATGTATTGAACTGTTAGCATGTAGCTACACACTGCAAATATGACCATCTCATCAAAAATGTCCATTTTAACAAAAAAGGCTCCTACATTGCTTTTTAAACTTATTTTTGCTTAAAGGGTTAGTTCCCCCAAATGGCAAGAAATCCTTTTTTCCAACTTGCTTAGTGGTGTGAAGCCAAGTAGACAGCTTTGGTTTTATTTGTCCAGGTTTGAATATATATGTTGCTAAGATTTTGGCGTCCACCCAACTACAGTTTGTGGTGCTTGTAGCATTAATGGGACACTTCACCCTAAAATCAAATCTACTCAATCCGCAGACCTCGTTGTGAGCAGTTTCCTGTAGGGACTCGTTTCTTTCTCCTGAGCTACACCCGCTAACTGTATCACTGTGCAGAAGGAAGAGTGCATCTACTGCTAGCTTACTTAGCATGACTGAGCTAGCTAACATAACAGCTCAGCTAAGGAGGGTGCCATTAATGTTTACATTTCTTGCTGTCACAAATACGAGCTTCTCATCCATGAGTAGAAATTGATTTTGGGGTGAATTTACTCTTTAAAAGAATGCACTAAATATGAAGCTAGAGCTTGGAGATGTTTAGCTTAGCTTAGCTTAGCATAATGACTGGAAGTAGGTGGAAACAGCTAGCTTTTTAAACTTTGCCAGGCTATCTGTTCCCCCTGCTTCTACTCTTTGTGCTAAGCTAACCAGCTGCTAGCTCCGGTTAGCATTAACAACAATATGCAAGTTTAAAATGGACATTTAAATAAACACAACGATTTCTTCACTAATCATTGCTTACGGTGATGGTCTTATTTTGCAGGATAATCAAAACATTTTTTTTGTGTTTATGAGGAATGTCAGAGACAAATATTGCCTATCATTATTCATCTACTCATCCTACAGAACCAGAGCTCAGCTGTCTAGCAAACCACCTCCCCAAACTTCATCCTGCCTACAGATCTAATATCAGTGTGCTTATACTCAAGACGACACGATGGCACAGACTCCTACGAAAACACAGTTTCCAGTCAAGCCATATTTTTCTTCTCTCATTTTACATTCTGGATATTTATAAGGAACATTTACTATCAGTACATTTTGAAAGAGCCATCTAACCAACTCATCGAACATAGATCCAACTGAGGATTACCAGAAAAAGGTATTTACAATCAAAATGCCAACCACGAGAAAATAAAAGGTACTTTTTGCACATCAAAATCTCTAGAGCTACTTTTTTTCCCAAGCTGAAGAACACAGTAGAAAAAGCATGACCCGACAAAATAAAAGCCCATGGTACATCTTATAGATACATCCACGTTAAGGTTTAGTTTGACCCTGCCCTGTGCTTATAGTAGCCACACCTGAGTCACACCCCTGAAATCCCTCCCGCTCTTTCACCATGATTGAATTTGAGTATTTGTGCCAAACCACTTCGCTTCTGAAAGGAAAGGATTTCAGTCGTCATCGGACTCAGATCTGGTAGAAACTGGTCTGAGATCAGAAACAGCTTAGCATCTGGCCTCCAGTTCTACAAAACCATGATGAGTAATAATAATTTCACAGCTCTGGACCAAGCAAGTAAAACTTTGGCTAAAAAGAGCATATGAAGCATTACTGACACATACGGCACTCTCTCACACACACGCACACACACTCGCACTCACACAGCCTAACCACAGGCCTCATATGCTTTGCAGACCCTGATAGTGGAATATTTTATCCAGAGAACAAAAATATAACTTTCTGTTTTTACTTTTCACAATCAGATGCACATTCCTCTGTCGGGAGGTTGCATCATCCTGGTTACCCCCTAAAGTTACATCCCTCCCGACCAATTTGAACCCCTCAACAGACGAACTTGAAAGAGAAAAATGTAATCTAAGTCCATAGAAATGATATGCAAGATTAGCAAATGATCATAAACAAATGCAAAAAGGGAAGTTTGCATTGTTGCACGTTAACACTTCATGCTTTCTTCTCCTCGTATTTGCAAACAAAGAAAAACAGCAAAAGAAACAAACAAATAAGAATACACGAGAACAGTGATGTGGTATTTTTTTGTAAAGGTTATCCAAGCCCAGAACCTTTCTGTCTGTGACCTTGCATAGCTGTGGATGTGGAGCCATACAATAACACTGACTGGATTTTCCTACAGAGCGGGCCTGGCTAAGGCTCTGGGTTTTTGGGTGAAGGATGTTTCATGAATAGCGTGCAGACTCAACTGTAGATTGTGGATCTATGATTTTGTGACTAGATATGACAGGTAGTCTGGATTAAACACAAAATGAAGAAGATATGATACCTGCAGTTTGATGATGAGGCTACAGCTGAGTCTGAACGCCACACATGAATACTTCCGCATCAACTGTATTTTTTGGTTGTGTCAGACCTGATCTGTGTTTAACCTGAACTCTGATTGGCAGGAGCTCTGGGTGCAAAGGGGCCATGGTTTGGGGTGAAAAGGTCAGAGGTCAGTGTTAGGGAGAAGCTAGCAGGACAGCTGTTCTGGAACATAAATCTCCCTTTAACAACCCAGAAGCACATACAAAGCTGTGACTCTTCAAACCTTTAAGCCTCTGCGTCGTCCGCTTATTTTCCCTCGAGTCTAAAACATTCATGCAAGAAATTCACGAGCACAATCTGAACAGAAAATGTCTGACTGTGTTCTCTAGGTATTTTTTTTCAGACAATGTGCTATAACAGTGTGCCGTTCTCCTTTGATTTCTGTGCTCTGACACACTGAACCCATGCTTAATGTACAGTGCATGTCCACGTTAGAGTGTACCAAAACTTAGCACCACCTTCCTCAAGTTCATCTCAAATCTCCACCCTTAAAAAATGTTCCACCTCCACTTCTGTCGAGCAGATAAGGCATTGTTGCTTTTATGTGTCACTTGGAGACAGAAGGTGTTGCTGTTTTTACGTACACTCTCTACACGAGGGAACCTAGATTGATTGAATGACACGATTCAATCAATCTGAAAGTGAAACACATATTTGGCTAAATTCTTCAAACCACTGTAACCACAACAATACAAAAACCATCCAGCTTTACTCAATAGCACCATATGAATATTGTTCCCAAATTATAAAGGGGTAAGGGATTATTGGACATTAGTGTGAGAGTGTGTGTTTGTGTATGTGCGGTGAGGTAGGGACACAGCCCATGTTGTTACACTATTTTTTGTGTACTAAGCATATCTCCCTGCTGTGGAGGAAAACCCTGTGTGTGTGTGTGTGTGTGTGTGTGTGTGTGTTTGTGTGGTGTATGTGTTGTGAGCGTGTACACTAAGCACATCTCCTCGCATCGGAGACTTGCATAGCTTCTGCAGGACAGGAAGAGCAGTTGTCCGTTTGGACGGAGCCTTTGGCACAGCCTTGGCCGATAACTGAAGGCAGTACTCAAGTTGCACCATAGAATTCAAAGAGACAATCTGCCCTTATTGCACCATTAAGTACATGTGTGTTTCATATTTGCACCATATGAAGTGGGATTAGCAGCCAATTGACTCTGTAGCTTGAGTGTGTTGCACCATATGAACACCGATGCTGCTGCTTCTGTTGCGAGTTCGCACCTACTGAATCTAGTTTGCAGCAAATTAACTGATTTGTCTTTTTTTTTTTTTTTTTAAATCGGCTAGCACCACGGAAAAGTAATGTAAGCTCACTCGTTGTTCACGTTAGTCTAACTTAAATGGGATACTTCAACATTTTTAGTGTTGTCTTCTTTTTTCACTTGGCAGCAACAAATTTTCCAATTACAATTCCCATCTTCACCCCGGTAAGTTTTGCTAGATAAATCTCAGGGGTCGATTAAAGGACCAGTGTGAGGGATTTAGTGACATCTAGTGGTGAGGTTGCAGAACTGAAACTTCTCCTATGTGCCAAGTGTGTAGCTAAACTATGGTGGCCGACATGAAAATGCGAATGGCCCTATGTAGAGCCAGTGTTTAATTTATCTGTTTTGAGTTACTTTAAAAACAACATGGCAGACTTCCAAGGTTACAAAAACACAACGATTCTTGTTTTCAGGTAATTATACACTAATGAAAACATTGGTTTAAGAGTTATACACAATTTCTGCCAATAATTGCCCTTAAATCCTACACACTGGACCTTCAAAAGAATAGGACACTGGACTTTGCTTTGATTTAAATGGGAACTCCACAGATTTTATATATTAAAGTTTGTTAACAGCTCTTGGGGAGTATGACTAATTACCTAAATTGATGTCACTTGAGTCAGCGTCAGTTGGGACTTGAAACTACAAGTTTGAATACTACAAAGATCTGCAGGTCTGGATTCCCTCTTTGTACCCTGCTCCTAGTAGCTGTACAAGTAAAACACACTCAATTCTCCAACTGAACTGTCAGTGGTCAAGTTGCATTGTGGGTAATGCAGGTGCCAGGTTTTAATATTTTTTAACTGTCGACTTTGAGTCAGACAATGTCATAAGAGTGAATACTGAATGAATGAATACTGGCTTGATCCTTTCTGCCTGCTTTGTCTTCGTTTAGGTCCAATAGAATATTCATTACCTCCACCAAGGACCGAAGGTTTTCAGTTTGGTTTGTTTGTTTGTCAGCAGGATTACAGAAAACCTACTAGCCCGATTTTCAGGAAGGGTCGAAGGGTGTAGAATGGGCCAAAGAAGAACCCATAACATATTGGAGCAGATACAAATCACTTTTGTTAACATTGCGACTTAGAATATTTGGCCTTGGTGGAGGTTTGCCCTCTCCGAGTGCCCTTTAAGCTCATATAGAATCGTTGTCAGATTATTCTTGTCAATGAACTACTCAAGTTTTTGCTTCATCACTGAGATTTAATTACATTTGGTGGTCAATTTTACTGATTGAAAACTAGCTTGCTTTTAACATTGGTTCAATTCCAACAATTTGACACACCTGGACAAGAGAAATGTTGAAGTACCCCTTTATAACACTCTTTACACTCTCAAATGCAACATTTTTCCCTTTCACCTGCGCAATCCTCTTGGATGGCAGCTATAATAAGAAGCTTGTGTGTGTTTTTGTTCATAGTTTCTAACCGCACCATCTGAAATGGCTGATGGCTGGGTTTCACCTGCTCTACCAATAACGTGGGACGGGAGAAAAAGTGTGGAGTGTTGGCCGGCAAAAACACTTTCACCCCATTCCAAACACTTGTTTCCACTCATTGCCATGCAAGTGTTAAGGCGGCCCCCCCTGACGGCATGTGATTTCAGGAGCAACGTTCCTGTCGACGGGCTGATGACTGATATCTCGGCTCATTTGTTGTCGCCTGCCAATGTAACAGCTTGGATTACAGGGATAAACAAACAAAAAAATAAATAATGAGCCATACATCACAGCTCAGCCGTGGGTGGCTTTGGAGGAGTTGATGCTGGACTCGTTACAGGAGGAGACAAGTCACTGAGAGGGGTTGTGACGATTAAAGTCCAAAACTGTTTTATGTCAGTTTCAGTGGCAGCACCCTGTTAGCGTGGGACCAACATGATTAAGACATCACACGCAGAAATATGTAGTAGACATAGCTCAAAAATAATTAGTCTTGCATTTGCTCTTCCTGTTGGAGACGATTTCTCATTTCGTCATTGTCTAGCAAACAGACACGACTGAGCATTTTCTGTGGACGGAATCTATGCCGAAAGAAACCTCCCATGACCCCTCGAAGCATAACAGGAAATGATGGAGATGAACTGTTTGACCCCTAGACGGCATACACACATACCAAACAGTGTGATAAGCATGTACTGCCTTCCTGTATTAATCATATTTACTCTATGATATAACAGTACATCAGTAATACTGGCAACTTTATTTGTTTATCTGGAAGATAATGGTGCCACTGTGTTTTTGATTCGTCTCTGTTTGACTTTAAAATGTGACCTTATTGGCGATGGAAATAGATTGGCACATTGACTAGTGTACACGTTTAGCAATAACAACTGTAGCATTAAAAGCAGCCATCTGTTCTTAGTAGATCTTTAGCTTTAGCGCCATGCTAACACCTTAGCATACAAGGTGTTAGCTCCGTGCTAACACCTTAGCATTCAAGGTGTCAGCTTCATGCTAATGTCCTCAGCATACAGTGTGTTAGCTCCGTGCTAAAACCTTAGCATACAAGGTGTTGGCTCCGTGCTAATACCTTAGTATGTAATGTGTTGGCTCCGTGCTAATACTTAGCAGACAAGGTGTTGAGTTAGGCTTCTTGGCAATTAAAAAGATTATTGTTTTAGTAGATGGCCTGTAGAACTGTATCTTAGCTAATATCTCTGTTATCTAGGCCAGTATAGCTGATGTAGCTGGTTTTGCTTTGAAACATTTTTCAGACTCTAATTCTTCCAATTAACAGTCATTTTGGAACGGTCATTTTTTAGTTCCACATAGTTTGAAGGTGGCATCCATTCAGGAGCAATAACAAAGCATTATTTTTAGGGATGTCCTGAGCCAGTCTCAAAGATCAGTATTGGGGCCGATCAAGGTATTTTTTAACTGATCGAGATCAGCTATATTGAGCTTATAAAGCCCGATCCGATCCTTTATTTCACGTAAGTGCGCACTGTGCTGCTGTATTATCTGGAAAAATAAAAGTATCGGATCGGGACATGGTATCGGCAGATTTTCAATATTAATGACTCAGATCGGGATCAGGGTTAAAAAATCTTGATCAGGACATCCCGAAATATTTTAGAGTTACTTGGTCTTAATTTGAGCCACTACAACTTGTCATAGTCTAATTTTTAGAGCTAATGTTAGCAACTGTAGCCTAGGCTAATGTATGTTTAAGTCTTTGCATTCTTAAAGGAATAGTTTGACATTTTGGGAAATACGTTAGAGTGATTAAATGCCCTTCATCCCTCCTTTCTCTAACTTTAAACAGAGCTAAGCTAGCTGTTTCCTACAACTTTCAGTTTTCATGCTAAGCTAAGCTAAGCTAATCAACTCCTTGTTTTAGTGTACAAACATGAGAGAGAAAAATCTTCTTGTCAAACTCTGGCAATAGTTGTATTTCCCAAAATGTTAAACTATTCCTGTAGCACAAACTGTGAGTGAAATTTTGCGCCTTAGATGCCAATACTCTCTCTGTCTCCATCTTTCCCATCATGCTCTGCAACTCTACTCCATCAACCAACCCTCAAAATCCTCTGTGTCCAACTGTTTTGTCCCCAGTCGACAACAATGTGACAGCATATAAAAAAACATCCCCGCTGTACATAGAAAATATATACACTACCTTTTGACTAGACTAACGACAACATGTTCACAACTCCTTTTATTTAAAGTGACGTTTGTTCTTTCTTTGTGTCACGTCTTCTTATTCTACCGAAACCCGTGAAAGTGTGAGCGACGCAACAAAATGGCATGCGGTGGTCAAAGACTCCGGTGTGAAGCTGCGCTCATTTTTCAGATTATTTTTGTTTGTTTGTTTTTTCTTCACAGCGGAGAGCGAACGTGTGATATTAAATCATGAGAACAGACGAAGAGTGAACAGAGGAGTTGGAAATAGAGAGACAGAAGGATAAAGAGAGAAAGAGATGGACTCGCGCTGAAGCAGCTTGTTGAGTCATGGCCATGGGACTTACGGGTCAAAGGTTCCCGCAAGGAACGTGTGTGTGTTTGTGAGTGTGTGTGTGTGTGTGTGTGTGTGTGACAAGATGCTTTTGTGTCTGTGTGCTATCATCAAGTGCGATGTTGTGCATGTGAGAATGTGTTTCTAAATCTTCTCTAACTCTGAACATCCTTGTATACATACATGTCTTTTTCTGGCGCTCACGTGTACCGATGTGTGTGTTGATGTGTGTGTCTGTGTGTCAGAGTGAGGACTCATACTGCAACAGTTCATACAGTAGGGGTCCATCACGGTAGCGGATGCCCACAGCAGCTGGCGTTATGTACTGCAGAATGTTTATAGTCCTCCGCAGGCGCCTGTCTACGTAGTGGGCGTCCCATGCTGGGTAACGCTTCCTGGGCATGTCGATCTTTATTAGCGGGCCTTCGGGCTTGGTGGTGATGGGCGCCGACCTCACCTGGAAGACGGGAAGACACGACTCAGCCACATCCTCTTCCGTCTGTGACTTGGCCATGTGGGCTGGAGTGGGTGGGGCACTGGGCGGGGCTGACGGGGGGAGGGGCAGACCCCAAAGCAGCTGGGCGCAGCAGGACGAGGCGGGGCTTGGCTGGAGGTGGGCGGTGGCAGGGTGCAGGAAGCCGTAGTACAGCAGCATGACCAGGACGCCGCCAGCGAATGTCAGGTAGACACTGCACAGTGCTGGGATAGCGTAGGCGTCCGTCAACACTGGGTCTCTGTAGGCGTACCTGCAGGATGGTGGTGACAGAGGGTTGTAACTTTTTTATTTTAATAAACATGATACTCTATATGTCGCATCCACGTTCAGGACGCAAGAAAATGCAAATTACTTGGTGTAACTCACCACAGCCCAGTGAGGATGCTGTTCTCGGCCAACACCACGGTGTAGTACGCCACCATTCTGTGCCGCGTCCGGCCCTCTTTCACATTAAACCAGCAGAAGATGTAGACGATGCCGACCACCATGTTGAAGAGCACCTCCTCCCACTTGGACATACAGAAGTCAGTGCCTCCATGCACCACCCAGAAGGCCATGGCGCACCAGTGGACCACCACAAAGATGCCAAAGTAGATGTGAAAGAGGGAGGCGAAGAGGGCGAGCGAGAGGACACGGGACGAGATGGTGAAGAGGCGCCAGAAGAGGTGCAGAAGCGCCCCGCGGTAGCTCATGTTGCGCTGGTCGTCACGAGAATCTCGCAGGAGTTTGTGGTAGGAGGCCAGAACCCAGGCGAGAGACAGGAGGGAGCCAAGGGAGGAGATGCCTACAGAGAGACAGAGGAGGGTTTCAGAGGAGGATGATGATCTTTTGTTTCTGAGTGAATCAATCACAGCAAAGTAGTTTGAAGGTTCGTGAAACAAAAAAGCACACCGGCACAAAATGATCATGAGTCAATGAGGGTGTTTGTGTTGAGCACATTCTTAAATAAGAGATAGTGTGTGACACGACAGAAACATTTGGTCATGACGCTTAATGGTATGAGTCCGAAATAAAAAGTTATTTTTGATGTCCCAGCTGCTGTGTGCATCCGCCCCCTGTGCTAGTCACATATTTGCATTTAGGTAGAAGGTGTCCCAAAACTCTCGAGTGATAGGGATGAATAACACCAGTGGGTGGCCGCCTAGATGATACATATCTTGGATGAATAAGGCAGAGGAGGCTGATGGAGTTTGGCTATCACATCCCCCGGACACCTATGATTGTGCTTTCTTTCTACCTGAACAAAAAAACCCTGTGAAAATCCTAACGCAGCACCATCTGCAGCCACAAATTACTGAGCATGATGTGTGCAAATTGCTAATTACTGTTTGTGCAGCTGCTGATTTGTATGTGCTTTGTGGGCTACATGAAAACATGGTGTTATGTTTGTTAACGTGGCAGGGAGTTGGTAGTGTTCAAGTGGAGCTGGTTTCTCTGGCTCCTCAGATGAAGTGAAGTCAGTCTGTCCGGTGTTATCTGTGCTCCACCTACACTGCAGCGTCTCGGCTCGGTTCTCCTGGATCATGATGCAGAGCTGCAGAACCAGCTGAGGCGCAGACTCCAGGAAAGTCTCCAGCAGCCGCAGCATGTTGACATCTGCATACTCGAACATCATGGCCCAGTACCAGCGCCGTTGGTGTTCCTTCTGTCGGCGCGACATAACTCCTAGGTACAGCGTCCTGATGTACCTGCAGGGGTCAGAGGTAACAACGCTTTAAGTAATAATACTTACCACTACTACTATTACCATTAATGCTTGATAAGATAATAATCTGATCATCTGACTTGGTTAACTCCACCTGATGAAAAGTAATGCCATGGGGGAAGGTTTGTTTAAACACTGAGGGGGATTTGGGGGCCCTCTGCCATACATTTTAAGCGTCAAACACTTAATTTCCTGCATTCTGGTGAATTTTATGCATCAATTTATGGCGTAAGTATCTTTAATTTTGTCAAGATAAAAGTCCTCTACTGCTTTCATGTTTTTCTTTGGGGGGGGGGGGTTCTCTCAAACAAGATGATAGTAACCTGAAGAACTTTCAGGTTTTACGGTGGCTCGATAAAGCAATATGAATATTACCGCTGTAAATTATAGTGTCCATTTTCACTATTTTCAGGAAAACAATCAACAGAATAATCAGTGATGAAAACAGTCAATAGCTGTTGCCCTAATTCACATTGTACAGGAAATATCACAATAACTAACAAACTGAACATTTCAGAAATATCATGTGAGTGCACCTCTGGCTAACAGAATTTATAGCTATGACCTATCGCCCTGCTGAACTCACACTAAAAATATTTCTAGGTTTCGTGATGGTCTGATCGTGTGTAGAAGCTGTTTAAGAACAGACAAGCATGACAAAATCCTGATCCATACATACAGAGAGAAACTACTGTACATGTGGGTGGGATGTAGGCAGTGCTTTCAATTAAAATGCCTGAGGGCACTTACAGTGAATGTGTGTGTGTGTGTGTGTGTGTGTGTGCACATGTATGCAAATGTACTCTAATGATAGCCTCCCACTTCCCTGCGAGTGCATTACTACTTCACGTGCATGGGTGTCATTGCGTGTGTGCATGCGCTCCTACATTATGCATGACTCTGTATGTACAGCTATTACATCCATCTGGGTTGAAACATACAAGCTTAATTCAAAAAACATAAATAATGCACCATCCATAGCCTCCATGTGCATGCACACCACTCAGGTTAGACTGGCTCACAGCAGTCTGGCTTCGTGCAGATGCCGGGCATGCGCAGACACGTGGGCTATCCAACATGGGAGCATTCATGGCTAATTAACAATCTAGTGGCACATTGAGGAGAGAGGAGGGTTTCTGCTGTCTGAGAACTCAAATGAGCACTGCAGTATCATACTTAGTACAAGTTTCTTCACCATGGACAACCTACAATGTACAATGTGTGTTCTCGCCAGACAAGCCAAAGTGCTTGTCCATCGTCTGTGGGATAAACCCAGAGATTAAGACGATTCTTAGGACTTGGAACACCAAGGCAGAGGAGTTTGTGAACCTCCCACAGACAGCATTAATGTCACCAATGAGGTTCCCATCTCTTAGACCTCCCCCCAACAAGCATGTGTAGTTGCCTGTAAGCACACAGAGGACTCTAATGGCAACATCCACATTCCTTTCTTGACTGCAAGGGTGGCAACTAAAAAGCACTCAACTGGGCTCAGGTATGGACTCACTTTCCCAATGGACACATGAATAGTTCTAAGCTGGCTTAAACTGGACTCCTGCAGGTTCAAGCCTTTGTCTGAACCCAGATTGCTGAGATCTAGAAGCTTACTGGCTGGGAAAAACCTCCAGGGAAAGACTCTAAACTGGTGAAGCAACGGTCCACTCTTCCTGCTGCTTTTCTCATCCACTGGATTGTCTGGATTCTGCTGGGTTAAGAAACAATTCACCAGCACCAGCACACCCGCCTTGAGTTCCACAAGTAAAGCACTAAACCATCCATTGACTTACCACCTGCTTGCCTACACCTCTTTAAGCCTCTATTTCTTTCCGCTGGGATGGACGGCTTTTGTCCTTTTCAAGTGAAGGCTGGTGGGCATACAGAGAGAAGATGGGGCCTCATGATATGGCAGTGCACCTGGATACCCTGGCAAGAGTCAGAGTCCAGAACTCTGGTTGCATCAGACGATCATGTCAGGACGGTGAAGATAAGATTCATCTCCACGCAAACTGCATTTTAGGTCACAAAATAAGACCTTCTGTAAAACTCCACGAACATTTTCAGAAAGTCTGTTTTTAGTGTTGATGTGTAGGAGGGGGAGTTTTTGGCAAGTAACATCAGTGCGTGCCGTTCCTCGTTCGTGAGGTGTGACAAATGAGGTGACATTTCATCCAATGGCAGACGTGACCAAAGTAATGCTGGCTCTAACTTTGCCAACAGGACTTTTTACATGTCTACACATATATGTACAGTTACTGTTCCACTATATTAAAGAACAGAGACGTCAGACTGTGTGCTTTTGTGGCAGAAATCTATTGATTATAATTCATTTCCTAACCTTAACCAAAAATTCCTGTTCTGAGAGAAAGCCCTTTACGAACTCTTCTCCCAGCAGCTCACTGCTCCAGGTAGCTTTCTGTTAACAGCTTCTTTTCACACTTCTGATTGGCCAACATCTTCTTCCTTGTCTTTGCGTGGTTTTAGGGTTTTGGTTTCAATTGTGTCTTTGCTTTTTCATTTGGACTGCTTGTGTGGACGATAACATTTTGAAGAATGAAGCAGAAAAAAACTTGTTTTCAAGAATACCCTTGTCCATGTGGACTGAGCCGAAGTGTCTACATGACCATGAGCCAACTTGGTTGTGCTTCCTGAACTTCCAAATGACAGCACTCCATCTTAGATTGTCACTCGTGGTCTTTCCATTGAGCCCATTTGCAACTCAAATGTGGGGCAGCTGTTAAAAAGCTTACATCAGGACTGGCTTAATGCATGTGAGCAACCAATCACAGGCTAATTAATAATCTACTGGCACAGTGAGAAAAGTTTCTGCTGCTTGAAAACTCTGATGTGGACCTTTTTATCAGCCCCATACATGACATGTGACACTCATTTTTTTACATGTGTATTCTGAGCGTGCTTTGCTGCACCGTATTGAATTTACACTAAAGCGTGAAAGCTATCCACCCTGACTTCCTGTGTTTTAATCGACACTCCGGGTAGAGAGCCATCCCATATATTCCGACATCCTTCTCATCCTACTCTCTATCCAGTGTACAGTATGTTAATACCTCTAAACAAACCATTTTAAAGCCAAATGAATGGATTGTGTCGCTTTAAAATAAGATACAAACACCAATATGCTGTTTGTCCTTGACTCAAGAACAGCGAAGGGTAAATAAGCAGCAGTGTTTGGCTTTTTAGAAATCCACAAACAGGAAGTCCTTGTTCAGTTTAAGGAGGCTTTGCTGTGCAGCGTAGCAGGCGACCCTGACAGCCACTTAATGCCCTAACATGGAGGGATGTGTTTTCAAACCATATGTACCAAATACAGTAGATCTTCCACCCCTCCACTCTCACTTCCGCTCCTCCTCTCACTCTCTTTTCTGCTCCCATCCCCCCCATTTACCCATTGTGCATGTGCAACCTTTTCTCCCTCCTCCTCCTCCTACTTCATCCCCACCCCTCCTCCTCCTCTCCACAGCCTCTCCATCTCTAAGCAATCTGTCTCAATCAGGCCATACCATTTCCTCCGCTACAAACATCCCCACTCCCTTCCCTCCTTCCCCCTGCCCCTTCCACTTCCTCCAGGTGGGAGAGTCCATTCTGCAGGATGAGGGGGTGACAACTGGGTGGGGTGCACGGAGGTAGAGGAGGGATGTGTGCATGTGTGTGGGGGTCGATTTAACCCTACAACCACGGAGAGGCTGAAGCAGAGGAGCCAAGTTACACACCAGGATGTAAACACACACACACACACACACACACACGCACACACACACTTTATACTCTCTGCTGCCTGCCCAGAGGCAAGTGGACACCATTAAGGAGTCTTCTTGGAGAGAGGGGTGGGGAGGGAATGAGAGTGAACATTGTCCTTGTATAGAAGGCTAGGAGGCTGAAGACAGCACACTCCTGCTACTACTACTACTACTACTACTACTACTACTACTACTTCTGTCACACACACCAAAGCAAACACACACACACACACACACACACACACATAAGTCTGTGAAACAAGTCTCAAAGAGAGCAAAAAACCTGCAGTTGCAATAGAAAGACGTGTGTGTGTGTGTGTGTTTTTTTCCCGCCAGTGCTTTTAGCACCACAATTAGCACCTACCCTTGTCCAACTGTGTGTATATGTGTGTGTGTGTGTGTGTGTGTATATATGTGTGTGTGTGACAGAGAGAGAAAAGGAGAGAGAGAGAGAGGGGGGGACATGTTGCCAGAAGCGCAGATGCTTTTCCTCTTTGTACTCTCCATGCATGCTGACACTCATGGGAAGGGCCGTGACACCGTTTTTCCACCGGTCTCACACACACACACACACACACACACACACACACACACTTAACACAGACACACGCTGACAGGCATGCACACACACATGTACATACACATTCACACATACACAAATGTGCAAAAATGCACAGCCCTGACTTCTCTGTTCTCTCGCTCATGGTGCTGGAGGAAATCAGCACCATGGACAGCGTTTCAAATCTAAAAGCACACTGTGGATGTGTCTAATATCTGATCCCAAAATATATAAAACTTTAATAACTACAGATGTAGAAGAAGGTATCAGAGACTTTTGCACCTCTCAGCTATAGATGCTGCTCTTTACAGCTGGAGACTGGACAGTATGAGTTGCACGATGACCCATAAAAGGAAAGAAACTCAAAGAAGTTAGCCTGTAAAAGTTGGATCACTGACTGTCTCTCTGTGTCCCCCTCACTGCCTCTCTGACTGTCTCTCTTAATATCTATCTGTCAGTCCCAGATAGTAACTGAAACGCTGGGGAGGTCAGAGAGAGCCTTTCCCTGTCCTGCTCTTGCTCTTCCTCTCCCGCCTGTCAGTGTGAAGCAGGCTTTGCTTTCTCCTGGCTGCATGGAGTAGACACCACTCTACCCATTAGCAACATTAAGTTTGTGTGTGTGAGAGAGAGGAAGATGATGTGAGAGAGAGGGAGATGAAGGGGGGGAGTGTGGTGACAGGTTGGGATCAGGTGTGTGTTTGTTTGTGCCCCACCGCCCCTACCTCCACACTTGTCCCAGCTGGAGGATGTGTATGGTGGCCTGCCACAGCCAGATGGTGGCCAGCTGCAGGCGGTCCCTGCCGGGGTACAGGCACCCCAGAGCCACCGCGCCCCGCTTGGTCAGCCCCTCCACCTCCCCGAGCCCCCCGCCGGTGTAGTCCTGCACGAACCAGCGAAAACTCAGAATCTGGACCAGCACGGACGGCACCAGCACGAAGAAGAGAGTGAGGCCGAACCAGAGGTAGTCCTGCCTCTGGTAGTAGTCCATCGCCAGGCACAGGTCCGTGCCAACGTCCCAGAAGAAGACGAGGAGGGCGAGGATGATCCAGAGGCAGTCCAGCCACAGCTGCTCCCGGGGCGGGCAGTGAGTCTCCCGGATGCCGACCCCTCCGGCAGGCTGGCCCCCACCAAGCACAGAGCCGAGGCAAGCGGAGCGGCAGCCCCAGTAGCACGCGGAGGAGCGGCAGCACTGACAGATGTGGATCGCGGCAGAGTCCAGCGGCTCCTCAGCGTCAACATCGTACAGCTGGGCGAAACCGCCGCCGCCGCACCCGACCCCGGCTTTGCCGCCGTCCGACTGCGCGGCCATGTTCCCCTTCCCGCTCCTGCCCTCCTGTGATATGCACGACAACCGCACCGTTGTGCTTTCTCGCGGGGCGCGGATACCACGTCACTTCCCAGATACCTGCTGTCCCCTTCCCTCTCGCGCCGCGGCGACTGCTGTGTCTCTTTCCCGCCCGGGGCGCGAGGAGCCATCAGAGCCAGCGGCCGCGAGACGGCGGCTCCCCTTCTTCCTCGTCCGGTCGAGACACCGCCACCGGGCGCTCACGAGCAGCAGCGGAATCCGTTCCCGTTCTAGTCCAGCAGCCCTGCATCATCCCGTCCTGCGCGCGCGGTCATCTAGGGCGACGGGAGGCTATGACGTAATGCATCTCCCGCTGTTCTTAAGACGTGTCAGTGGATGTGTGTGTGTGTGTGTGTGTGTGTGCGTGTGTGTGGGCGCGCACCGGACTCCAGTCTATTCTCTCAAACCACGACTCGTGCAAATATAAACCTCCCTGGTCAGTCAACCGGAGGACCCCCGACTCCTGCCTCTCATCCCGCCCGCACTCTGGCTGCAGGTTCCCGGCATCCGCTGCAGCCTGTGTCCGCTCCGCTCCTTTCCGCAGCTCCAGCCCTCTGCAGCTCCAGCTTCCCCTCTTCACTTTCTCTCTCACACTCTCACTCCGCCCTCTACCGGATAAGAACCTCAACCCCGACTTCACAGCTGCACGCGGGCACGCGCACGTGCGTGCGCACAAGGGTCTTGCAATATGCTGTATAGGAATAGGATGATTGTTTTCCAATGAAATCAGCTAGTTTCCGCCAACAATTTGATTCCCACCGCGTGACACTCATCTCTCCATCAGCCACCATCCCCTCTCTCAATATTCTCCTCCATCCATTGCTTTCTCTGCACTTCCCACTTCTCCCTTTCCTCCTCAACACTCTCCATCCATCCCTCCATCATTCCCTCCAGTGGGCTGACTGCCCTGTGGCTCTGCCAGCCTAATCAGCCGTAACATATGTGTGTGCAGTGTATGTGTATGTGTGTGTGTGTGATCCCTGCTAGGCAAGCAGGGAGATAGAGAGGCGAGGATTTAGGAATGTGAGAAACTGGGATGGATGCTGTATGTGTGTGTGTGTGTGTGTGTGTGTGTGAGGAGGAACTGAGGGAGCTGGAAAGCTGAGAGCCGGATAGAGAAGGAGGGATGGATTTAGGAATTAGTGGAGAGATGAAAGGGGTGTGCTTGTGTGTGTGTGTGTGTGTGTGTGTGTGTGTGTGTGTGTGTGTCTGAGAAAGAGAGCGAAAGAGAAAAGATGATTCAAGCTGAAGCAGTTTGAAAGGATGAAAAGATTGACAGGAACAATGCTGTGAAAGACAGAAGAGGAGGAAAGACATCATTTTGAGGGGTGGAGGCACAAAAAGGATGATGAGAGGAGGGAAGATGATGTGAGTCAGGGTAGGAAAGGAATGGCAGAGAGGAAAATCAAAAGGAGTGTTAAGAAGAATGAAGTCTTGAGGGGGGACTAAATAAGGATTTCTTGGATATGATGAAGGTCAGGAGGAGGAAAACTAAGGGAAGTGATGGATCTGAAGGTCGGAGAAATGTTAAATTGAAGTGGAACACACGCACAGGCCACATCACCTGCCCTTTCACAAGCTTCCACACACACGCTTAATTTATTTTTCCCAAACACACACACACACACTCAGAATATGCAAGCATGCACTGCATATCTTCATCGCACACACACACTCTTGCTCCTCGTTCTCAGGAGCACGTCTCTGTGCAAGCACTTGCACTTTCTCTCCCTCCCTGTCCACTGGAGATTAGCCTCTCTGTTGTCATGACGACCGTGGCTGTGCAGCTGAAGGACAGGGAGGAAGTCGATGGTTGTATGGCTGTGTGTGTGTGTGTGTGTGTGTTTGTGTGCAAGCAGGAGACAATGAGAGTGAGCGACACCAACACTGGAGTTATTCAGCTCAGAATGTGGGCTTTTTCCCCCTGACATTTGGACTTAAGGCTAATTACACCGAGTCTTTCTAGAAATGCAGACACACATGACCTGAGCACCTGCAGAGGCATGTGTCAGCAGCAAACTGGGTAGAAGTTTGGTGCTATTGTCCAAAACTCATTCAGCTTTTCATGACTTAAATGGGATGCTTACAGTCAAGGTTGCACATTGTGCCATGTCTACACAAACATGCGAATCCAAACAAATCAAAACTTTTCCCCTGCTTTTGTTGTGAGTATGAGGCTCAGCAGGTCATCTTGGAAGGACAACTTCATACAAATAATGTACAAAAACATTATGTGTATGCAGTAAAAACCAAACCTCCTCTTATGAATCATGGGTTGCAGCTGCAGTCTCCACTATACAATATTTATCCGAATGAATTAGCAAAAACGCCGGAGGACTCCACATCAAATGCTTCCTGTGTGCGGATGATTTGGTCGTGCTGCTCAAGACAAAAGCAGGCAGCAGCAGCAGCCCCTGGATCAGCAGTAAACTTCAAAAGATCAAAACAATGATCTTGCGCTGAGATGATTGGAACCACCACGGCACAAAACGGGAGTTTTAATCTGGCTGTGAATGACTGCGAGGACAAAGCGAGATAAGAACACCACAGATATGCGGAAATTTGTACATGTACAGCAGGGGCTTTGAGGGAGAACTCAATATGAGGCTGGTGAACTAAATAAGAGCCAATTAACTACAGAGGGGATTCAGTTTATTAACAAACCCTGACACAAAAAATCCTAAAATGTTGGGCAAATACAGCCCTAACTGAAGGTTAACTAGAGCTTTATTTGTGTCTGAATAGAGACCCCACAGTTGAAGATAATGTGAGCACAGTAGGGAGGACGACTGGAGAGGACACAGAGTACTTCCAACCCCTAAATAGAGTCTGACAGTGGTGGAGAAAGCATTCAGACCCAGTAGTGATCCCATGATGTAAAATAAATGTCACAAAAGTAGAACTGTTTTCCCCTCCATGCTTTTCTTTTCATTATTATTTTTGGAATTTGCCAACTTATGTGACTGAGGCTGAATGACTGATGAGCATCACCTGCATCTGCCTGAAAATGTTTGTGTGGCACAGAGAGAGAGTGAAGCAGGGTGCTGATATTTCTGTTGACCGCTAAAGTTCCCACCATCATACAGTCCAGTTCTGCAAGGCAATCTACATAAACGTATGTTTGAAAGTATGTTTCATCATAAAAGGATTAAATTAACACTCTCGAAGTGCAGCAAAGGCTTCATGTTTCCTCCTTGGATTCAGCGTGTCAGACAGATCCCTGTGCTCCCTGTGAAACAGCTACAGATCCTACACTGCTGATGCTTTGCTGGATTTGTGCATGTAAGACAATGGACCACTCAGCCACTTTGGACGTTGACCGTGAGTAAATATGAATGAAGTAAAAGAGCGCAGCACAATCCATCAAGATTGAATTAACCTGTGGAAAGAGTGGATCGCTTGTTTGTGCACATTAAAGGAGGAAAGTTGGATGTGGATGTCTCATGCATTTACTGCTAGTGCTCAAGCCTGATTTAGATAGTGGACTGTGGATTTGGAGACAGTATTGGATTGTTTATGTATGGAGTCAGATTTGTGCCAAAATAAAGTTGGCTGTGGATTGATGATGCAGATGTGGATGTGGATTTTGACATTTGCTCTCAAGAGTGAATAAAATAAAAGGTGTCATCATTGCTTTAAAGGAGCTCATGGAAAATGATGGTAATGTCTCACAAGTGCAAACTCATCTGGACATTTTGATGCAATTGCATGAGGTGTCAATTTCCCTGCACGTGTCACTGATGGAAATAATACCTGAGGTGGAAAAGGATAAACAAAAAGTGTGGTTTGCAAGCATCAATAATCATGTTTGGGTTTAAAAACCCCATTTTCGTGGTACTATCCCAGCTAGAAAAACAGCAATGTCTCAGTGGAAAACAACCACTTTTGTGGCACTACCACCCCTGTCTTTTGCTCTCAAACAGTGGCCTGTAGCTTGGCAGGCATCTAGGTGTCTGGCCATCCACCATCCCCTCTACCTCCTGATGACAAACTCGCTCATATACTTTGTCTCTTAAAAAATGTTGATATGATT
This sequence comes from Epinephelus lanceolatus, assembly GCF_041903045.1. Classification (NCBI taxonomy): domain Eukaryota; kingdom Metazoa; phylum Chordata; class Actinopteri; order Perciformes; family Serranidae; genus Epinephelus; species Epinephelus lanceolatus. The sequence goes on along the minus strand of NC_135757.1, from coordinate 12,376,799 downwards.
CGTATGAAATGTACAAATCTAATATATTGTGGTTTGCAGAAATGTAAATTGACAATATTTTCCTCTGGCGACTGGGCTGAGCCTGAGTTTTTGTAAAATGTAGATATTAAACAGGGGAATGAAAAATACATTTTGCGCAGCAGAATATGTGAACGTCTTCCAAAACCTATGGGAATCTACTGACTGAAGGTCTAAGAAATGAATTATACAGGCATGTCATTCCATGTTCATTTTATTCTGCTCACAGAGGCACTTTTATACCTTTTTTCAATAGAAATTGACATATTGCCATTTAAATGCTTTGTCAGTGGAAGAAATCTACTGTTGTGCTGTCAGAGCTGATGTAAAGTTGGGTCTTTGGGGTGTTTGGAGTTCATTTGTAGGCACACAAATCCAGATGTGTGATGAGCGATGACCTGAAATGTGGCCGACTCTCTCCGCGGCATCAAACGAGTCGGTTCTAAGTTTAACGTGGTGACGAATCAGATAGAGCTGAAAACAGTTTGTGACAAAGACAGTCTGACTGTCTTTTCCCTCTACACCCTGAACAAAGAACATCTTAAGTGTAGATTACTTTCTTGCTCCTTTGGGGGGCAAGAATTAAGAACACTGCTGAGACTGGAGCAGGATGGGAAGAAGGTCCTGCAGCTCACTCTGAATTGAAGGACCTTTCATGGTTTGGTGCCAAGGTCAATGTGCAGTGCAGCGCTGCAGCAGGCTTGAATGAGTCGAGACATGAGGAACGCAAAGGTCCACTCAGGTCAGGTAGGATTTATTATTTATGAAGAGCTCGTATGAACACAGGTTGAACTGGTTGTATTTCAAAGGTACCTAAACACCATCAAACTAACTAAAAAAAGGACAAAATAAAAAGTTTAGGCATGAGGAGAGCAAAACTTTGTGCTTGAGCTCTTTTGACTGTATTATGTATGAATTCAAACATTATCATTGGTTGGTCGGACAGTGCTGCTGCATCATTCAGTGAAGACGAAAGCATTCAGATTGTGAAAAATGCATCTCGCGCAGTCGTCACGGAGACTGAGCCTGAACGGTTGGCTTGTTAAAGGCAGGCATTTACATTTTGAATGGCTTGTTGGATTTCTGCAAAAGTCAAAACAAGGAGTCTGAATGTACTGCAAGGCTGTTTTTGTGTCTCTCAGGGGTGAGCCTAGGTCTAGGGGGCAAAGAAGCCCATCCAGGCCTCCAACATGGCTGTTGAAACAGTTGACCTGCTTTACTTTCTAAAACCAGCTGCAATTGACCAGGGGAGTTGCAGGTGACACCATCAGCCGACTTGAGTCAAGCTCAGACCAGCCACTTCATACCACTGCAACTTTTCTCTGCAACGTTCTAAAATGGTTTTGTCTCATTGAGAATCTTTGGTCACCTCAAGGCTTGACTTACACAACACCAACCTCACGGGTGAAAGTCCAGAGTTTGTTTGACCCATTAACCACCACTCCCATCCTCCCTATAAGAACTTTCTCACTCTTTAAATTACGGTACTTGCGTTATAAACTGACACCACCCAGTTTGTATCAGAGAAGGTTGCCTCTTTGCGTCCATGTCTGATGCCGCTGTCCACTGGTAAAGTGGTGGTATATGACAAGTTGGGTTGTTGCCTGCTGCCTCTAAAACTGACATGCCTGGTGCGACTCATACAGCCATGAAAGGTGCCTCTGTGCGTTGGTGTCTCATGCTGAACATTTGCCTAGTTTGCCTTTTCTGCCTCCTCACCATCTGTTTCTACTTCTGTGGAGAAAAAAAGATTATGACTCAGGTTAATTGAAGAGTTGGTCCTGGCTGACCAGCGAACTCTGCGTTCCCTCAGCTGAAAACTGATTTGATTTTGGTTTAAATATCCGAATTAAGGTCCCTGACAGTTTAATTATGTCTCATATCTACTGGTATTTCCTAAGCATTAACATCTTACCCTTAGAAGTATTCCATTATGACACTTCTGTGTTGCTGCAGCCAACAAAGTACGGGGGCGCTTTGTCGTGGCTTAACACACAGCCCTACGCACAGCTCTGGTGTTGGACTGACTCAGAGAGGTTAACACCAAACTGTGCTTCAGAAGTCTTATATCATTAATAACCAGCGTGAGCCAGTGAGTAGTACACACGCATCACTCTACAGAGAGTCTCAGGCCTTGCTGTTCATGAAATCCATTTTGTTTAAAAAAAAGAGGTGATAGGAGTTAAATATATATAAAGTGTGAGGAGAAATAATATTAGTATTTGGTGATGGAACATGAAAAATGAAAAATGTCCTCGCCGCTGTGTCACTGACAGCAATTAGTCGGCAGTTATGACAGACAGTAGTGGGAGTTTGGAGGAGTGAGGCACACTGCAGCAAACAGTTTGACTCTGAAAGCGACAAAATGTAATAGACTCCACAATCTGCTGGGGTGTAAATATTTTCACACTGCTGAGAATCAGTTGGATCTTTTGTACACTGTAGGGCTGAAAAGCATGTTTAAGAACGACGGAGCAAATTTTACTGTTAGAGGTTTTTATTTATTGTGAGCCAGCAGTCTCAGAGCTCAGATCTGATTTTTTTTTTTTTGCCAGACCTGTAAAATGCCCAGTTTTCAGTTTGATCTCCAGCTCTTTTTGCTATGGTACATTGTGAGTGACTTGTTCCCTCATGAAATAGTTGCAAGAATGATTCCTGCTACTCATCCACGGATGTTCTGGGCATTTGTGTCGGTGTGCGACAGAGAAAGCTATACTCCCTTCCACTCCTCAGTCTCAAAGGTCCTTAAGTGAACTTTGTCACTACAGATAGAGCCGAGCACTTTGTGGTTTTCATTTTAAATCCCTGTGACTGACAAAAAGGACACGGGGTACACAGAGGGACATTTCTTGTGACAAACTGTTTTTGGCAGAAAAGGACAGACTCATGCAAGATGGCGGGATCAGACTGTCTCCCCACTGTGCACGAATGGGAGGTAACTTAAAGGACTATTTGGAGAATACACGTGCATATTAATAAGAGTTAGATAAGGAGATTGATACGACTCTTTGTACAGTAAATATCAAGATACAGCTGGGAACTGGTTAGCTTAGCGAGCATGAAGACTGAAGTCACGCTTCCTGTTTTAATAGTCTTTATGCTAAGCTAAGCTAACCAGATGCTAGCTCTAGCTTCATATTTAGCATACAGGCATGAGTCAGAGTATAAAGCGATTAAATTATTCTTAAAACTTATATTTTATGTTTCTCAGTCCCCAGATTACGAGCCGTCACTTCCTGTTTCAGAGAAGTCCAACCCCCTTACATGTGACATCGACCGGGCTTCAGCCAATCACATTGTAAGGATGCTACATGCCAGTGACACCCAGATGTTTCAGGAAGAAACAAGAGCCACCTACCAGGTATAGGTGTTTCATGTATAATGTAATGTCTGCAATTAAACTTTATGCTGAATTTGTTCTTTTAATGAATGCCATTTTTAGAGGCTGCTGAGTGAACAAGTGGTGGAAACGCTGATGGAGGTTGCCAAGAACGTAGAGCTCATCCTCAAGGTATCTACTTTCTGTCTGTGTGTATCTAAGTTGGTCAGTCAGGCATGTTGTTAGAGCCTCTCTTCTGTTTCCTTAACAGGATCCTCGGGACAGCCTTGTTGTGCTGAGCGGTTGTGGGACTTCTGGTCGATTGGCTTACCTCATCACGGTAAAAGCTGTCTTGAAATGTGATTTCGCCCACTGCACAGCAGGAATAAGGAAGCAAACAATTGTCTGTCTCAGGGATGTTCAAGAATTGAAACCAGTATTGTAAAGCAGTGTAGACCGTGGCAGTAATGTTAGGATAATGACACTTAAAGCAGCTACAAGGAATTTTATTTTGTTTTGATTTTGACGGCCCCTGTGGTAAAAAGCAGAAGGATGCACAGTGATGAGGTAATATATCTGTTTGTGGCTATTATTAACTGTAGTTGTTTTACACAAAGTGACTTCCTGTGTTGTGTTTTGCTTGTGTCTTGTTAGTCAGCTTTCAACAGAGCACTAAGGGAGCTGAACCAGAGTTCAGTATATTCGTACATCATTGCAGGTGGAGACAGGTATGTAGGGGTTTGTTACTTTGAAAAAGATTACCCTGAAAGTACATAACCAGCTGTAATTATTGACATAGTGATACATGTTCTTAAACTGGTTTTGTTTTAGTAGTAAAACACCTCAGTATTCTTATGATGAAGCTCTGTTACTCTGACCTGTCTGAGTGAAGTTATGCTTTTCTGTTTGCATCAAACATAACGTTACTTGAAGTGAGACTTTGTAAATTTTGAGAGAGTTAACAATACAAACTTCCATTTACAAATGAAAATTTGAATTCCTAAGTAATAAAATTAATTTAGCTTTAGCTTATGGTGGCTAATGTTAGCTAACGTGAGGAAACAAACCTTAAGTAGGTGCAAATGACAAGTTAAATTCCTAAGAAATATATATTTAGTTTAGCTTTTGCTTATGCTGCTAATGTTAGATAACATGAATAAACAAACCTTAAATAGATGCAAATGAAAAGTTCCTAAGCAATACATCTAATTTAGCTTTAGCTTATAGTGGCTAATGTTAGCTAACATAAGTAAACAAACCTTAAGTAGACGTGAATGAAAAGTTAAATTCCTAAGCAATATATCTAATTTAGCTTCAGCTTATGTTGGCTAATGTTAGCTAACGTGAGTAAACAAACCTTAAATAGATGCAAATGAAAAGTTCCTAAACAATACATCTAATTTAGCTTTAGGTTATGGTGACTAATGTTAGCAAATGTAAGCAGGCAAATCTTAAATAGATGCAAATGAAAAGTTAAATTCCAAAACGATTATATTAGCTTTAGCTTATGGTAGCTAATGTTAGCTAACTTAAGTAAGCAAACCTTAGATAGCTATAGCTGTATCTTTTTGCCTGTGCTACTGCTTTGCTATGTTTTAGCACGTCAAAGGGTTACATTACAAAACTTTTCTTTTTAACACAGTGTTTCTAAAAAAAGTTCTGTGACATATTAAATCTGGTGTAACAGTAGCACAAGCAAAGGTGAGTGATAAAGTCAACAAACTCATTCAGTAATATCAGTGATACTTGGTAATGTTTATCTAAGTTTGCTAACGTTAGCTAACGTTAGCTACTGGCAAAACTCCTGAGTGCAATGAGGTGAGCAATGGTGTGTTTTATGGCATTTTTTTAAGAGAAAGAATGTACAGTACAGGCCAAAAGTTTGGACACACCTTCTCATTCAATGCGTTTTCTTTATTTTCATGACTATTTACATTGTAGATTCTCACTGAAGGCATCAAAACTATGAATGAACACATGTGGAGTTATGTACTTAACAAAAAAAGGTGAAATAACTGAAAACATGTTTTATATTCTAGTTTCTTCAAAATAGCCACCCTTTGCTCTGATTACTGCTTTGCACACTCTTGGCATTCTCTCCATGAGCTTCAAGAGGTAGTCACCTGAAATGGTTTCCACTTCACAGGTGTGCCTTATCAGGGTTAATTAGTGGAATTTCTTGCTTTATCAATGGGGTTGGGACCATCAGTTGTGTTGTGCAGAAGTCAGGTTAATACACAGCCGACAGCCCTATTGGACAACTGTTAAAATTCATATTATGGCAAGAACCAATCAGCTAACTAAAGAAAAACGAGTGGCCATCATTACTTTAAGAAATGAAGGTCAGTCAGTCCGGAAAATTGCAAAAACTTTAAATGTGTCCCCAAGTGGAGTCGCAAAAACCATCAAGCGCTACAACGAAACTGGCACACATGAGGACCGACCCAGGAAAGGAAGACCAAGAGTCACCTCTGCTTCTGAGGATAAGTTCATCCGAGTCACCAGCCTCAGAAATCGCAAGTTAACAGCAGCTCAGATCAGAGACCAGATGAATGCCACACAGAGTTCTAGCAGCAGACCCATCTCTAGAACAACTGTTAAGAGGAGACTGCGCGAATCAGGCCTTCATGGTCAAATAGCTGCTAGGAAACCACTGCTAAGGAGAGGCAACAAGCAGAAGAGATTTGTTTGGGCCAAGAAACACAAGGAATGGACATTAGACCAGTGGAAATCTGTGCTTTGGTCTGATGAGTCCAAATTTGAGATCTCTGGTTCCAACCGCCATGTCTTTGTGAGACGCAGAAAAGGTGAACGGATGGATTCCACATGCCTGGTTCCCACTGTGAAGCATGGAGGAGGAGGTGTGATGGTGTGGGGGTGTTTTGCTGGTGACACTGTTGGGGATTTATTCAAAATTGAAGGCACACTGAACCAGCATGGCTACCACAGCATCCTGCAGCGACATGCCATCCCATCCGGTTTGCGTTTAGTTGGACAATCATTTATTTTTCAACAGGACAATGACCCCAAACACACCTCCAGGCTGTGTAAGGGCTATTTGACCAAGAAGGAGAGTGATGGAGTGCTGCGGCAGATGACCTGGCCTCCACAGTCACCGGACCTGAACCCAATCGAGATGGTTTGGGGTGAGCTGGACCGCAGAGTGAAGGCAAAGGGGCCAACAAGTGCTAAACACCTCTGGGAACTCCTTCAAGACTGTTGGAAAACCATTTCAGGTGACTACCTCTTGAAGCTCATGGAGAGAATGCCAAGAGTGTGCAAAGCAGTAATCAGAGCAAAGGGTGGCTATTTTGAAGAAACTAGAATATAAAACATGTTTTCAGTTATTTCACCTTTTTTTGTTAAGTACATAACTCCACATGTGTTCATTCATAGTTTTGATGCCTTCAGTGAGAATCTACAATGTAAATAGTCATGAAAATAAAGAAAACGCATTGAATGAGAAGGTGTGTCCAAACTTTTGGCCTGTACTGTATGTGTGTGGGTTTTTTTTAAGTTCCATAGTCTTACTTAAAATATATTCAAATCACATCCTTGTCTCTCACTCATTTTTCTTTAGAGCTCTACTATCCTCCCAAGAAGCGCCTGAAGATGACCCAAAGCTGGGCATGCTCAGTCTGAAGAAGGTCAGGAGCGTGGTGGAGAGAGTGTGTGTTTTAGACAGAGTGTAAATATGTTTTTCTAATATTTCTTTAGCATGTGACCACTGCATGTTTTTGCCGCCCTGCAGGTCTGTGAGGGAAAGAGGCGCGTCTTGTTCATTGGTATTTCCTGTGGATTATCTGTAAGTCTAATTGGTCAGAATCTGAATTCTGTGTTGGGCAGGGTGTTGATTTACTTTGCAGACTTGGAGATAACTGAAGCTAGTTTGTATACGTTTAATTTCTGGCTGTGCATAGGCTCCATTTGTGGCAGGTCAGCTGGACTTCTGCCTGCAGCACCCTGAGGTGTACACACCTGTGCTGGTTGGCTTCAATCCTGCACATCAGGCCAGGTACACATACCTTTCTCTTATTCCATCATGAAAGTGTTGGGGATAATTTGGTATGAAACATCAATTTTAATTTGAATAAAGTTAATTTTTAACACACAAAATAACAATGTTATAGGGATGAGCCCCTTCCAGGCTGTACGTTCACTTTTCGCAGTGTGGTGCAAAGGATGCAGCAGCTTGCCAAAAGTCAAAAAGCCTACCTCATCAACCCAGCAGTTGGGGTAAGAAGCTGTGCTTGTCCTCTTTCTCTTGTCTGACTCGAGAGAGCAGCGTGTCTTTATTTTGGCCAGTGTCTCTGTTTGTGTGAATGTGATCAGCCAGAAGCCATCAGTGGCTCCTCCAGGATGAAAGGAGGCAGTGCCACTAAGATTCTCTTGGAGGTTGTCCTGTCTGCTGCTCATGCTGCCACCTTTGCAAACACACCCATCACTTACAAGTAAGCCACACACTGAAAAGCTTGCTATATGATCTGTGTGCAATTACATGAATAAATTGGTATGTTCAGTGTACTTATTCACACATCTGGACAGCAGCCTGACTCTAAGATTATAATGAAGCTCTTACACAACACATTGATCCTCTAGTCTCCAGTTTTGCACCCAAAGGTAGCATCCTAAGTGCTTCTCTGTGTTGACAGCCATCAGCCTGCAGCCAATTCTCTCTCCTGTACATGCTTTTCACATTAGTGATGGGTGCATTTTGGAATCTGCTCACACTCTGCAGCAATAATTAAAATAAACACATTGTTTGTCTTTCTTTCCATTTCACACTAAACTAAGCCGACTGACTAAACCAGTGGTGCCTAGTCATGTGACTATATGGCACAATGCTGGACCATGTAACTTTGTTAAAACCCACATGTCGTTTCTGTCCTGTAGTTTCGTCGTGTTTCCATTGTGCGTTACTGACCTCTAGAGGTCATTGCAAAAAAGATATTCTGCCTTTTTAAATTTTTTCTTAACTGGAATGTCCACATGTAGACACCATTAGTGTACGCACATCTATTAAAATTAATTCAATCATTATTTAAGACTGATTTTATGGGGTTTATAACATGCTCAATACACACACACACACACACACACACACACAATTGAAGACGCTTGCATATATTTGCACCTTAATGTACAGCAGCTTCCTGTTTCTTCCCAACAGAGGCACCCTGCAGCACATGAGAGCATATGAGAAAACCCTGGATATCACTTACGCTCAGAGGGAGCAGATAAGTGCTCTGCTGGAGGCAGCTGGACAGAGGTGGAACATCCTGTTTTACACCTTTCACTGTGACCTTGAATTTCATTTAACAAGGCAAACAGGCTCTTTTTGATTCAGAGCAGCATCCTTGCTCTTTAGTTTCATCGAGCATTTCACAAAAACGCTGGAATAAAAAATAAAAGAAAGACCAGCAAACTTTATTTGTCGCAAGGTTGAGAAGCATCTGAATCTCTCTCTGCTGAAACCCACAATAATGACATTTTCCATGGTGGATTAGTTGTATCTGAAGCCTCCAGCAGCAGAGAAAACTCTGATCTACAACACTGGCAGCCCACACAGATGCAGTATGAGCCTTTCCTCTCATTACACAGACAGTAGTGCAGACAACTAAAAATGTGTGAGATGTTACAGATGCAGAAAGTCTGTTGATTTGACCTGTTTGGAACTGAAGTATCTGCTACTCTACGCTTCTCTGTTTCAGTCTGCGGTGTGGTAGGCGTGTGTGTTACCTGGGATGGGGCTCCCTTGGTATGCTGGGCCTCATTGATGCCAGCGAGTGCATCCCCACATTTGGAGCAGGTGAGACGAGTGTGATGTACTCACTAGCAACAAAACCACACAGCTTCATTTGCACCTGTTGGAACACTTTATCTGTGTGCTTCGATGATCAGGATGCATTTTACCAGATTTACTTTTACATTTGCATGATATTTGCGTGTGTGTGTGTGTGTGTGTGTGTGAAAGACTATGAAGATGTTCGATGCTTCATCAGCGGGGGATACAGAGAGCTGAACAACAATGAGGGCCCGCTGGTATGTGAAGGGAAACAATGAAATAACATCTGTTTAAACAAAAGAGACACATATAATAGAATAATGACCAAGTAATTATTGCAAACACAGAAAAAAGGCTCTCATCTGACACAATTCACTCTTTCACAATGAAAACTGTACCAAAGATTTAACTGTTTTTTTTTTACTACAGTAATGCTGTCAGTACAAGCCGACTCCAGACATGAAGATTTCTGTTCTGGCATGTCTACATGGGTCTTAAACAAGTCTAAGAAATCCTTACAAGGCCTTACAAAGTATTAAAATGTCTGAAATCCAGTAAAATCCAATTAAAATGAAATCCAGCTCTCATTTAGCAGCGTGTAATGACTCATCTGTCTCTGCTGTATCTGACTTGTAGATTAACCCGGAGCAGGATTAGTATGAAATATGTCCGACTGTACCTGCTTATGAAACCCAGTAGGACTCGATGTCTGTGTTTAATTAATCGTCTTTAGACCTTTTATTATACTGCTGGGTGGTCTTCATTCAGTCAAGAGCTTCTACTTGACTCAGGCTTTTTGAAATTTGCAAGTAGTATTTTTTACGGAAGCTCTGACAGGCTGGTTATCCATTTTCTAAGTCAGCTGTAAATTGTTTTCTCTCCTGTGTTCATGACTCAAGAACAGGTGAAAAGAGGGTTTGCCAGGATAATCTAAGTTTCTTTTTTCCATCTGTGAAACAGGTGGGGGAATAAAACTTTTAGCAGGTAAAAAACAGTTTTTCCAGGATAATTTCTAAAGTTACTTTTTTCCATCTGTGAAATAGGTGGAGTTTTTTTTTTTATTTCTTGTCAGGATCTTTTAGGTGTTTCTTGTTGTAATAATAATTTTAATCACAACAGACTAAAAGAAAAATGATCCTGACATTAAAATAACCCCCCAAAACTTTCTTTTTCAGTCTGTCTGCACAGATGGAAAAAGTAACTTATTAAAAAAAATTATTCTTAATTTTTTTTTCACATTTCACAGATGATTTTTTAAGGAACTTTACTGGCACTGGCAGTTTTTCAGCTCCTCTTGAATCATAATCACAGGCCCTGAGCACACAGAGAAAGTGTAGCTGTAGATGGCTTTTTTTATGATTGTTAATGAGAATTAAGCTTTTTGCTCACTGTTTTTACGATGCTACGCGCCTTGTGCTTCTGGGCTCTAGGTGCCTGGCATTTTTGCTCAGTGCGGAAAAGCGGCCCACATCATCTTAACTTTTTTCCTATGGTCCAATCGGATAATTTGAGAGGGGGAACAACAAGTTTACAGTTGTTGGTTGCTCGATACCCACAGCTATACAACTTTACAAAATGAAGTTACCACGATCTCTCATGTACCCACACAGATCTCTTTTTCCCTGTGTTGCACAAACTATTTACTGACAGCTTCTCACCCTCAACCAGAGCTACAGCAAGTACCCTCTGCCTCAACATTTTACTGTGAAAATAAGTAGGGAAAAAAAAATAGTAGATTGATTACACAGGAAGGTTAGGGTAAAGAGGTGATGGGGTGGTTGCCTGGCAACAATAAAATGATGCAGCAAGCTTTTTTTGCTAGTGGCATTCAATAAAAGAATAAATTAGAAAAAAGGCAGTGTGGTGTGGCACGCATTTACAACCTGCAAAACACTTTCTGTGTGATCAGGGCCTTAGAAAGTGGATCACCAGAATTGTTTTTTTTTAACTTGCAGCTCAGGGCTTCCGTAGTTTATATCCACGTTGTAGAGAAAAAAAATGATTAGTATATTTAAACATAAAATATTGTGAATTTCAGTTCTGGTTGATTTGATTTGAAGTCCCAGATTTCAGTTTGTTTGTGCATGTATCATTTCCTGTATATCCCCTGTGCATGTATACACTAATTGAATTCAGCAAAGGAATGGTGGACCCCGCCACTGACATTGCATACTACATTATATAAAAAGGAAACAAATGATGGCAATCATAAATACTATGGAAAAAATGGGTTTGATATGATGTAAATCTTGAGGATGATAACTTTAAAGCCACATAAAAACCATTGATATCAAAGATACTGTTTGTATTTAAACACAGCTACAAAAACCTACTGTACAAAAAACACATGGTGAATACTTAAAGCCGTTTTTTTAACATATGTTTTTTCATTCCTTTAGGGTCCTGACTTTTGCATAGCACATGAGGATTTTTTGCATCTCGTTCTGCCCTCTCTCGATGACCAGGACATGGTTCTTCTTCTCTACACACACTCCGGTGGGACAACACTTGTTTGTCATGTTTAAATTCTGTCCAAATCAAATCAATGTGTGTCTTGACGGCTTCTCTCCACAGACGATGTCAGTGAAGTGGTGAAGCTGGGGCGCAGAGTGAGAGAAAAAATGTCCAACCTCTATGCTGTTTATCACTTGGTTGATGGAGACACTGCAGCTGCTGTACACCAAGTATCTATCTCTCTATTTATCTGTCTGTCTGTTTGTCCATTCGCCCATTTGTCCACCTAATAAAGTCTGTTGTTGTTTTGCAGGATGACATCAACAAGCTGTGTTTATCCTCTCTAAGAATCACTTGGCCTGCTTCAGGGAGCTTATTACACATGGTACAGCACACACACACGGACACACTCATGGACTCAGTGACTCATTGAAGTATGATAAGTAACGGTTTGCTCCCTTTGCTTTGTCTCCCACCCTCCCTCAACAGAGCTTTTGCAGAGCTGTAAAATGAATTTAGTCTTTATTGATTTTCAGGTTTTCTTCTTTCTCGAATTCTACAGGTCTCATTTTAGATGGCAGCTTATTTACGTTTGCATTGTTTCCTTTTAGTCTAGCTTATGTAAATGCAGAGAGCAGAAAATCAATTCTGCCTCTCTCTCAGCAGTGGGAGCTGTCCACTAAGCTGCTGCTGAACACCGTGAGCACCGGAGCTCACGTCTTAAAGGGGAAGATTTACCAGAACCACATGATTGATGTGCAGGTCACCAACAGCAAACTCTACCGCAGAGCCACACGTCTTCTCCAGGTATATATAAGTACAGCCTTAATAGGACATAAACAGGGTTTTAAATCACCAAGGAAACCTGCTGTTGCCTCCAAGATCCCAGCCAGTACAGTGCATACAGCGCTCTACATAGTAGATGTGTCTCCAAACTCACTGCCAGCTAGGCAGTTTGTATTTAATGGCCAATATCATACAATACTGACTGTTTAAACACAGCAACAATCACTGTCTCATCCACACATGCTTTATTGCTATTGCTTGAGGCTGTGACATCTCAAAATTGAACTCCACGCGATGCAAATTTGCTTCTTAAAGGGCCAGTGTGTAAAATGGGTTGAAAACAGTGACATCAGTGGTCATATTCTAGATTGCAGGGCTCACTCGCTCACCCCTCCTGTCGGGTAAATGACAATGGCCTCGTAGGGACAAAAAGCCTTGCGCAGACACGAGTTTTTCCAGGAGTAGGTCTATCTAGCGACGAGGTGAATGTTTATTTAGAAATCTAAACCATGTTACGATATTGTAATGAATCCCTCACGAGCAGGAGACGAGAGGAGTGTTCGGGAAAAATGCCAGTTTATTTGAGCACTCCAAAAACTCCGGTAACACTCCAGGGGGTAAAAGACTCCGTCCCAAACTCTGACTCTTCTGGCATAACACACACACTTCATACACACATACTCGTTTACACTACCTAGCGGGGACCCCCTCCCCTCTCTGCTCCACCAATCTCCAGCCCGCACACTGACTGACAGCGTAGCCTGTAAACAGAGCTCAGCTGTTTATTTAGCCTAGCAATATCTCCGGACTATAGGAGCTGCAATGGACGACTTTGAACACGATTTTGAAGAGTTTCTTGTAGTGGACACAGACCCAGAGCCATACCTGTTTGAGCCGGAGCATACAGATGAGAGCCGGAGTACACTGAGCGGACAAGAAGAGAGGCTGAATCCTCCGGTCCCATTTTGCTGCACAGAATGGGATTCGGTGCTACTGCTACCATTGTTGGGGAGATATATCATCAGGAGGAAAAGCGCCGCAGAGAGTGCATCACAAGGAGTGAAGTTGCGTCTTCTTTTCCTCGCAGATGACGGTTCGGGTTCATTCTCTCCTGTTGCGTGGTAAGTGTGGTCCATTCCCAAACTTTATAACTAAAAAAACTTTTCATTACTCTCCACTGACGAACTACTAACACTCTGCTGTTTCCTCCTCCTTCTTCCTTCCTCCCGCTGTCTTTGTTGGTTTATTTATACACACGAAACGCGTTCTCTGGCTGGCTGGATTGTCCGCTCGGGCTGCATTACATACATGGCGGCACAAGATGGCGACCTCTCTAAAGCAAGGCCCTTGCTATATATATATATATAAAAGCATAATTATAAGGCTACGAAAACTAAACAAATTTTATTTTATAGCGATTATACACTTATATAAACATATTAATGGGTAGAATATTCAGATTCAGATTCAGATTTGACAATAAACCATGCCAAACATTACACACTGGCCCTTTAAATGTTTCATTTGCCTCTCCACTCACACTGAATGGAAGTGAACAGGAGGTGAATATTTGCCAGTGTTAATTTCTCTCATGTGTGACTGCACCCTTATGGTGTCAGAGTGATGGAGATAGCCGGAGAACAGTTGGATACAAAACAGGATGTAGGCTCCACAAGATTTTTCTTTGTTTTTCCAAAATTTTGTACAGATTTTTAGGTATTCTATTATTGCAAATGGTTTGACAAATAGTGAATATAGCTGCTGTAAATGCAAAAAGCACAGAGCACTGACTGTTTCCAACGTCTGGTTTCACCCCTGATGATTCATTTTCCTAAGAGAAACTTAAGTAATTAAAGTTTTAGATCTCGATTTTGACACAGGCTCCCTCAGGCAAGGCAGATACACAAGATAAGTTTGCAAACAATCCAACACATAAGAATCAGTGACAGATTTCGGAGCTGAACTGACGCTGTTTCCTTCTCCTCCCAGAAGCTGTCTGGTTGTCCTGAGTCCCAATGTGAGCACGCCCTCCTGAAGGCTGTGTACTGTATGGACAAGCTGACAGCGGACATCACATCCTCTGACATCACCACACACACATGCACGGCCAGAAACAGATCCAAGGTGAGGAGGCTGTAAGGTGCATAAAGCACTGGGGGGAATTTACTGTATGAATGTTGTTATATTATCTTCTCTGTGTGCAGGTGGTCCCTCTGGCTTTGGTGTGTTTGCTGACTGGGTGCTTGCTCAGAGAGGCGGAGACTCATCTGGAGCGACAGCCAATTGTGAGGGAGGCTGTGGAGGCGTGCCTGTCATAATTGACATGGTATGATGTCATCGTTAAGTCCCTTCCCACGTACATTACAGGCATGTATTTAATCAACTCTCTGTTTAGTGTTCTTGCTTTGCTTTGATTATGAGGTAAAATCACCTGCACCCGGAGGAGCTGAATGCAAAACCTTGTTGTAACACTAAGAGGCACTTCAACACTGGCATAATACCCTGCAAATGTACTGCCAATTTGTACTGTCCTTAGATCAGATAGTGTTTTGGTTTCAAATATGTGGGTACAAGATGTTAAAATATAGTGCGTGCAATAAAATCTGCAAAATATAATTCAATTATTTCATCTTTTCTTTTAATGGGGAGCAAAAAAATATGTGTTCTCTTTATGTGTTATATAATAATCACTATATTGCAGAACAATTACATGTTAGAAAGACTATAACTGGCACCGGGGTGACATCTGATGTTTCACTGACATTCTCACCCTGTGTACTGTAAGAGTTTTCTGCAGGAACAGGCGCTACCATCCTGTTCCATGTGATCTAACTCAACCTCAATCCCTCTGTGGCGCAACACACACAGGTAGTGGATTAGTGTGACGTGTGTGTATCTTGAGAGCAGTTGAGTGGCTTTGGAAACACCTTTGGAGCAGGGCCAAATGCAGAAGGGGAAAAGCACAGACCAAAGGAAGGTACATATCAGATCTGGATCAGAAAACACGGCCTCTGTACACAGTGAACCGTTGAACCCAAAGCAACATGAGAATCCTGTGCGTTTATTTTATTTATATCAACATTATAATCACACATTCATTTGCTCTAGGTACATGATGTTTGCTTGTCACTGAGTGATGGACAGCCACACAGAGCAATAACAGCATAGGCACACACACACACACCCTCTTGGTACCACAAACAGAAGGATTTCGTCAAACTAAGCAATAAAAGAAACACGTTTTCCCCCGTTCACACTGTCCTGCTCTAAAATACAGTTAGGGAGTAAGCTCAGCTCATTCAGCTTGGGTTAAACAAGAGGAAACACTCCTTAGGGGTCTTAAAGAGTCTGTTTTCCAGCATTTTAAATAGCAGCTGATTCATTCCAGCCTCTTTAACAGGCTCCCTGATTCAAGTGGAGAGCCACTAACAGACAGAGAGGATGTCAGGAAACAAAAGATAGCCACCTAACCGTGATCTCCCATCTGTTTCTGTCAATCTACCTTCTTATAACCATGGATACAGTAAGGCATCAGTAACATGCTTCACGCTTGTTGGTCCACACGGCTGGTTAGGCAAACCCCACCTGAGTCTACAGCATGTATCACTGAAATTTAAGCAGCTAAGGTTTACGTCAACCCTGATATTCAGATGTTTGCCTCAGATATGCTTCGTCGTGGAAGTTTGTGACTGAGATCTTGGGAAAGAAATGCATGTAGAGTAAATGACAACATCAATTGGACTACATAAATAAAATGAGGTACAGTTGCTCAAGTTTAGACATCAAGAGAAAACTCAAACATTTTACAATAAAGCTATTAAAATACAGTCTTCTCTGTCTGTTTCTGAGTGGAAAGTAATCCAAATGTCACTTTAAAGTATCGTATAACACTGTGACAGGGCCAAGCGAACTGTTCCCCCTGCTTCTGTGCTCAGCAGCTTGATATTTAGAATACAGACATGAGAGTAGTATTGATCCTCTCATCTCACTCTCTGCAAGAAAGTGAATCAATCCCAAAATATGAAACAATTCCTCCAAGGTAATCAGATTACACCACAGAGCTTTAGTAGGTTTAAACAGCAGGCTTCTTTACAGACTATAGATTAAAGCAGGTAGTTAAGTAATAGCTAGGCGATGACCTTCCACACCCCTGAGTATACAGATGTAATGGGACAAGTCAAAAATACATACGACTGAAACAGGCATTTAATGTCTAACATGTCGAGGTACTTGGTATATTAGCCATGGACGCCCGTTTCTGCTAGAGTGATGGAAAAAAATTCTGTTAATCCATTTTAATAAGAAACTTCCTCAAAATGACGAGTTAGTGTCTCAAAATAATGAGAAACATCCTTAAAATAATGACTCTGTATCTCGAAAACACTGAGGAACGTAACCAAAATAATGAGTAAGTATCTTAAAATAAGAAGAAATGTTTTGAAAAAAGGATAATAAAGATATAAATTCATTTTTGTAATGACTTAACAGGATCTTTTCTTCATCACTGGCAGAAATGGACTCCCTTAATTAATGGCTATATGATTGAATACATCATTAAACCTGTGGTCCACTGAACACAAAACCGACTTTATATAACACACCCATGGGTGTCAAAATTTTTCAAAAATATACCTTATTCATACACATACAATACAGAAATAGACATATCCCTTTGTACATACAGTTAACTTAAAAAATATACAAATATAATTCACATAATTAAATAGGATATGGTGGTGGCTTCAAGTTTCAAGATTCTACACCGGATCTGGGGTGATAAAGTGCTTCAAGTGTTTGAGTCTTTGTTTTTGGTTGCAGTTTTTACCCTACATAACTGGGAGTCTTCTGTGACCTTAAGTCTGGTTTCCATGTGAGTTAAAAGTCATCCAGTTCGACGTCGCTCTCTTTGGGTTTGCGGCGTTTGACCCTGCCCGGCGAGCGGCTCCTCCTCTGGCCTGTACCGCCACCGGTGGATCCACCGGCAGCCATTTTGGGCACTTCTATGGAGTTCACAGGGTTATGAAGTGGATCTGTGTCAATGTCCTCCATGGAGCCGGGCTGGGACTCCACAGAGGTCCTGGTGATCTGATGGAGGAGAGCGCCATCCTCCTTTTTGTTCACCTCCTCCTCTTCCTCAGGCTTGAACTCTTCAACAGCATCTTCCTCTCCTCCGCCCTCTTTCTCCTCCTCTTCTCCTGTGGCTGCAGTCCCCTCGCGTCCCGATTCGTCCGCACTGGTGTTGCTCGGACGTTTGCTGTCGGTGTCGGAGTCTTCGGCATCGGCCTCTTCTCCCTCGGTCACAGTCACCCCCTGGCCCTGAGGGTCAAACTAGATCATTTATATCTGAGCAGTTGTAATTAGCTAAATTGGGTGCTACTAGGGCAGCTAAGTGTCACTAATTACAGCGACACATTGGTTACACACCAGAAGTAGTGTCAATCAGTGCAGAGAGACCGCTGTAATAAAGTGAACGCAAGGTTCTAACTAAACATTTTGACAATAACAGCAGATGTCCATCAGTGGAAGCAATGTGTTGCTGCTAAACAAAACAGATTTGTTCAGTCTATCTAATTGGATAGCGAGATTATCTTTCCCCACAGGCTTAGAATTAGTGGTGAGGCTGCAGGACTGTACTGTAGGTCAGATTCCTCTTTAAGGTGAAGTAGATTTTAACCCAGGGGTCATGTTCAGGCTGTTTAAAATAGATGGTGCTCAAATTGGTATTCATAGCTAGGATGTCAGTTTATTCCTATGCAGGAACAGTCACTGATGTCATCCAACAGACTGTTTTTAAATGAAAAGAGCAAAAATAATATCTGCACCTGTTTGCGCTTCCTCATTAAAAATACCAGTAGTCACTAATTAGAATTTTCATTGGTCTCTTTTTGGTTAATTTTGTTACTCTTCAGTGTACTTCACCACGCACCAGTCGAGTCTGGTGAGAGCTAGCTAGCACCGCTCATTTGGCGATTACCGCTTATTAACACTGTCCTCACCTATCAACATCGCTGTGGAAATGTTGTGCCCACCCTCCAATCTCTCCCCAGGTCACCCCAGCGAGTAAATGGCTAAAATTTGAGCCGCAAACTCCCTTTACCATTGTCACAATGTCATTGCAGCAAGCTCTGTTAGCATTGTTAGCAATGTTAGTATGGCTGGTGGTGCTAACATAATTAACAATGCTAAAGAGGTTTTACAGCTCAAAATGAAGCTGCTAACTCACTTCGGTGACCTAGGGGGAGGCCGGAGGGTGGCTAATATGTTTTAGCAGTAATGCCGTCCCGCCAACGGGACAATGTTACCAGCAGTAATCGCTGAATGAGCGACGCCACCAGCTAGCTTCCGCTAATCTAGGTAGTGCATGATGCAGAGCAGGCAAGGCTATTAGCTAACCAGTAAAGAGTGGAGGGTGGGCAGTGGGTTAACGCGTCTAGCTGGCTGTCAGCTAAGCTTACAGAGTATAGAATAAAAGGCAAGACATTTACATCACAAAACATTAAAATTTCGGCACTTCTTGATGGATAGCATTTTGAAATGCAGCGCCAAAGCTCACTGAGTCAATGGGCCTCTTGTATTTCACGTCATTTCACATTTTTCCCATAAATTAACTGGTTACTTACCAGTTAAGGGCTATTGAAACAAAAAAAGTTTATATATTGCTTATGAATAATAATAAGGGGTTTAAACCTGTATGCGCTAAACTACAGCAACCACAGAGGGTCAAAGCTGAGCCTGAAAGTCATTTTCAAATTGAAAAAAATCCTTATGCATGTGATTGATCCTACCTGTGATGAGGTTTTCTCCTCCTCTGATGCCGCCCCTCCCTGCTCTTCACTCTCTCCTTTCTTTTCATCTTCATGTGACTCCCCTTCAGCAGCATCATCCCCGTCATCTTCATCTTCCGCCTCTGCCGAAGCGCTGACGTTTCCCTCCACAAAGTCCTCCACCAGAGTGGATTCTTCATTTTGTGCAGGGCTGTCATTCTCCATTTCCCCAGATGCCTCTTCTTCTTCTTCTTCTTCTTCTTCTTCTCCGCTTTCCTTGCCTGTTGTTTCTTCTTCCTTAAATTCAGACACCTCGCACTCTTTTGCCTCTGCCTCCTCCTCCTCCTCACCCTCGCCATTTTCAGTGGTCTCTCCTTCACCTGCTGTTGCCTCTTTTACTGTCTCCTTGTCACCCTCCTCCTCCTCCTCCTCTTCCCCGGTTCCTGTCTCTTCTTCATCCTCTGCGTTCTCCCCCTCTTCCTCCCCTGCTTTCTCTTCATCATCTCCTGTCTCATCTTCACCTGTGTTGTCACATGTTTCCTCAGCATCCTCTCCTTCTGCTGTTTCCTCCTCTCCCTCATCTGCTTTGTCGCTCTCCCCTTCATTGCCGTCACAGTGGCATTGACATTCTCCCTCCACTTCCTCCTCCTCTCCATTTTCAGATGTCTCCTCTTCCCCAGCTTCCTCACCACCTGTGTCTTCCTCTTCCTGCTCCTCACCACCTGCACTACTTTCCTCATTTTCCTCCTTTTCAGCTTCTTCCACCTCCTTTTCCCCTGCCTCACCCCCATCTTCTTCTTTCCCTACTTCCTCATCTTCCTCTGGGATTGTCTCCTCTAAAACAACTTCAGCTTTGATATCCTCTTTAGTTTCCTCCTCTTCCTCTTCTTCTGATATTGTCTCCTCTAAAACAACTTCAGCTTTGATATCCTCTTTAGTTTCCTCCTCTTCCTCTTCCTCTGGCATAGTCTCCTCTAAAACATCAGCTTTGATATCCTCTTTAGTTTCGTCCTCCTCCTCCTCCTCCTCCTCCTGCAAAACCTCTAAATTTCTTGACTCCTCTACTGTGGCCTCACTAACATCTTCCACCCCTGCAGCTAGTGGCATAGCTGTAGGCGATGGGCTTTTCTTCAGCTGCAGTATCTTAAGGAGGTCAAACTCCATCATCACTGGTGCTGTCGCTGCCAGCGGGTTGGCGTTGAGAGGCCGGGCGGCCATTTTCTTGCGAACACAAGCATCACAGGGACAGTACTCGTCATCGCTTCGCTGGTCGCTGAACTCACCTGTCAGCTCTCCATCACTTAGGTCTTCACCAGTTTTTACTGACTGGTTCTTCATGACCTGAAAAATAAACCAAACATTATCTTTCTGCCTTTCAAGCAGCAGTATTTTGTTAGATATAAAGACGATTTGGTGGAATTACCTTCAATATTCGACGCCTCCTCTCTGTCATGGTGGAGTCCCTAGAGAGGTTTCCTCTTTGCGGCGGCCGGGGTGTCCTCTCCCCTCTGCCGGCACGACCCTGAATCTTCCTGACCTCACGCTCGATGCTGCTCTGGATGCGTCGGCTCACCTCGTCCCTCAGCTCACTGATCATTGTATCCAGGATGAGGCTGTCGTCAAGGTCCCAGCGAACTTTGAACTCCGCCATGGCAGTTATGTAGTGGTTCATGAACTGTTTCTCCAGCTTCTTCAGAAGGTGCAGGACCCACACTGGATCAGGGTCTTGGGATTGTCTTTTTGACAAGGGTGCTCGCAGGACAGTCGGGGGCGTGGCTGAGCTGGAGTCCTCCACTGTCTCTCCTTCGTTATCAGTGGGGGATTTGGAGCTGTCATTAACAGAGCTCTTTTCTGATGATGAGGGATTCTCGGTGGCTTTTGGACTGTCCAGACTTGGAGGGACCATACTTTGATCTTCACTCTGTACCGGTTCCTCTGCTGTGCTTGTCTCCTCTGCTTCTACCTCAGTTTCCTTGAGTTCTGCTTCTGCATCTCCCTCCTTCTCCTCCTCTTCTCCAACTTTCTCCACTCCCTCATCCTCATGTACAGAGGTTGTTTTGTTTTGCTTTGCTTCATCTCCACCTTGATTTCCATTCTCCTTCCCTGATCCTCCAGAGCCACTGCTCATCCCCACCCCGGATGAGGACCTCGGTGGAGTCACCTGCTCTTTGCCGACGTCCTTGTCTTCCTTGGCCTCAGTGTTCCTGGGTTCAGTGAGCCAGAGGGACTGAAGGATGGCCATGATGTCCTCATACTGCTGGTTGCGGTCCTTCTGTTGGTCACAGCCAGGACTTACTGTAGGCTCAATGAGCTGGAGCTGGGCTAAACAGTCCAAGAGTCCCCAGGCTGAGTTGCTCAGTCTACGACCATAAACTGGAGACACCTACAGAAGACAGCAGAAGATACAGATTACATCAAATACATAACGTAATCTCACATTCATGCAATCCATCTTAAATCCCTGTATATCAGGCATTCTTGAAAAGCTTCAGAAGATCAGTTCATTTTTCAGATGTTTCTTAAAACTGAGCATTTTCACTTTCTAAATTACTGAATGGTTTTTACCTCTTGGGGCTTCTAAAATTATTCAAATAGCCCACAACAGGGGAAAATATCCTTTACATATTTGCAACCAGTGACAGGATTATACAAGATTGCTTCAATTTAAGGGGTTAAAAACACTAACACTATGTGGATAATTATTTAAATGTGAATATACTGACAGTTCTCTCATGTACTATATAGTTTGTAGTAGAATAATGCTAAAATGATTGGACAAAAATTTTGAATTGCTTAACCATTTAGGTAGTTTATTAAATATTCTCTCAAATTCCAGCTTCTCAAATGTGAAGATTTACTGCTTTTCTCTGTTTCATGACTGTAAAATAAACATTTTTAGGTTTTAGACTATTGATTTGACAGAAAATACGTTTTAAACTTTATACATTCATTAGTTAATTAAAAAAATATACATTAAACAATAGTTTTAAGTAACGTTAATAGTTGTTGTATGCAGCCTTCAAAGAGTGCAAAGAGGGCCAATCCGGAAGTTAGTACTGCCCTGGTTTCCTTGACAAAAAGGCAATGAGATTTTTCCTTTTGATTTTGTATCATTGCAGAAAATAACCTCTGTGGCAAACAAAAGTTCACGATATTTACAAGTTGTTCATCAAGGTAATCTTCATAAACACTTCTGAAGTGTAAATGCAATTGCCAGAAGTAACAAGCTAACGTTAGGCTATAAACAAACAAAATTACGTTTGCATTACTTCAGCGTCAACACCACAATGAGGCTGTGTTTGGCATGATGACGTTCTGTAGTCTCATTTAGCCACTTCTTGGCAAACATCTTTTTAAAGACGTGAAAGCTTCAAAATTCACAAGTGGGGGTTTTACTGATGTATTTTATCAAAATATAAAAATCTCTCTAGCTTGTGTTAACCACAGACCTTATTTCAGGCATTTAACCAAAAACCCATTAACAAACCAGAGAACCAGAAATGCAAAAATGCTGCCTAACATCATTGGCTTACCTCAGGCATACTCTGACATCGACCCAGAGAGGAGCTCAGAAGAACTTTCATCACTGCGGCTGAACAATTCAAGCTCCTGGGCAGAGAGTCACCGCTCACCAGCAGGTTGTTGGAGCGAGTCCCCGCTGTGTCACCTAGAGCCAGATCTGGACTCCTCTCCACCTCTCCTGCATCACATTCAGCTTCTTCCTTTTTCTCCTCCTCCTCTTCAGCCTCAACTTTCTCCTCCTCACTTACTTTCTCATCCTCTGGACTCTCCTCATCCTTTGCTGCCTCCTCTCCAGGTTTCTCTTCCACCACCTTCTCTTGCTCCTCCTCCTCATTCAGTTCATCACCAAGTGTGAGCATGCTGCTGTTAGGGGGAATGCTCCGCAGCCAGTCGCTGACAATCTCGTTGGGGGAAGCATTGGGCAGACAGCCAGGTGACAGCTCCAGTTCCTCCTGATCCATCTGGTTCTTGCTCCTCTGACACTTATTACTTGCAGACTTCTCACTGGTTTTACTGGCCTTCGAATGTCGGCTGTGTGGCCGAGCAGCAGCCATGGTTTCCTTCAGCATGTCAGCAGCGGACAGAGAGTGAGACAGAGAGCTCTCACTACACGACTCCACTTTGCTGCCTGGTCTGGAGTTGTGTAAAGGACAGGGGCTTGAGGATTTGACGTTTTTCTTTTGAGAATCAGATGTTTTGACACTGCCACTGGATTTGGCCTTGTGATCTTTGACTGAATCCTCACCTTTTGAGGCTTTTATTTTTGAGCCTGAGTGAGTCGAAGCTGCCGACTCGGGCTTGAGGCAACAGGGACTCTTGGAGTGGACACTGGTTACCTTGTTGTATGCGATATCTTCTTTCCCTTCTGCCTTACTGGCTGGTCTACTGACAGCCTGATTTTCAGTGTCATTATCTCCTGAATCTCCAGCTGCAGTGGCATTTTTAGTGATGGCACTTTCAGGGGATTTGCTCCGAACTTTAGCACTTGCTGCTGACATTGCAGAGGACGCCCTGTTGTCTGGAACATCCATATTGCTAGCTTTTGTTGTTGAAGCAGACTTGACACTTCCTGTTTCAGGGTCATTTTCTGCCCTAGTTGGGCTGGCACTCGGAGGCTTACTGTCAAGCATTTGAGCTGCTGCTTTGACACCACACTTACAGCAGGACTTGTGAGACCTGCTGCTTTTGGCTGAAAATGCAGTGGATCCTCTTTCTGATTTTTGCTCTCTATTTTGTTTATCATCATTTCCTCCTGGTGTTTCAATAATAGGGATCTCAACTGCTGGATGATTGTTAGACAAAGTGCTTTTATTGTTGGACTTGTGGGACATGATAGATACCGTTTCCTCCCTTTCTTCCTCCATGGTGGACTGCTCTGTTGCTCTCTTCTTCTCTTCCTTTCTCTCATTGTTTGTGTGAAAAGAAAAATTGGACTTGCCGCTGTCTGAGTCTGCTGTTTCTTGGTCTTCTGGCAACCCAAGAGAGACTGACCCTGATGAGTTTCGACTCAGAGGTTGCTCTGTGCCCCCTGATTCTTTCCTCTGCCTTTTGGTTGAGGACGACAGGATGCTGGCAGCCCGCTCAGAGGCCACCTCACTCTTCAGCTCCTCATCTTCCTTTTTCTCCCCCTCCTTTTCCTTATTTGCCTTTTCAAGTGCCGATGCTGCTCCACAGCGACATTTGGATTTTCCAGATTTTGCAGAGGTTTTAGAGTGAACTGACAAGGCACTGGGCCCTCTTGTCTCTGCAGGCAACAGCTGTTGCACAGGGGATTGAGGGCTACTGGAGGTTGCAGATTTGGGTGAGTGGGTCCGTGGGGAACATGTCCTCCTGGGTGAGAGCGTTTGGCCATGAGATTTACTCCTTGGTGCATTGTCTTCCACAACATTTTCATCTGCTGTTTCAATAACAGCAATATCAGCTGTTCCATTATGATTGGACTTATGCGATATGGTCGAAACATTAGATTTCCCTGATTTAGCCGATGCAACGCTCGGCACTCTCTCTGCTATGTTATTTTCTTCCTCGGTGACCCCTTCTGGTGTTTTAATGGTGACAACATTTGGATTTGGTGACACAGGTTTGAGACTTTTACTAGACTTGTGAGAAGTACCAGACCTCACTGAAGATTTTGACTTTACAGACATAGCACTAGACACCCGCTCTTGATTTTCATCTTGCTTCTCTTCTCCATTTGTCTCAATAGAAGGAATATCACCTTCATTTGGATTTGAAGATGCTGCAGTGTGGTTTGACTTCTGGGACTTGGAGGACTTTGCAGAGGCGTGCGATTTCCCTGACATGGCGCTGGGGGTTCTGTCCTCTGTGTCCACCTCTGTCTTTGCTGTGTCTTTGGCTGGAGAAGCCACGCTTGAACTTTGAGACTTTGCGGAGGTGGCTGATTTAGCAGATTTTACACTTTCTGGCCTCTGCAGTTCCTCCTCTGCCTTCTCATTTTCTTTCTCCTCGGAGCTTGGAGATGCTGCAATTTCATTGCCACTGTTGTTAGACTTGCATGACTTTGAAGACTTTACAGACATGTTTGACTTGACTGATCTGCCAGACACTTGACTCGCTGCCCTTTCTTTTCCATCTCCTCCAGTTCCTGACCTGGGAGAAAGTGACCTTTCCGAAGCTTTGGTGGACTTATGGGATTTATTTGACTTGGCAGAGAGATTGGACCTGGCTGACATGGCACTGGCTGCTCTTTCCTCTTCCTCCACTCCTTCTTCCTGTCCTGTTGCTTCGATTGCAGGTTCATCAGCTGGAGATACTGCTCTTGCACAATGACTGCAAGTGGACCTGTGAGATGTGGCAGACTTTGCTGACACATCTGATTTGGCTGATTTAGCAGACTGGGCGCTATCAGGTCTTTCTGTCTTGCCAGACTTGACAGAAAGGGAAGTGGGAGTTCTTTTGTTTCTGTCTTCCTCTTCCACAGCTGTATCATCAGTTGGGGAGGCAACCTTAGTTCTTATTTTGACTGAAGCACTGGTCTTAGCTGAAGCACCAGATTTGGCTGACAATGAGCTATGTGCTCTCACTACAGAGTTCTCTCCCTCTGCTTCCTCTCTTGTCTTTATGTCAGCTGTGCAGCTGCAGTTGGACTTGTCAGACTTACTGGACTTGGCAGACACATTGGACTGAGCTGACATGGCACTGGGGCTTCTCTCCTCCTCTTTTTCTGCTGCAACACAAGTGCTGCCATTACAGCCAGACTTGTGTGATCTAATGGACCTGTGGCTTGTGACTGAAGTTGCACTAGGAGCCCTTTCTTCCTCTTTTTGTTCTGTTTCAGGATTGGATGCTCTGGACATGACACTAGATGCTCTGCCCTCCAGTACGTTTGATATCACAGAGCAGCGCCCGTAGTTGGTGAGGTTGGTCTTGTTGGATTGTGTTGACACAGCTGAATCTTCAGATTCATTGTCCTCACTGTCGTTATTGGCAATCTCTTGACTGGAGAGAGGTGTGGCGGGCTTTGGAGAGGCTTGATGAGAATCATGGGACCTCTGTGATGCTCTGCTATTGGCATCAGAGTTGACTGCACGTCTGCAGCCGCCACAATGAGGACATACACTAGACGCCCTTGACTGCAGAGAAAGCCCTGTGTGACCAGACAAACCACTAACAACCCTCTTTATCTCTTCATTCTCGTCATCTGCAGCCCCCTCCTCCTCTGAGTTTGGGGTCTTAGCTTTGTTGGACCTGCAAGACGCTCTGCTCATTTTGGACCTGGAGCTGGGAGCTCGATCTGTCTCCTCTGCTTCTGCTTTTGAATGTGGGGTAGCTGCTCCACAGTGACAGGAGGAGGCTGCAGATACTGCTCTGCTTCCTCTTTCTTCTTCCTCCTCATGCTCCTCAGTAGCGTGAACGGAACTGGCCAAGACATTGCTTGTTGGTTTGTCACTCAGGTGACTCTGTGAAGTTGGGGATGGGTATGGTTCGTTGCTATGACAGCAGCGTGAGGCACTGGGTGGCAGGTCATCATCCTGATCCTCTTTCAGCGATTGCAGGATATGTGAGGAGCTGCTGATTGCAGACAGTGGACGTTCACTGTCTTCCTCCAGCTTTAGCTCATCCTCTACCGACTTCCTGCCAAGTGGTGGTAAGTTGCTCTCCATGGCAACCACTTCACTGCGGCTGCAGCATCGGTTCACCGTGCACACCTCTACATGTGTGTCTCCATCCTGCTCCACCTCTACTCTGCGCTCAACCTGCTCTGACACAAACATCTCCTCCTGGACCAGTTGGCCCTGCTCTGAATTTCCTCCGCAGTTGGAGATTCGTGCTCGACAGCGCACCACCCTCCTGGAATTACATGATGAGGAAGAGCTAGAAGAGTGTGTATGCCTAACCATAGCGTGGGTGTGGCTGGATGTATGTGGAGGAGGGATGGGAGGCTTTCTGACACTGTGTGCCGGGTTTTCCCACAAGTCGTACTGCTGCTCTGGTCTCTGGTAGCAGCAGGGGCAGTGGTTCCCCTCCAACACACGCTGCACAGGTTGGTTGGAATAATCCACACCCTCTGGGTCAAAGGATGTGGAGTCAGGGTCAGAGCAGCTCTCTGATTGGCCCTGCTGCAGATAATGGGGCTGGGCATGACTCAGAGGGCAACATTCATTGGTGAGAGATGGAGATTTTTTAACTTGTGTTGACCACTGGAGGGTTTCGTCATTGTGTAGGCGAAAACGCACCCTCATCTCCACTGAGAGGCTGCCATCTTTATTGACCAGGACTCGCTTTTCAATGTCGTCGTTCATAATAGCTGGTCTGTTCTGAGAGTAAGAGCTTACACCATTGCCGTATGACTTCTCTGAAGACAAGGAGAAACGGGTGGAGCGGTTTGAGGAATCTGAACGAGGGTGGATGATGCTTTTTTTGGTTTCCAGACCAAAGTTAACTATGCAGAGACAGAGAGAGAGAAAAGGAAATGTAAATGCAACTAGTAATTCACTTTTTCTTACTCCTTTGACCACTATACTGATCAAACAACAACTTACCATTTTTCTTGCTTTCATGCCCTTCGCTGTACTGGCTGGCTCTGGACTGAGCTCCGTGAGGTGGGGATCTTGCTCCTTGAGTAGCAGGAGATCGGGCCCCATTACCAGGAGTCCTGGGGCCGAGACCAGGCAGTTTTTCTTCTGAGCTCTTCCTAATAAAGTTTACTAGCATTGGGCTGAAGGCTTCCCGGCCAACACACACCAACACGCCAGGACAAGTCATCAGGCTTTGCACACTGTCAATCTGGAAACAAATTCACAAAGTGTCAGCTTCTACAAAACACACTGCAAATCATGATCATACATTTAAAAACAAATGGCATCTTACCCTGCGTCCCTCTGCAGTGTAGAGCTTGCGAACGTGAAATTGCATCACCTCAGACACCTCATCAAGAAAGGCCCTCAGACTCCTGGTTGACCTCCTGCTCAGCACCACACTCCTCCTCATCCCTGGCTCGCTGTTTTTAACCAGCAGTATCCGCCGCTGCCTGTAAGAGAAATGGCCTGGTGGTGTTGCGGATGAGGATTCGGGCCGCTGAGGCCTCCGGCTGTGATGGTACCAGATGCTCGGGCGTTTGCTGGCCAGCTCCATGTTGACTGGCTTCGCATGGCGCCGGTCAGAGCAGACGTAGCAGCCGCCATCCTGGAGCTGCTCCAGGTGTTTGATGGCATGGGTGCCACGAGGAGTGGTCACAGTCCGCACGCCAAATGGCAGAGGCACCTGTATGTAGACACACACACACATACTGTAAATACAGTACACATCTGTATCAATCTTTTACCAGTGTGTGTCCAGATCATATTTCATTCAGCAGGTGAACATTTAAGGAAGTAGAGCTACAGTTGCGTCGACACAGCCAGCTTCAAAAGATATCTCTACATCAGAGCTCTGATATCTGTCCCACTAACCTTTTGGGAAAGGTCATCCAGCAGGGCGTCAAAGCATTTGAAGCTGCGCTTGTGGATGGCCATCCTGACGCCCCCAAACTGGCTGTCGCCGCTTTTGTAGAATGTGATCCGCTTAGCCGGGATGGCTGTGGTCACATGGGCGGGGTGTAAGTTGGAGG
The DNA here is from genome assembly GCF_041903045.1 of Epinephelus lanceolatus. Classification (NCBI taxonomy): domain Eukaryota; kingdom Metazoa; phylum Chordata; class Actinopteri; order Perciformes; family Serranidae; genus Epinephelus; species Epinephelus lanceolatus. Next base: position 12,348,081 of record NC_135757.1, on the reverse strand, counting down.
GGGGCCGCGGGGGGAGGGGTGAGGCATGTTTAGACAGGGGCCGGGGGTCCCACATCCCTGCCTGGACCGAATGCATGCTGCGATCTCACACACACCTGAGGGATACACACAAATTTGCAACACAGAATGTAAAGAAGTTGTTGAATCAGTGACGATCCTGGACTTAAGTAAAGAAGCCCATGAAGGCTTTTGTTTCTAACAACACAAAGGTATGCTTGTTTCATTGTGCTGATAGCAACACCTAACATATGTATGACAGTTAGCAGTAGTCATCTGACTGTCCCAAATAATGCTAACCAGTTTTCATTCATTCATTCAACATAAGTGGCTATTAGGGGCCACTATTCCTAATTTTTTGGGGAGACCAAAACATTTGCCTCTCCTGATGGTGTGTCCCAGTGTTAAATACCCAAAATGTGCATCTGTCATCATTTATTTATTTTATTATCCTTTAATGTGTTATTTAGCCTTTTGTTTTTCCATTAACACACTTTCTAATCACACTCACAAGGTCACAAGTGTTAATCAGGGTGTTTGCCTGAGGACATCCACTAACAAGACTACTTGGCATATAAAGGTGTTACATGTGTCATTTGGCTCCAGCGAGGGAAGGCTTCTTGTACAAAGTCATCCAAATCAATTAGGAGGCTACCAGGTGAATGGTTTACCTGATAAACCTAAAAGTGTTGTTTTACTGCATTATTTCCTGCATTTAATAACCGACATGCCAAAAAATCGTCAGATTGCCTAAAGATTCGTAATGATTCCCATTCTCCCAAAATAATTTGTGACAAAAGACCTCTGGACTGGCATCAACTGTCATTAATTACAGCAACATGCATATCTATGTGTATGTTAGAGACAGAGCTTCCCACAGCCAGCTATATATAGCGTAACGGCACACATGTAGAAATCCTATTTGGAGCAGACGTACAAACTTTCTGTCCTGCTTCTGAACAGCTTGCATAATGTGCAGTACGTAATTCATACAGTTTCACTTTGTTTTCAGACCTCACAGTGTACAGATTGACACACAAATTTAAACTTTTCTATTTGGTTTAGATGAAATTGAAGACAAAAATCATGTATCATGATATAAGCAGCAATATAAACGACTGCAATATAAACAGGTGAATCAGTACGAGAGACTACAGCTCAGTGACACTTTGCCTCTTATTTTCAATACAATGATAATACTGTTAATCACGACTGTTAACTCTGATGATTCTCTATAACCTGTGATAAAAAGGTGAATTATAAGAGGGCTTAGCAGGCTTTTAAGTCCCATGAGACTACGGGACTGCAGGCCAAATCACTGCTCTTAGCTGTAGACACTCAACGTGACACTCTGCCGCTTAATCCCTCTTCAGCCCGACCTCTCCTAACAACTTTACACCTAAAATATCACCACATACAAGCATGATTTTTAAATGAAATCCAAGCAAACCATTACAAAACAACAAAACAGTGATGAAGAGAACATGATTAGCTGCTGGACTGGAAGAAGGCCTGTGCTTAGCATTTGGCTTTCAATATCTCCCCTGCTGAGGCCTACCTGAAAACACACATATACTGAAAGGATAATCACATTAAATTACAGTATTAGCAGCCAAGTTTTCTTGAGGCAATAAATGACACAAAATAAAACTGCTAGCACATTTTAAAAAGACCTTATATCATGACCTATATGCATTAGCCCCTTGAGCATTATAGCAACAAGCTGGGGAACTTTTTATGGCAAAAACATAACATGAAAAATAACATCAGTATCACAACTTATCTTTTACCACCATATATCAACTGTAGACCCATTTTTCAAGCACATTTAAAAGCCATAGATTACTTTACCACTAAGGCATTGCCATTATATGTTAACTACAGACCCATTTTATAACTTAAAACTCAACAAATGAACCGTTTTTACCACTTTTCACTCATTTAAGACATTTTAAAATCTTAAATAATAACTTAAGAAGAATTTCTACCTCTAATTTGACCCCACTACTCACATATTCAGGAAACATGGTCCAAAGAGATGAGAAAAAGCTGGAGGGGAATGTGTCCGTGCAGGGTCTGACCGGCTGAGTCAGACCAGGAATCAGCACTATGTGTGTGAACGTGTCTATAGGTGTGTGTGTGTGTGTGTGGCAGCTTCCTCTGCAGTTTGAGTCATACACTAAGATGTACAGCAGAGCCCCCAGTTCCACGGCTCTCAGGGCAAAATGGCTGGCGGTAATCAGGTGCACGGAGAGGGGAGGGGGCGGGGCGGATGGAGAGAGGAGAAGACAGGAGAAGACAGGAGTGGGGGAGGCTAAGGATAGAACGAAAAGCCTGCTTAAGAAAGAGGAGGGTTGCTATGGTGAGGCCAAGACAAGTGATGTTCTTATGTACGCCACACCTGACCTGGGGAAGTGGCACATGCTAGTTGGCAATTTTGATAGTTTCCCTTTATTTTCGAACCTTACACCAACTGGATGGGAGAGCAGGAAATATTATTTTTTTATCATTTAGGAAACTTGCTTGAAGCGAAAAAGGTCCCTAAAGTTCGATTCCTGGCCTGTACTGGTCTGTTTGTACTGTCTGTATGTGTGTGTGTGTGAGTGTCAAAGGTTTTCACTTTGAAATCAGAGATCTTAGGTTTCCAGTCTCTTTGCACCCTTTCTCTCTTTCTTGTTATGTGTCTCTTTCTATGTCTTTCTCACACACACATACACACACACACAGCGGCTCCAGTTGGAGAGGATTTCAATTATAGACAATCTGTCTGACAGCAGGGTTCCTCCTGTTTATAAATCACCGAAAACACCAACTGCTGCTCTTGAGCTGTGTCGAGGCAAACTAGTTATTATTGGAGGAGCAGTGGGAAAACAATGATGAGCAAATCATGACTGGTTCATCTTCACAACCAGCAACACACCACTTTAATGAGTCTGAAGAACCACTTATAGTTATTTTACACTTCATATTTTCACTGTGTTTTCATCTTGTCCCTATTTACTTATTTGCCCCCATTTTTCAGATGGTTCCACTGGAAGTCTTGGGGTGGCACCAAAACTAAAAGCCATACCTGAATTTCAGGAATTTGATTATGCTTTTGAAGTATACAGTGTTGTTAAGAACTAGCAGTGTGGAGAGTTAAGGAATTATTATCTCATGTGCATCGACATGTTGAGTTCCACAACAATCCTGTTTTAATGTGTTATGTATCTACACGTGTTAGGCAATTCATAATTCTTCGAATAGGCTGGTTGTCCTTTTCATTAAAAAGACAAACATACAGCTTTAATTTGAGGGCGTACATTTATTGCAAGGTACAAAACATTTACTAGGAACAAGCCTTGTCAAGTTTAGGGGAAACTCGTTGGTACCCATCGAACCCATTTTCATTCAAATATCTTGAGGTGAGAGTTCAAGGGATCAATTTGAAAATGGCCATGCCAGTTGTTCCCTCTGCAAAATTTATCCTTAATTTGGAGCAGTATTTAGCCCCCTTCCTGACAAGCTATGCCAACATGGTTGTTCCCAGTGGGCTTTGGTTGTATGGTTTCACCTTCATGCTAGCTGAACGCACCAAAGACTCTTAAAGACAGTATCAGTGGTAAGTTCGTCAAGATTGTAGGCTCCTTATTAATACGGAGCTAGCTGGCTCTTTGGTGCTAATTTTGCCTGCTGTTTGCTGCTGGGCAGGATGTGTACAGTGGGTTTTCTGAAGTGTCTTTTACAGAAAACAGCTGCCTGCTGCATCTCGAAACGATGCTGATACGAGCGTTGAAAGTGAACCAAGACAGTAAAGCAAAACAACGAGCTGAAAGGTGACAAAACCGTCTATGAAACTGAGGGGAACTACAGAGCTGGGTGATAAATCTCTGTGGGTCAACACTGTGAGTGACCCTCTTTATAAACAAGTCGTCATCTTATCCATTGTTATACGAAAATATTAATTAGGGCAGCTTTAAGTTCAGTGCTTGAACTGTAACTGCAGAATTGAAGTTTGTAAAGTAAAGCATAAAAACACATAACAAAAATGAAGTCTATGTGACATAGTCCACATGTCTTATATTCTAAAAGCTGAATTATTTTTAAAAAATCTCCCAGTTTAGTTTGGCTTCTGCAAAACTGAATTCTAGTGTCTCTCAAGGTTTTGTCTCTCTAAGCAAATCTACAAAATAAGGCTCTAAAGGCAACAACTTGAAAGATTTTCTTTTTTTAAAGGGTTATTGTCATGAAAGTCCTTCAGACTTTAAACTTCATCGAAGCAATGCCATCTGCTGCTGTTCAGAGACACCGCATTGCGACATTGACCAAGGACGCATTCACACTGGCGCTATTTGGCCCACTTTAAACGAACCCTGGTCCGCTTCCACGGATAGCTCGATTCGTTTGGAGTGGTGTGGACACTCATTCGAACTCTGGGACAGACCAAACAAGCGAAAACTGGGAGTCTCGGTTTGCTTTCAGTGGGAAATGCAGACAAACTATCCGGCGAACCAAATAGAGGAAGTGACGTAGAGCGCATTTCGCATTTTGGTGTTTGGCATTTTTGTGGTGACCAAGCCGGCTGAAGGGTATGGATTTTGGTTTTCACTCTGAGCCGGGTTTTCTTCATCCTCATGCTTTTTTTTTCTTTCTGGTCAGTCGTCGTTTCGGGCAATACCGCCCCCAAACGAGCAGCTGTTGTAACTGCGTGACGTTCTTTAAAAAGTGCAGTGTGAAAGTGAACCGAACCAAATGAAGGTGTGAAATTTTTCAGCATTCCCTCCCCAATCGAACCGAGTCCCCCGGACTATCCTGGTGTGAATCTACAATGACTCTTTTTCCATTTCCATTTTAACATCCTTTAGTAATTCAGACTTACATAACTCCTCATTCCATCAATCGGTATCTGCCTCACAGCTTTAATGACAGACAGGAAAAGAGTAGGTGGGCCTCAGAGACTTCTGGGTAGACAAGAAGTCAGGGATGAGTAGGTCCTGTGCTGACAGGAGCATCAAAGTGAAGCACCAGGCAGCTGGTCTCTGGAAAACTGTGGGTGCTAATGGGTATTCCTTGTGGATAAATCAAGGAAGTCATCACTTCGGCATTGTTGTTGGTGTTACGTAACAGCATTCAGACAGAGACTTTACTTTTCCTCTGACTGTAAACAAAAGTAAGTGAAGTACAGTGAGTGCTGAAGTGATATTGATGTAACAAAGGAAGAGGAGAGCAGAGGAGAGATTATGGTATGTGGCCTACTTTTGGAGGTCCACTCACTCCTCTTTGTACAATCCCTCCTGCTCTCTGTCTTTCATCCAATAAGCAGGTGTGTGTGTGACTCACTTCATCCTAACACCTGGATCACACACACACACACACACACACAAACAAATACTGTATGCATATGTATACATGCATACCTCCTCCTAAACACACACAAGCAGGGAGTTATAAAACATCACCATGCACCCACAGCAGGTGGTATAGATCTATAGGAGCTTAAGTATACATCTTGTTTGTAGGCAAAATGAGTTAGAGAGAAAGGAAAGCAAACAGTCTCACCTTTATGGATGCATACTGATGGAGTGATGATGATGATGAAGATCAATGTCTGATCACAGATCCACAGAGGAATATGAAGACGTCAGATATGAAAGTGAGGTGGAGCAGCGGCGGACAGCTCCGTCAGCAGCATCGGACAGAGAAGCGCTGCGCGTCCTGTTTACCCCGCAGATCTCACATATAAGGCGCATGTTCAGACACGCGTCAAGTCTGCGGCGTAGTGACCGGAAGTACAGTGATTTAGACTTTCAAATTAAAGCGTGCATTTTAGTTTGTAAAGGAAATATTACAATAGACTCGCTTATTGACAGGCTGCCAAATAATTAAAAATGATTGGACCAATAATTACCACCATCATAAAGTCATTTAAATGGTTTAAAATAAAAGCCTTGCCCAAATACTGTGACATTACCATAATAATAGATGTTAATGAATATGGTATTGGCTCATTATTGTATTTTGATTAACCAAATTAGACAGATTAGACAGAAAAAATGTCTAAAAAGCATCTAAAATAAATAAAATAAAACATTGCTGTTTCCAAGGTGTACAGAGAGCACTGACCATATTTAAATTTATTTTGTCACAAAACCAGAGTGATAAGTAAATGTTAGAGTTTCAGGGCTCCAGAGTGAGACCACTTTGGTCACACATGCAACATGAGAGCAAAAATCTGACTAAACTAATATTTTACACTTAACACTGAACTTTTTTTATTGGTTGCACCAGTGACCCTGCCTAACATTTATGACACTGATACACTTTTCCTCACACATAATGTGTAACCAAAGTTCACAAGTGCGATATCAGCCTGTAGGCGACACTGCGTTTGTGGTCTTTTTTTGTGGGTTGTACCAAACTCACACTTTTTCGTTACTCCTAAACTGGGGTATGAAGCAAACCATGACTTTTGTGTACCCTCACACCCCTGGCTGAGAAATTACCAATGCATATGGGAAAAGACAAAAAAGGTGATGCTTAAAAGGTATTATTGTGGCCCAAAAAGGCACAGTGAAAAAAATTGGGTGCATCTAAATTATGTGCTGGTGCACCTAGATGAAATGGTTAGACACACCAGTGCAACTCACTTTGGAGTTTTCCAGTTTGTTTCTTCTTAGATATGAGAAATCAGGCTCAGTAAAATGAGCCTTGCCTCATAAGATCAAAAAATCTTCCAACTGTTGGATGCAGCAAATCCAGACCATTCACCCTTAGGTTGGAAAAGAACTGGGTCTGTTATAGTATCAAATGTAGAGGAGGGAGAGAGAAAGGCTATACGGTCCTTTTTATAGTTACTTTTATAATTACTTGCTTTTATAATTACTTATTAACATTTTTTCTATGGATAATTATTATTCAAAAAGCTGAAATCCACACTTGACCTGTTTGGTTGTGGAAATTCACTGAACTTAAGCAATTTTTAAAACTCTTAAACTTAAAACTAAATTAATTTTGAGCCTTTTTTATGCACGTCATTTTTTCATGTAATTTTTTTTACATGAAGTAAAGTTACATCTCCCTATCTAATGTGAATAATACATCATTTTCAATAAAAGATGAAGGCAATTCAGCTAATCTAACTTTTATTTTTAAATGCACAACCGGAAGTGGTGTATTGTTGACATGGCTACCTTGACAAAATCTCAATGTGTTATCTTTACATTAGAAACCCCACTCCTCCAATTTATACAGAATCTTATGAGGAGGAGGAGAAGAGCAGAAGAAGGGGGGAGAAGAGAGGAGGAGGGGGAAGAGGAGAAGAGGAGTGGGATTCATGTTAAAGAGGATTAACCCTGCCTGAGCCATCTGTAGTCCCTGATTGATTAAGCCTCGTTACATGATAGGACCTGTTAGTGGCTCCGGTGCTCACTGACAAACACACAGACACAAACGATAACAATATTAGCAGCTTCTGTCAATCAGCCGCCATTAAACAACAACAAGTGTCTGATAAATTCATTCAGCTAATAACTATGTTATTGTTCCAAAATATATGGTGAATAATTAATTGAATAACTAATTAATACTATTTATTTTAGTCTACATGTAGTTATATTATATGGCAGAAACTAAAGGTAAAGCTGACAGCAAAGTATTTTTAATCTGTATCTGAACATTCCATCAGCTGCTATACAGTCTACGTCAGCGCGTTCGACGTCATCACGTTAACAGCGCCGCACCTACGCGCCCGCGTCCGTCTCCAATGGCAACCAAGCACTCTCGTAGTTTATCAATGATGGAGTCCCTTACAGAAAGCGAAATAGCACAGATAGTGAAACAACAGGTAGGTGAGCTTTGAATTTACACCTGAAATCTTTATTTAATGACTGAAAAGAGAGTGACGTGTTATTGTGGTGCGTTCCTGTGCTACTTGGAATTTTAAAACACCAACATAATCGACCCAAACATGCAGTAACCGACTGAGAGAGTAAACGCGAGCTAACTTTTGAGGCATTATATGCTACTTTATATTCTTCACTTCGTTCCAGAATAAAATTTTATACTCAACTCCACTATATTTATTTGATAGCTACAGTTGCATGCAGCTTATTAATATACAAAACAATATAATGACCTCATGTAGTCTGATGTGTCGTATAAATTACAACACTTAAACTTAGGAGTTGATTTCAGGGGGACACATGGAACACGTCCCCCTCAATATTTAGAGTCTTTAGTGTATTTGTCCCCATTAATGAAAAGATGAAAGTGGCAGAGGACTTTTATTTTGACAAAATTAAAAACATTTACACCATAAATTTATCCCAAAACAGCACAAAATGGTGCATTAAAGGTCACCAGAACGCAGGAAATTAACTGTTTGATGCTCAAAATCTTCTGGCAGAGGACCCTGAAACCCCACATTTCATATTATGTGTGGAATCCAGATAAATAACCTTAAAAAGCTTGAACACTATATATAAAGTGAAGCATGAAAAGACAAAAAGATGTAATGATGTACTTGTATCAGCAGAAACAACATGTGTAAAGTGAGTGAACCATAACCCAAAGATTGAGGTGCAAAAAAGTTGAGATGTGTCATTCATAAAAGTTAAAGCTCCACCTTTTAAGTCATTGCTTATACATCAATGCATTAGTAATAACTGTGTTGTTGTGGCTGTATCCCTGTCTATGATAGAGAGATGCAGGTGTGCAGAGGCTCAGCTGTCACTTCCTGTGGCCTGAGTTCTGTGATGAGCGGCGGTGCTTCCACCAGGAGTTTGTGTATGACGTTGGCATATTTGCAGCAGCCCGTGGCTTCTCATGGCCTAACGTGATCCGGGCAGCTGTGATCGCCAAAGGCATCTTCCCGCAGCTGGACGGTGAGAGCAAACAGCAATGTAGTATACGGAGGCCTTGAAGGTGACACAGTGCTTCACCTGGAGGTAGTGATTAAAACCTCTCAGGCTGATAGACATTATTGTCTTCTATCCATCAGGTCTCAACGCAGCCAAAATATTGTCCTTGCTGAGAGATGTGCTGTCTGAGTATTTGCCAAACCTCACCTCTGTCCACCAACATGAGTTCACCAAGTTCCTCACAGACATTTGCATCACCCGGCAGAGGCTTCTCCAGGCGGTGGTGGGTGGAGCTGCTGACATGTCCATCGCTCAGCTACACTTGGAGGTGCAGTTGCCGCCTACACCCTGTCCTCTAGCGCAGGTAATGACGCCCTTGTTACCCCTGACTAGCAACCAACTGCAGTTAACATATCATATATCTGAGTGTGCTGTGCATGTGCTGCAGGGTACAGATCTGCATGTGTGGGAGCATCAGCGTCGACAAGCTGAGCTCGCCTCAGTGTTGCAACAGAAGGAGGAGAAGCTGCAGAGTCTCAGAGAAGGGTCAAGGGTCACTGTGGGGGAGGTTGATGTTCCTGAAGATGAGCAACTGGACCAACAGGTAAAACTCACCAAGGCTTATAAAACCACTCAAAAAGCATGTTGGAGTATCGCTCAGTTTGGCTGCCATTCTCTGTAGGGTGTTGCAGCGTTGGTTCGTGCAGCAGTGAAGGCAACAGAAGGTCAGATGCTGGAGAGTCTGAACCAAGAGGCTTCCCTGCTCAGTGACATCCTGCAGCTGAAACTGCAGCAGGCTGCACTGGCCACCGGAAGGCTCCACTGTCCTGTTCTTTCCAACACAAGTCACACTGACTTACATTCAAATGCAAGAAAGGCAAAGCAACACACAGCAAGGACAGGACAGAAAGAGTCTGGGAATGCAGGATAAGGCCTAATATTTATGAAACTGAATTTTATACTTGTTAAGGACCTGCAGACGACCTGTTTAAAAGCATTAATTGTCAGGTTAATCGTCAAATACAACAAGGCAAGACTCCTCAACCTGGTTTATGACCACGTGCATGCACCATGTTTGTGTATGGTTATAAAGGAAAAGCTGTAAGAACAAGTTTCATTTATGTATTTATTTAAAAAAAACTTGATTTGACAGAAACTTCAAAGAATAGCTTCATAAATAACATCAACATTAAAAAAAATAATAATAGAGCTCTGGTGCCTTTCACAAACTCAAGTCATTGAAGCACAACTCCAAAACTGAAGAACTCCGACGGCTGCTACATTAAATGATTAAACATTCATAAAGATTCAGCACCGAGACTGCAGCTTCCACACAGAAAGCAACAACAAAAACCATTTAGATAGAAACAAAAATATCAAAATCACCTAGTGCAAAGGAGCTATTCTTCTTTAACTTGAACACTTGAAGGTCTAAAGCTCTGCTAGGCAACTACGGTTAAAGCACCCGTAAACTATCCCTACAGTAGGGCAAGCGTTACCAGTTTCTATAGTAACAGCACCCGAGGTAAAGCCTTTCAGCGTTTATGATTATGGTGTATTTTGGTGGCCAGTTGGAGTGCAGCTCTTGCTAACAGCTAACTGGTTTTCAGGACGGCAGAGGTGCCCCCCTAAGGCAAGCGTTTAGCTGCTACAGACGACAGGCCGGCATCTGCGTACTTTACATTCACAATATGACATACATACATAAATACAGTACATTCAGAGAGAGAGAGCTTAACTCTCTTAACAGTGCAGTCAGGTGGTGATAGTATCCAGCAGGCGCTTGCAGCACAGTAAGCACATTAGTTTCACACAAAAGCTGGATGGACGTATAAGGAGGGGGTTCAAAATCACAGATATTATCAAAAATATGATATTAGGAGGTCTGGAATGTTTTTGTGATATGGAGTTTCATATCTTAGTCAAACTGGTCGTAATTATTTGAATGGTCTAAATCTTATTATTAATTTAGGATCTTAAGCTTTTAGATCAGACCTGGTAATTTTGTTGAGACATAACTTTTTAAAGTGTATCATTGAACATTAAAAAATACTCAAATCCTCGATGTCACATACTTTCAAGTAAAGCTTGCTACCAAAATGCTACAAAAGGCTCAGTAGGCTTGTGCAAGCTGGTTGCCCATGGTGATGTGGGCCAGCATGGTCTGCACCAACTCTGCGAGGTCGTACTCGTGCTTCCAGCCCCAGTCCCGCCTTGCTGCGCTGTCTTCTAACGCCATCGGCCAGCTGTCCGCTGCAAAGCGACAGAAGAAAGATTTGTAAATCTGGTGTTGTTTAAAAAAAGGCTATAAAGTAGAGATATCATTATATCTCACCTATAGCCTGCCGGATGGGATCCACATTGTAGGTGACCTTGAGGTCAGGCAGGACTTTCTGGATCTCCTGGGTAAGGTTGTGTGGTGTAAAGCTCATGGCGTTGATGTTGTAGGTGCGGCTGACCAGCGTGTCTGCCGGAGCCTCCAAGAACTCTAAAGTAGCCCTGAGACAATCATCTGCACAGGAAGAGGTGACGACGAAGGGAGGGCAAAGGAATGGGTGAGCAGGAGAGGAGACAAAAAGGAGAGAAGAAAGAGATGGAGATGGAAAGTTTAAAATGTTGACAGGGAAAAGGGAAAAAACAGCTCTACCACAAAATTATAATGTCCGGCATTACCGATGTACATCATGGGAAGCCGTGTGTCGCCGTGCAGGTTGCACTCAAAACAGCCAGTTTTCACGGCTGCATGAAAGATCTGGACAGCGTAATCTGGGAAATGTAAAAACAGATCAAGATTATCTTCTGCTTAATCTGTAAAAAATACAGCCAACTACAACATCTCTATCACATTCTCGGGTAGGTTTAACACTTCCTCCTCAGACCTGCTTACCTGTAGTTCCCCCTCCTGGCTGGGAGTCTGCTGAGATGATACCTGGATACCTGAGGCAGCGGAAGTCCAGCCCATACCTGTGGTGGTAGTACTGACAAAGAGACAGGAAGCGCTTAAAAATCATTTGGCTTTACGGGAATTCATGGTGCAACACTGAATAAAAATATAGGAATGTTTTGGAGGTGTTTGTGCGCGTCTCACCTCACCCATCAGCTCTGCGTGCACCTTGGAGACGCCATAGATGGTGCGTGGCCTCTGCACACACAGCTCAGGTGTGGGGTCCCTGGGTGAGGACGGACCAAAGGCACCGATGGTGCTGGGGACAAACACACGCAGACCATGTTCGGTTGCTATGTCTAATATGTTATGGAGACCTACGAAGAGAGAGAGAGAGACTGCGCATAAGTGTCTGTGTTGAGATGAATATGTAAAGTCTTATCTAAAATTATTCCATAAATGTTTCTGCATATACCCGTGATGTTGACTTCTTTGGCCAGCGCGACGTTGTTCTCTCCCACAGCGGACAGCACAGCCGAGTAGTGAACCAGCCAGCTGATGTTGTTGTTCACTACAATCTCCCTGAGGTTCTTATAGTCCAGGATGTCTGAGAAGATGAACGGACCTATGGAGGACACGAAAGTTAGCGTGTTTGACCAGTGTCTGAACTCATCTAGTGAGTCCTCTAGTTTTATGTAGACTCACACGAACAGTAGGTTATACAAGAACACTCACCATCGTGGTAGACGTCGTTGGGGGGCTTCCTAATGTCAGACAGGATCACGTTGTTTTTTCCAAATCGTCTCCTGAAGGTTAAACATCAATATACACAGTTCTGAGAACTGAAATCACAGGTGACAAAATGGACCAATAAACCAAAGAGAAGACTTTTCATTCTGAGACAAATTCAAAACAACTACGCCACCTTCAGAGACAGATTACATAAACTCCTTACCTTAGCAACTTGGCAAGCCCCACCCCCAGCTGTCCTAGCCCTCCTGAAACAATAAAAAGAGAGGGTCATTGACTGTTTTAGATATTACATCAAGACAGAGCTGATATAATGACACAGACTGCAAACACCCACCAGTGATGAGGACTTTAGGGTGGTCAATGTCAGTGCAGGACGGTGGAGTTGTTCTCCCAAATGCTGATAACTGTTGTGAGGATGAGCTGATACCACGCGCTGCTGAGATCAATCTCTCAACACTGCAGTGGGGACTGCTCCCAGCATGCTTCACTGCACCCCTCAGCAACTGCGTCACCAGCATCATACACCTCCTGTAAACAAAAGCATGCATTAACAGCAACTTATCTGAAGCACTTTAAAATACTGTGAGTCCATGTTGAACCACAGTGCACAACAGTTAAGTTGCATCACCATTACTAAATGTACTTGTGTGTCAGGGGCAATTTGAGCTCACGGCATGAAGGTGTCACTCTAGACGCCACCCTGATGTACAGAACAGGGTGTACTTTTCTGTTTTAATAGTTGTCTACATGGATATAATATGTACCAACACTTTGTAATGCATTCTGCCTGTTAGATGTCATCATTTCTGTTTTGTTCATACAATTTTTTGATGCTTTGTTGTGCGTTTTAAGTAGCCTTAATACCAATAAGTCTAGAGGCAGAAGTTTACAGGCACATGTTTATTAAATTGGATCAGTCAACATAAATAAACACACTTTCTGTAAATCAAGTCTTGCTTAATTCCAACACCTATCTCAGATTAGCTTCTTACAGCCTGCTGCTGACTTGGTCTAAATATAGACTACTTCATGTATATGGCAAACCATCCTTAATCTTATGGGGGCAGTAGGGTAAATGTCGCCAAAGCCATTAACCAACCTTGATCTGCACAATTGCAATCTATGTTAGCAGCACTGAAATGGACATTACATTGTGTATTATAATGTTAAAGTTATGGCCATTACCTTGTTATGTATTATGGTCTGACAACTGTGTAACTTCATGCATTAGAGACACACCGATTATTCATATTTCTAATGAATTACTGTACTTGTAGTCTATGCCGAATTGAAGACAGGAGCCAAACGATTATTTAAAATGTGTTATGTCTTGTGTACGAGTTACACACATTTAAAAATAACGGGAATACTTCTACATAGGTGTTTTTTTTAGTTGAGGTTCGTTGTGACGTCCTCACCAGAAAACACCAAAGTGGCTAACTAGCACTACGTAACTAAACAGGGTGCGAAGCTAATGTAAACTACGACATATCAGCAGCTGATAAAGTAACTATCTTTGGGGTCAGGCCAACTTGACACCGTCTCTCCTCCTGCTGCTGAACGTTAGATAACAGTAACCTTAGCCTCGCTATCATCTCACCGTTTGACATCAACTTTAGCTAGCTGTGCTTTCATTTAGCCGCGCTAGCTAACACGTAGCCAAACCAGATGTAAACGGCTACTAAGCTGGCGAAATAAAAGCTGTAGTAAAATGGCGTTTATTTCTTACTTTAACGTGAATCAGAAAAAATGAAAAGACGACTTAAAACTCCGTCAGACAGCCAGTGTTTGTGATGAAACATGAAAAGCGGTCGCGTGGCTATAGTAGAGATTAGTTGCACTGTGATTGGCTTACAGCTCGAGAGGCTCGGCTCACGAGCCTGCCCTAATAAAACATAAACTTCCGGCTGGAACTTTCAAAATAAAATCAGTATTTACAACTGAAGGAAGGAAAGGGTGATGTTAGGAAGTTACAGATTACTAATTGCCCGTTAAAAATGTAGTAATTTTGTAACTATTTTCATTACTTTATCAAAGTAATATTACGTATTACATTTGATTACTTTTCTAACAAATGTTTTAAACTGTACAATAAAGCTGAAAAAATGACCGGAAATAGGCGATGCCAAAAGAAACGGTGAAAAAGAAGCAAAGCAACAAAATTAATGTTATATTCTACATATAAACTTTTACCTAAAATAATATATTTGGATGTACCCCCTTTGTAAACACCAACATATTTGTTTGGGAACTGTAAGTTAATTACATTTTTCCCCTAGTAACAGTAACTAATTACATTTACATTCATTTTTATAATTTTATTACATATAACTAGTTATTCCCAAACAATGGCTACAGTTTCTAATATTTTTTGCTGCTTATAACTGGTAAAATGACGCATGTACACTAAATGTAGTAAAGCAATACAAGGCAAAGAGTCCTGCAAAACAATCACTAGGTTAAAATGAGTTTTTGTTGAGTCAGTAATGGCGAGTTTCAGTGTTGCTTTAGTAATGTTGTGAAATATCTTTAAAATATGTTTGTTTACTTCATGCAGAGGAGCAAAAACTCCTACCACAAACAAGTCTAAAATTGCCATAGAGTTGAATCAGTGCCTCAAAGAATTGACAAAAATAAAAGTTTTAAATGGAGATCATATTTATTACAGGGCTGTATTATTGGACAAGACTTTATATCCAACACAAGCTAGAACTCCCCTACTATCCAAAAAAGAGCTATTAATAAGTTTCTTTGTTGCATCTTGCTCTCTTTTGTTGCTTCCTCGAATAGGGGAAACAGCGCCCCTCGGGTTGTGACGGCTGGTGAATGTCTCCCATCATGTGGTCAATAGACGACATTGCACCCTCACAGAATTCCAATTAAGACAAGCCAGGTAAAGTTAATTAAAAAGTATTAGCATTAGCTAACTGTCAAAGTCAGGTCACTGTCATGTCACTGCGAAAATATAACGGACTTCTCCGGAAAAGGAGACTCTGTAATTAGCTGTGAAGCCAGCCAAACCCTGACATTCAACAAACAATGGAAATTTATCAACATTATTTACATCAAACTATGGACGGAGTTAGCTTGTTTCTAATGATAACGGTTAAGTTAGCGCGTTTTGGAGAACCAACGTAAGCTAGCAGCGAAGGAAAAAGGAGGTGAGAACGACAAGTGCAGAGGGGACACTACATGACATGGAAACTTCGTCTAAATTAGAGAAACCTGAATGGATTTCGACGTTAAAACCGTGAGTCAAATATACTTTCTTTCTCTGTGTTTCTCTATTTAGCTCTTTGCTAATGTTAGCTGGTTTGTAACCTGATGCTAAATGTCTCTCTGTGGCTCCCTGTGTGTATTTAAATGCTGTTTTCATGTAGATATTTTGAAGGTTATATTATGTATTTTTAAAGCTGTTGTGTTGTTGCTGCTGTCAGCCCACAGAGGCTTTGAATAATGTGGGTTTATTGGTTGTTAATGTGCTGCATGTGTGATATGTGAATGAGCTTTCGAATGAGACCCCTTTAAAAGATCAGCAAGCCCCAGTTGGCCCCTGAGCCAGAACCACAACCACACATCCTGTCCAACATTATATGAGTCGTCAGCTACATAAATTTTATGCAAACCAATGCATGCTTATTATTAAAATCAAAAGTTCCCATAAGAATAAATTAAGGGATTATGCTGTTGTTGTGAACATTTACTTGAACAATGACAGGTGTGATTAACTTATTCGAGATGTGTTCATGCAAACCCCCATAAAATTAATGGAACAAATTTCCCTCCTGTAATTAAGATGAAATTCAGTGTCAGTCATAACCTTGCCCCTGCTAATTACGTACAAGTGATTTATTCTCTGTTACACGCTGGAAGATTAATCTGTCTTGCATCGCTAACGAAATGGTGGACAAGTGTGTACACACACACATGTACTCACATGAGCACTCTTAGACAAATGCAAACATCTCTGACAAGTTCATGTGGTAATGGTAGGGGGTAACCTCCAGAATACCAAAAAATCCACTCTAATTTTGCACAAAAAAGTCTTTATGCTTAGCCAATATTCCATCCCCTACCATCCTTCATTATCAGGTTTTGATTTCCCAGCGCAATATTTGAGAAAGTGAGAAAGTAAGAAAGTGGATGGGGTCCTACATGTGAAAAGATTAGTGCACAGCAAAATGTTCGTGGCTCAAATCATCATCACAGTTGGCATTTAAAGCTTGGATGAATTCCTGATGGGCCGACTGTGCACAGGTCAAGGGGCCCAAAGTGTCGACCAGGAAGAGACCAAAAATGAGCCCAGAGAGAAGCAAAACAATGTCAAAGATACACAAAATAACTATGAAGGGATATAAAATGACCAAAAAGACACAAATAAACTTTAAAGAGACACAAAACAGCTAAGAAGAGATGCAAAGCAACTACAAAGAGACAAAAGCAGCTACAAAGGGACACAAACCAAGTATAAAGAGAAGCATAACAACCAAAAAAGACACACATATACCCATAAGAGGCACAAATGCCCTCAAAGAGACACAAACTGATTACAAAGAAACATAAAACAACCACAAGGACATACAAAATTACCACACAGAGACACAAAACCACTAAAATATGCTGAAAACTACAAAGAAATGCGAAACAACAACAACAAAAAGAGGCAAAGTCGACGTGGTAGATTTGTTTGCGTGCATGTGTACATCTGCTGCAAACCACCAGGTGGCACTAGATACCAAGAAATCTTAGAACTCAAGAGGCTTGCATCTCTTTTATGCAGCCTGCTGGCCCAGCAAACACAGAGAGTGATCAGTTTATCCTTTTTTGTAATTGTCTGATGACAATACTTTCCATTTCTTTTTATTTTCTATCATTTCCAACAGCTGTTAAAATAACCACAAAATGCAATTTTCAAACATATATTACCCACTGGGTGAAATTAACAGCAGACTATGTTATTTGCATTGTTTTTTCAGAAGCATTTAAACATTTTTATGTCCTGAGTTCCTTGCTTCTCTATCTCTACAGCTACTGGATGATGAGCTTAAAAGTGTACACAGATACGCCAAAATACAGTGTTTCTATTTAGGAATAAATTGGGCAGTCCTGTCTACCTCCACACTCCAAGCTTTTGGATATAAACCAATTCTTCTTGTGTATTCACTTCCAACCGTGCAGAATGGGCCACAATAGATGATGCATGTCTTATTGTTCATTTGCTTAAATGGCCTCTGTTGTTTTTGCCATTTTGGAGGTCTGCCAAATATCTCACGAAGTAGTACACACAAATTCCAGGCTTGTTTTGCTCATTGTTGCCTTGTGTACATGCTGGAAATAATGGGAGGCTTTTCTGGCTGTGGCAGACTCGGTTCTCCACATTAGGAAGAAGATATATTTTTAGTTTAATGTGGAAATGCAGAGTGGAAATAATTACTGTTTGCGTACACAAAAATGGATGTAATTACTTCAACCTCCTGGTTGAAATAAATTGTTTTACACTTTCAAAAACACAATGAAGTGGTGCCCTATAGTACTTTTTCATATACTGTCAAAACAATACAGCTTACTGATGTATTATGGTGGAAAACTGCAATTTGTTTGCTAACATTTGGCAGCTACGGAGGGTCTTATTGATCCCACAGATTCACATGAATAATCATACAGTGCTTTTACACTCAGTAGAAAACTGAGTAGAATTATGTAGTTTCATTTAATACAAACTCTACTGATTTCATTTTAATTGTTGTTAATGTTGCACCCTGAAATTAAAAGTCCTGCACTCAAAACCTAAATGTAAAAGTGCAAAAATATTTGCAGGATAATTAACAAATTAAAAATACTTATTATGCACAATGTCCTCGCACTCAGAGAAGATATTATGGAATATTAATATTGCTGAATGTGCAAGCAGCATTTTAATGTTGTCAACATGGAGCACATTTTAATTATATAATGTTGAGTATTGTAATCTATGGCAATGCATCATATTTTCTCTAAAATTGTTGGAACTGTTCCGATTTTTATGAAACTATAATGGGAATAGTCAACGTGCTTTGCTGGGGGGGACACTTTTGCAAAATAACAGGAAGCCAGGGGCCACTTAAAAAACAAACATGAACAGTATTTATCAGATAAAATTAATAAACAAGGCAAATTCAGTCACAGCAGCCCTGCACAGGTCAGGTGTAAGCAGGGGCATGTCTAGGCTTTCAGGACATTCAGGGCCTTTTCGGGGGCTGCTTGGGAATCTTCCACTGGCCTCTTTTTTAAAAAAACATATTTTGATGATTTTTAAAATGCACTCCAGGCCTTTATTTTCATTTAATGTAAAAAAAAAAAAAATCCACTTTGGCACCCTGCAGCCTCGTGTGGGCCAGATTTGGCCCACAGACACTGGTGTGGATTTAAAGGGGGACATAGGGGACACGCCCCCCTCAATATTTAGAACATGTGCATTCACCCCTGCCCCCAATAAAAACATATAAGTAACAGAGGACTTTCATTTTGACAAAATTTACACTACACTTTTACATTTACACTATAAATTGATGCAGAAAAATTTACCAGAATGCAGGAAATTGAGTGTTTGAATCAAAAGCTACTGACGGTTTGAAATTAGCAAAATAAAAGCCTCATAGATTTAACACATCTCTATTAATTAGGAGCTGTCTTTGCATTTTGCACAGCCTGTTATATAAGTACACAAATAGCCATTATACACACACAGATATTTTTTATAATTACATAGTAAAGAGTACTATTTATGTAAGTAACTCCTCTCAGAAAATAAAGGTACACTCTAAGTAACGGTGCTCATATTGTAAGTGAACGAGCTCAGCCTCTGTGCTGTCCCAGCACCCAGTCAATGTCCTCCTAATTCACCATCATGACTCCGGCCGCTAATGGGATTGTAGTCAGGCCTATTTATTGCCATTAGGGAATTGCGGCTCCATACAGTGTGTGAGGGGTTAATTAGAAACAAGTGAAGGGGTCAGAGGTGCATGTGTGTGTGTGTGTGTGTGTGTGTATGTTGAGCACATGTGGTCATAAGAGGGCTGGACTTCTGGTAATAGGGGGTGGATTTAAACAAGGATCCTCGGGAGAAGATTTATCCGCGGGCTGTGACACGGGGACAAATAGTGCTGATAGGTGAAGGCCTCTCGGTGTAGAGTCCAGTCTGGATGACAAATAGCTGTGTGAGTGTGTGTGTGTGTGTGTGTGTGTGTGTGTGTGTGTAAAATAGGATACAGACCATATTCACTTATCACTGAGTCAGGTACTTCCTTGAATCCGCTCTTGACATCCAGCAGGGACCCATTCGCTTCTCGCGCTCGCCTCTCTTGTTTTGTCCCTGCCTCTCTCTTTCCTCCTATCTATCTCTCTCCTCTTTAATACTCCCCCCTCCCTCCATCCCTGCCTATACCCTAACCTCCTCTCCTCCAGCGCTCTCAGCAGTATCTCCCCAGCCTCTCAGCTTCCCATATTACACTGCCAGATAAGAGAGGAGAAGGCCCCGACTGACAGGAACCCCAAATTAATTTACAAGCAATGATGCCGTTCCTGGGCTGATAGAACAGTCTTTATACAATATGAAGGGACAGGGAGTGACGCCTCGGAGGCTCCACTGGGGAGGCAGTGAGACCGTGCTATCTTTGTAATTATAGGGAGAGACCTTGATCCTTCTCTGTCTCTTTCTGTCTCGCTTTTTTTCTCAATAAATGTTGCAGAAAGAGCCCCAGGGACAAATCCAAGCTTACTGCTATGGATATAAGTGATGAAGAAATCAGTTTGATTTCTTCCTCAACTTTTCTTTCTTTTTGCGGCTTATATTACGCATGATTTCATCGCACATTATATACTGTACTCCGAGAGACCTTCAGAAGACAATTGTGCCACAGTTGTCCCTTCCTCCTCAGTCTCCCACCGCTGTTACTTTCGACACTTATCGCACAATTCGCCACAGCTCTGCGGCCTAATAGGCTTACCGCACCATAGAATCTAAAGAACCGTAAGTGGATTAAGGAAATCAGTTTTCCAGTTTATATAGCATTCATTAGCCACAGCCAACAGTTGATGCCGGACCAAAGCTTCTACTATGGGAGCTGTTACACCCTGAGTTTTTGGCGTCCATGCTTCAAGGTCCCCTGACAATTGCTCCAAAATGAGGAGATAATAAAGGAAGTCTGGATCCAAGCCGGCGCTCATGGTCTGCTCTCACACAGTCGAGGGCCGGTCCTTGAGTCTACTCACTCACCTCGCTCACTGAATGGCTGGGTAATATTTGTCCTATAGATGAGACAAACAGCTAATGCTGGCCGTAGACCAAACGACCTTTCAAGCAATTTTACCTTCACAAAAAAATTACAATATTGGAATAAAATCATGAGATTTATCCCAGTTGGTGCGCTCCCCTGTTAGTCTTTTTCTTGTTTTGACGTTTCGACAAAATCGAACATGTTAAATTTTATCATAAGTTTTTAGTCTTGGCTAATACTGAAGTTCAATTAAGTCAGCAGTGTCAACAATCAATAGGTGCACTTCCTCCAGCACTAAACAAGAAGCAGCAAAACGGGTAGACGGTAAACATGGTGGAACGTGAACAAGTCTCTGTTCTCTTGTACCATGGATAACAAGGAGAAACTGGTGGAGTTGTGGAGTGAACGAGAGCTGGTGTTTAATTTGGCGTGAATCTGATCCACCAATCAGCACTTACTTTAATTTTTGAAACCAGTTCCTCTTATGGAAATAGCATAGCTATCCAACGCAGTCTGGAAGTGAGTTAAGGCGAAAAAATCAACAGTTTATTTTTATAGATTATATTGATGCCAAATTGACGAGAATACTGTCGATATATGATGCCTTTTGTCTTGTATTTCTAGAGTTATGTGTTTTTCCAGATATGGCATATAAGGCATTCTTAATATGTCGTACTTCATAAAGGGAGTTTGGTGTAATATTTTCCACCAGAAACAGGAAATAATCTCAAAAGGAATCCAGCTGTGGTCTTGCAAATAGTGATCCTGCAAGATCCCCATTCTTTGGATAATCTTATAATGTGTGACTAAAAACTTACATTATCTTTAGATGTGATAGGGTGTCAGACTCTAAAATATTTTTTAAAGTCTTCCAGTGTATACAGGGCTTGACGCTAACTTTTTTCCCAAGGAGCACATGTGCTCCTAAGTTGATCAGTACACATGATCAGCTATAAAACCGCTTTGCGCTGGCTGTCCCATTGTTTGTCTATGGAGAGGGCAGCAACGCCTGACAAAGCGGCACCGCTACCCTTGGCGTCGCGCACCGCTCTGATTTTCCGCCCGAGTGCTGCGCTCAGAGTTGAAATTATTTGAACTACGGGGAGAATGGAGCAGGCTTCCCTGGAGATCCGCCGCTTAACCCGGACCATCTCCTCCACACTTTGACTTATTTCCACGCTGCCGACAGTGTCACTTGAGCCCTTTTCACACAGAGTGCGCAAAGCGCAGACCTACGCCAACAAACCCATTCATTGTGTATGTGCTACCGCGGCGCAAGAGCGCATTGTGCCGACAGTGGTTTGGAAAACCGCCCATAACCGTGTCACACGGGGAAGAGGGAAAAGGGAAGGTGGCTGGAGTTCCTCCAACATTTGCGGTTAGATTATCATATTTTTTTATTGACAAAAATATAGGCTGCTTTGGCTGATTTTTTTGTGCGCACATGTGCCCCTAAATATTTTTTACAGTTTGCACACATCTATTTTTAGTCGTAAATGCGAGTGAAACGCTCGCACTGTTGAGCCCTGGTATAGTAGGAATAATGTAGCAGTTCTTTAATTTAAATATCATGTCTTTCCGATCAAACAAAGAGCTAGAGGAGTTGCTACTAAAGTTAGAACCAAACTTCCAAGGAATCAAAGTTTAACTTAGACTAGACTTGGGACTTGTTAGTCTTGACTTTGGACTTCATAACTGAGACTGGGACCTACAGCTCTGCCCATAATCCTTTCCTGTCCCACCTGCTTTTTGTCTCAGCTTGAGTAAAGTTTGCCAGGTGAAATCCGGTCTGATCATGTTTTGATCATTCGCGGTGCCTCCACTTCCTCTGTGGAGCAACAAATCATTGGTAGAAGGTAGCTGTTTTTACAGTGTCAGCCACAGACGGACAGATTACACCTTATGTTTCCCACCTTTAAGCCGTAGTCTGAAATTTAAATTAGAAGTGACAGCCCTGAGCAGACAATAAATTCACCTTTTTCAGTGTTTTAGCACACTCACACGTACAGTCAGACGTCATAACGACATATCAATCATAGCGTTTAAGCCGACAATCTTCAGACAAGAATCTGCTCATAGAACTGGGTCCATGGCATCAGGACTGCTGATAGAAATATTCCACTCACATGTGAGTGGGTGTCCTTCCAAAAGCACAGGAATGGATTCGTTCACATAGTTCGGAGGCTAAATGCTTTGTGAGCTGTGAAATGAGTAATTTGTTGAAGCCAATGTTTGGGGGCAGCTGCATGCAGTTACACAGTCCTGCCGTGATGGCAGTCCAGCAATCCGACACAGACTGAACCGATTTAGGTCCAGTTAACACACGTTAATGTTGGATTCCCAGCATTAGCAGCTCCGGCTCTCTGGGTCACAGGAGAGGGCGACGGTTGGCCAGGACATACTGCCATGTTGGAGGGTGAACCTGTTCTTTATGTCAGATTGATGAACACTTTATAACTCATGGTCTTATTTCCTGGAGGGAGCTGTGACACTTTTTGCTTTTGTTGACAATCATCCAACATGGTTGCTCACTAATTAGTTGTTGACATAAAATTTCTTTGATTTCATGCAACGTGTGATTTTAGATGAAGGGAGCATAGCTTTTTGAATGCTTTAGTGTGGATTTTGGTGAATAATAACACAATTTCGAGGGCACAGTTACACCAGCAAATGGATTTTGTGGAAACACGATTCAAAAGAAAAATAAAACAAGTCTGACTCAGGAGCTTTTATTACAGCAAACTTATAAAAAAGAAGAAAATGTCCACTTTGGGGATCCATAACCTCTAAATCGCTCCAAACCTGGCCCGGGGGCGAAGGGGCTAAGGTGCTGCTGGCAACAGAGCAAACATTACTTGGTAGGGACCGAGATCACGGCGCTAACATAGCTGCCACAGAGACATCGTGCGGCAGCCAGATTGTACTCCTGCACGACTCCGCTCCTCTCGCAGACGGAGAAGTGTAAATCCAAAGCTGAAAACTCCATTAGGCCGAGTCAGTCATGCATCCGTGTGCTCCAGTGCCAGACAGCTCTGTAAATCAGCTTCCCCTTTTTCTAGCTCCACTGAAGAAAACAATATGGGTAGTGTCTGGGTACTGAGCATCGGGCCCGTGGGTTACACACACGCAGACACACACATACACACACACACACACACACACACACACACCCTAGGGGCCTGGCTGCTACAGAGTGAGACCAAATGCTCAGATCCAGGTTGAACTAACCACTGACATGTGCACCTGTCAGACATGGGCTGCTGAAGGTGTGTGTGCACTTCAGTGTACATGCAGCATAGTGTGTGCGTGATATCCAGACTTGCTGAGTCTTTTGTGCCCAAAAAACGCATCGAGCGCCACCAGACAGTGTGTTCAGATTCATCAGTCTGTTTCCTTGAGGCATTGGTGTCGTGTTATTTTGTCATTTAACACACACACTAGCAGTAATTGTGATTGACTGTGTGTGTGACCAAAATCTTTCACAGTTTGTTGCAGCATAACTTCCTTCTCAAAATGTATTTGGATTCTCTCTCTCTCTCTCTCTCTCTGTTTCTCTCTCTCTCTCTCTCTCTCTCATACATACACACACACGGAAACACACAGACTGTAAAGTAAACGGATTTGGAGTGTGTCCGCCCGTCCTAATCTGTTGGCCAGTAAAGGCTGACTGAGGCCTAGCAGGTGCTAGACACTTGTCTGTGGAATGCGGAGGGCCAGACCTCAGACCTCCCACCAGGACTGAGCTTCCTCTGTGCTGTGACTGTGTGTGTGTGTGTGTGTTACATGTGGAGGGTGCGTGGGTGGCGGTCACCACCTGCTCTCGACCTAATTTCAGTTTTTTCTCAGGACCAAAACATTGCATCGCACTCGGCTGGGTTTTAATCTAAATTATGATGGATTGAATTGCAAAATTGGAATGACCTCAATTTCCCCAGTATCACAATTATTCTGTATTTTGCTTCATAGTATAAATACAATATATGATATTAAATTACAATATCAGGGTCAGAAAATACTGTTATGCCTTAATATTTTGGCCTAATATGATTTCTGGAAGTTTTCAAAGATTGAGTGCTTGATTGGCATTTTAACATTGCTGATATTTGCTTTGGTCAGCTACAACATAATACCTTTAATGTACACTACAGAACAGTATGAGAATCTGATACTAATGTACTTTGGTTTTTAATTTTACATTTAATATTATCTGATGTGCAAATAGTATTACTGGTACAGTTAACATTTTGAGTTCCACAAAAATCCTGCTTTAATGTGTATCTATAAATGTCAGGCGATTCATTGTTCTTCAAATATGCTTTTCCCTTAAAAAGACAAATATACAGCTTCAATTCAAGGAGAACATTGATTGTAAGAGACTAAACATTTAAACATTTAGGGGAGACTTGTGGGTACCCACAGCACCCATTTTCATTTAGATACCTTGAGGTGAGAGTTCAAGGGACCCCTTTGAAAATGGCCACACCAGTTGTTCCCCCGCCAAAATTTAGCCTAAATTTGGAGCATTATTTAGCCCCCTTCCTGACAAGCTATGCTGAATTTGTTGGTACCAGTGGATGCCTTATGTTGTCTAGTTTCACAAGATACCACCACCTTTGCACTAGTATTTTGTCATTTTGTCAAGAGAGATTAGAGATGATGGAATCCAAAAAGCACCCTGAACACTTCAGTTCAGCCTACAACTGCTAATACAGACCAGGGTCAGATTAAACTGCTTCTGACCCTTCTTATTTGCAGGTCAGCTGGAGAAGTTGCTGCTGTTTTGCAGTGTGTCAGTTATTTTTGCCTCTTCAGAATATGCATGATGTAACTGTAGTGTCAGCTGAAAAAATAGAGGTATCCAAACTAGACTTTGACACAAGACAGGATGTATTAAATGGTAAAGATTTAAAAGCAAACTTAAGATGATCCCACTGCTGTCAGTCCTCTTTTGTTACCCTAATGGCACCTACCTCTGAGTGTGATTGTATTTTGATAAGTAAAATGTTGAGTTTGAAGTGCAAGAGTTCAAAAATCAGTTATTTCGCTGCTGGCTTTGTCTCTTTCTGTGCAGTTGTACTGTAATATCTCTTTGCATGTGTGAGGCTCAGACCACAGTGAGTTAATTGCACACCCCCTTGTTGTAGCGCAGCAGTAAAAACTACTATTAATTCAAGCTTATCAGCGTAACAACACGCAGCCTTAAATGAGTGTGAATCAGCAGAAAAGCGTTGTGTGTGCTGTCTTCGGTGTCCTTAATGTAGATTAATGCTACCTGCCTGCATTTTTGCTGCCTCTGTGGACACCAATTAAGAGCAATAATCACCTTTTCATGGTCGGCTCTCTTAGTAGGTCATTACCGTCCACCTCGTAGACTCCCATCACCACCACCACCACCACCACCATACACAGTCCCAGTACTTTCACCAAATACAAGATAATGAGCAAAGTTTGGAGGGTGTTGATGTTATTGTGTGCTGTATTTTTGTGGGCGTTGTTGTTATTCTAACCACTGAAAAGCACGAGTGAGCGCTTAAAACAATATACAGAATATTCATAAGTGACATAATTTAGCAGGATGTAAAAGACATTTCACATAGAGGATCACTAACCAAAACTGAATGAAGGTAAAGGGTTGAACCGCTGATTTATTTCTCTTCCTCTTCCCCGACCTCCTCTCTTTTCCCCCTTTTCTTCCTTCCTCTCTCATTTTTCCCCGTGTCAGGATGACTGATGGTGGCCAGCAGAGCTGGGTGTCCGACATTATACCTCCGACAAATGGCTGCGGCCTGCTTGGCCAGGCCTTGGACCGGACAGAAATCAATATTTCACCATTTAAAATCTATCAAAAGAGGATTTCTGAGAGTGCTACAGCTGCCTGCATTCCCATCCACCCACCATCACCGACCCTCCCTCCACCCTGCCATGCTACAAACACTGAATCAGACACTTTGTAGTTACAACTAGTAATCAATAAGCCAGCACCTTCACAGATCTTAACCGCAGTCGCCTCGGAGCGGTGATGGATGGCGAGGAAGGCCGCGATTCATTTTGTCAGGCCATTACGCCTGCGAATGTCCACTTCATCCTGCAGACAATCATTTTTCACAGTTCATAAGAAGCAGAAATGGGTTGCGATGGAGGAGAGGGAGAGGAGGAGAGAGGAGAGGCAGACAAAGAGGAGGCAGACGGAGCGAGAGAGAGTTAACCAAACAGGGAAGAAATTAAGAATATGGGGAGAAGAAAATTGAGAGGGAAATATGGAAACGAACGGGGGAGGAGAAGAAAAGAGAGTGATGACAGACGGTATGAGAAAGCAAGAAAAGGGAAGAGAAAGCGGAGATGTAAACCAGACTGAGTGGCTCCTGTAGCCATTTTCTGTTTTAGTGGGAAAGAGGACAAACACTGTGACACAAAATCATTCAAATCATGTTTAAACAAAAAAGACTGACACTCTTGGCTGTGAAAACAACCCTTTGATTTATGAAACCTCTCTGGATTGTACGGAATAAGCCACAAGAGCAACAAAAAAAGCTCTGTTTGTTAGCTAAAAACAAGACAACAGCCGGCTAGACTGTGTTTATGCTGTGTGTAACCAAATCGGTCAGGGGGGAAATTGATTTTCTTTTTTCCCTCGCTGAAAGCATTTTATCGCTATAAAGCACACTAGGGCAAAGTACCATGAACAAGTCCCACTAGTCAAACGCATTATGTTTACAAAACAGCAAAGTGGTAAATTAGTCGAGCTAAAACGCACTGCGCGCTCCCACATAGTAAAATATTGTGCTATTATTTTGCTTCATGTTCAATTATAATAGCCAGGGAGTACTTTGTGTAGAGTATCAGCTTGTGTTTGATGGTGGCAGGAAACAAGTGGACTCAAGTTAGAAATAGAAAATCCATCCCTTCTTCACCTTCTGTCATTTGCATTAATATATCTCTCCCTCCCTCTCCCACCTTTCCCTTCCTTCCTCTCTTGGCGAAGCTCCCCAAGACCCACAGTGTTCTCGTTGGATCGGTCTTGCCTCGGAAAACAAGCGACAGCTGCTCCGTGTGTGTGTGTGTGTATGTGGTTGTGTGTGTGTGTGTTCGTGCTACCCTTTCGTCGTGGTCTCGCCCCATATGTTGGCCCTCACCTGCTGGCGGCTGAGGATTATGAGCTACAAGCCCTTATTAAAACTGGATTTGTTTACCCTCCTGCTTGCACGCGGCGACAACAAAAACAGTATGACCCGTCCGTCGCTGGGCCACCGCCCGGCCGTGAGAAAAGCCAGACAGCCGGGGGTACAGATTTAGTAAAAATGCTCAAAGGTTGAAGCTGATTTGTAAACAGATGAAAATTGGAAACATTATTTTCTGATAACACGATGATTATTTTCATTCTCTCAGCATAATTGCCAAAAAGCCACTGGTCCCAGCTTCTCTGAAGAGCTTGCATGCGTGTCATTTTATGATAGAATAACAAATGTACCTTTGGACTCTGGTCAAACAAAACAAGCAATTTAAGGCACTTTGAGCTTTAGGATATTGGGATTTTTCCCTGTTACCTGACATTTTATAAACCAAACGATTAGCCGATAATGATAATAATCATCAGCTATTTGCATCTCTACAGTGAACTCAGAGGCAGCTTGCATGTAAAATGGTTGCAGAGGTCATAAACGCTGAGTTCGATGCATTTTATTTCTATATCTATTGTTGAAATTTGCAATATGTGGCAGAATGTAAAGACACATTTCCTCCCCTGACTGTCGCCACTCGCTGTCCGTGTCTAGCTTTTGGCACCACAGCTACCTGAGTAATGACATAATAGGCCAACAGTGTGGCGAATATGTCAGTTGCACCCTACTCTTAAGTATCGTCATCGCTGTTCTGCATTTCTGGAAAGGCCAACATCTCCTTCTTTATGTTGTGGAAGATTTCAGGGAAGACTTCCATATGTTTCCATTTCTTTTTCTTGCTGACCCCCTCTTCACTTCCACCCTGTTACTCTGTCGTTACGATTGCGTGTGTCTTCACTGCTTCTTGGTCAAACAAAGCTTTTGACGGAAAGTTGAACCTGTTTGATCAACTTCAATGACAGATGAAAGTTTCCGAGTTGGTGTGTAAACGTGACTGCAACGTGAGGTTGTCGTCATTTTTAAATATGCGCCAATTTCGGATGAAACCTTGACGTGACTTTGTATACTCTTCAAGTAAAACAAAGTCTTGGTCTTGGGACCTGGACCTTCAGCAACTCGAATTGAATGGTTTCTTGCGAATGTATTGCGGGATTTCAACACTGTATTGAAGAGTTTACAAATGGCTCGCCCTAGTTTAGTTTTTCTGTGTCACTCGCTACAGATTTGAAGTCCAAAGCGTGAAGGTGCCACCTTTATAGCACCAAACTCTGCTGTTTGTGATGAAGTTTGGTCAAGTTAAAGGACTCGTGGACAAGTAATCTCTCTCAATCCTCACTTCAGACCCACTACTACCATTGTTTTATGCAAGATGTTCCTGGGCACAGTGTGCAGGTGAGGTTGCATCCAGGTGCCAGACCTTATGTAGCATGTATCCAAGAGAAAGCTACAAAAATCGCAAGCACAGCGATGAAAAAAATGCAAATATAGTGAGACAAACGGCAAGCGGACAAAGCTGGGGATGACAGGCAATACTACGATGGACTAACACCTCCCAGAGATATTGAGGGGAGAGGTACCATGGTATAAATGTTTGACAAATTCACGTAATCTCATTGTGTTTGACTTGACTTTTAAATCTGTGCATTAGCAAACAGATTAAAGGATCTTGTCATCCCAAAATTCTTCTTCTTCGTCTTTGTAGCTGTGATTGTACTCGCCAGACTTGAGAGTAAGTGTTGGTACGGCAACAAAAGGAAACAGTGATCTCTCCTCCCTCCTCTCTACACTTTCCTCTCCTCTCCAAATGTTATCGGCGGATCAGATATAATCTGTTGTGTTATAACTCAGTGACCTTTCTATCTCTTTTTTCTGTTTCCTCATCTGTTTCTGTTTGGGCCCTGACAAGGACAGCAACCTGTTCCTGGCTCATCTTCTCTCCTTTCTTTCGTCATCTTTTGTCTCTTTTGTCTCACAGTCTACATCTCTCCATCTCATTTCTGTCTTCCGTTCTTTTCTTCTTTGCTCTTCATCCGTCACTCTCTAATAACATCCACCTGCCCCTCTCTTTTTGCTCCTTTATCTGCTCTATATCTCCAGCCCTTTTTCCACTCATCATCTCTACTATTTTATTTCTTCATTCTGTCTTCTTTATGTGCTCCCTCACTTCTCTGTCCTTCTTTTTATTTCCCTCTTTCTCCTCTCATGGCCTTCATTGCCTCCAACTCTTCCTCCCCACCTCCCTGTTTGTCTCTTTCCACCATGATAATAGTGTACCTTTAATAGGAGGCCATCAGTCACAATAAAAGTTTGCTCTCCTCCTCTCTGCCACTCATTAAAATCCCCATTCGCAGTGACAATTCCCATGCTCTCTCTCTTTCCTTCACACACACACACACACACACAGAGTATATACATAAACACACATCCCATCCTGCCTCACCCCACCCTCAGCACCAACCGAACGACTGCAAAGTCAGCATCTCTTTTATGGAAATTAATGGGGAGTGTGACGAGATATGGGGGTCAAGACAGGGAGGGGGACACAGGGAAAGGAATGACAAAAGAATAAAAGCAGAGAAGGAGAGGAAGGAGTGAAACACATGAGAGACGAAGAGTCAGACTGAGAAAAGAGCAAAGGAGGAGGAAAGCAGGTGAAAGAGAAATGGGAGAGATAAATGGGAGAAATACGGCAGGCGAGATGGAGAGCGAGGCACAGAAAGGTAGAGGGGCAAAGTCAGCATCTGTCATGGAAATTAACAGGATATGTGACAAGTTATGGAGCGGAGACGGAGAGGGAGGGAGTGACAGAGAGAGACGGAGGTGTGGTGGGAGAGTCTGTTGGTTCAGAGTAACAAAGGGGACAGAGGGGAAGTGGCTGATTTGGGTCTGATTATGTTGCTACGCCTAATATTTTACTTTTTTGGCATCTTTACCTGACTGTAACACTTGGGTTTCTGATGTGAAACAATCCCATTTGTGTGTTTATTCTTGTCCTGGTAAGGGTTACAGTTACAGACTAAGACTTGATATATATTTTTGGCTCTTGATATCATCCCCTTTTTCATATTATCCATTGGATTAATAAAGTGCTTATGAATCTGTACACCCTCGTGGAAATCTAATAATCTGTGCGCAGTGGTGGTTGTTGTCTTTGTGTGTCTGGATAAAAGATATCACCACTATATTACAAGCTCCCATCTCATTTCTGTCGATCACAACTGTATCAGCTGGTCAGTTTTTGCCGCAGTTGCCAGAAGGGGGCACAAAATTACTGGCTTAGAGGCGGCACGGGCCAAACACAGACTTCAGCTTCAGGCCTCCACCTCTGGCCACCTGCCTGGGTGATAGATTTTATTTCTTAGTCTTAGTTTGTACTATTTTTATTTAAATGGAAGCTCTATCTCAGTATTTTGGTCATTTTGACCTTTTATTTATGGGCAAAATAATCTCTAAAATGAGCTAGAAATGTAATTTTTCTGGGACATGAATGTTATGATTAAAAAAAACACCAAAAAAGTAAAGACTATAAAACAATTGGCTGGTTAAGGCAAGTTTATTTGTGCAGCACCTTTCATTCAAAGCGCTTTACATAAGACATAAAACAGACAAAATGTAAAAGATAACATTAACACGAATTATTAAGATTTAAAAAGAGTAAAATGAAGTTAGTCAATAAAAATAAGGCAACAGCGTTAATAAACTGTAGGACAATTTATAAGAGAAAATTATTGTAATTAAAGGTTGATTTTAAGGTGATAGGAAAACAAAAACTATACAGGAGTGTTTTAATTTAACTTCCATGAGTGTGTCTGAGTTCAGAATTACTGCAGATGTATTGGAAATTTTACAATTAATGAATTATAGTCCACTTAACAGTGACTCTAAAAAGCACAAAAATGTAGATAACAAGAAAAAATTTAAAACATCTTGCTGTATTTATTAGCGTATGTGTGTTTGTGTCAGTTTCAGGACTGTTTAAGTTTTAATAAATGAGAAATCAGGTTAAGTAGCTCAGAGGCAGGGACAAAAGCCAGTTTCCTTTCTACTTGTCACCTTTTGTGCCAAAGCACATTGGAGGATTGAAACTGTCAATCAAGACTCGAACCAGCATGTTGCCCCGCAGCAAGACAATGACAAAACCCCTTTTTTGGGCTTAGGCCTTTGAAGGGGCTTTTAATGGCATTTTAGTGAAACAAAAACAGACACTCTGTTTATGTGAGAAAGACACACAACATGTCACATTATACAGTCATAAAAGTGCGACGGATCAGATTATACAAGTGTGATTTATTAGGCGATCCTCATATTTTTGTTTTTAATAGAGCCCTTTTCTCCAAAAAGCCTTTAATATTCAAATTTTGATTTTGTGTTGGTTAATGTGGTATCTTTTAGTAATGCTGTGTAAATATCAGAAAGTCATTGATTTATTGATAAAAGATGTAGCACCAAAATTCATCAGCTTGCCAGACTTCTGGGAGTCTACCGCAGTTTTTATGAAATGTTTTTACAATTTAGAAATTACACAGTTCACTTTAACTTTTCATACTAACCATACGAGTGTGAACTTGATGCTGCATGTGTGTTTATAATAATATATGGAGTCTTTTTTTTATTTGAGAAAGTCCACAAATCCATTTGATGTAATATTAAATCTAATATACGTTACGTGAGGGGAATAAAAGTCATTCATCACATTTTTTTTAGTTTATTGGTTTCTCAGCAGGGACGACGTAGAAAAGGAGGGGAGAGAAAGAGAGGGAATTGGGTGCTAAAGCACAGATTGAAAAAACTTCCCTCGGCCGGCCAAGCATCACAGACATCAAAGTGAAGACATTGTTTGGGAGGAACAATGGCTGCCGTCACAGTCCAGGAGTTCGTGTGTTGTTGCGTGTTTGTGCTCCCAGAATCCCCCTCTGACGGCAAAATCACTGGATTATCAAACCAGCAGATGCAAACCGCAGAGAACAATATCATCGGCAGCCCTCAGAGGGGAATCCTCAGAGGCCCGTCTGTGAGAGACGCACAGATAACATCAAACAGAAAGTAGACACTTGTGCTAAAACCAAGAAAACTCCACACTTACTCACTTTCAGTAAATTATATTTTTAAAATGCGTAAATTAAATAGCCATATGAAATGGTTGAACTATTCAAGCATAAACTACTCTTTAAAAATCAATTATATACTTTAAAACCACATGACTATTTGAGTTTATAAATTAAAATTTGACAAATTAATGGTGTTACAGAATTGTAAAATACTTGACTGTAAATTTATGTGAAATTATTATCTATACCTTTGACTACTGTTACATTAAATTTGCCTGAAATTACTGCGATTCCACAGCATGCTGCTGTAGAAATACAGCAGTAAAATCTGACTTGAAACTAAGTGCAACCAATAAATTACAGTGCAAATAACATAAAATTCACACAGTGAATAGAAACAATTGAATTCATTGTCTGAATTAAGTAGTGGACTCACGAAATCCACGGGCCAAGCAGCCAGAAAAATTAATTGCATATTTGTGTCACATATACATCAGTTACACTACAGTTTGTCAGTTTTATGCTGAATACAAATTTAAAGACGAAGCAAAAGTTTTATATTTATAAAAGGGTAATCAGTTCAAGTCTTATTAGAACTCATGTAGTCTTGATCTCAAAATTCTATGGAAGAATTCAGGATCTACTTCAGGATCAAACATAAAACTAAATTTGAAGGTTTTGTAAATTGCGCCTATAAATGGCACCAAAACATGGTTGAGACTCTCAGCATAGTTTTTCATTCCATGACTATTTTAGTACAAATATTTACCCACCAATGTGGCAGAAAGCGCTCTGAGATTTATTTGCCAAACAAAAAAATAGGCCGTGCACCCTTCAAAAATTCTTATAAAATACATGCTTGAAACCAAAGATTGCAAACACCCACTAATTTTAAAGATGTGAAATGGCATGTAACCAAATGCAGTTGTTTTTACATATTTTTGGTGGCTCGTGATGACCCCAAATCAAAACTTTTGAATTGAAAAATTGAATGCCCACATTCAGAAAATCTCCCATGAACTAAACACGTGACAGAACGAGGACCATACACATTAATATACTGTATATTCCTAGTGAAAGTTGAACGCACACTGACAGATCCCGACTTCTTCCTTTTCTCAATTCTGCACGTTTCTTTGGCCCTGTCAGATCTAGATATCATTTAATGCTCCATTCCATCAGCTTCCAATTAAGAAAAAAAAGTTTTACATGCCATACCCTATTGATCTGGCCGGCTTTAAAACAAACCCAAAGAATTATTAGGAAATGGCATCAGGCCCAGCTCATGTATATTCTGGAATGAACTGTCTCAGTCAGCTGGGAGCATATGGGAATACCATCAAACTGTGATTTGCTGTGTCGACATCCTTATAACCTCTGGGCTGCTTCAGCCATGGAGGTCCAGGCTACCAGGCCTTCCCCAACACTTCAAAAACCACAGCCAGGCTGGTGGAGATAATGCAAAACATAGAGACAGACTGGAAGATGGAAGAGAGGGAGAAATGGAGATGAAAGGGGATGAAACAAATATAGCTTTTGAACGTATTTCCCATCACTGCTGCACTTAAAGTACTTTAAGTTTTCATGTGATTACGCTGCTGTGATTGTGAAATAGTGCGTTTGAGAGACAGAAATCCTTGGAGAAAGTCCACCTGGGCATCTACTGGCCAAACAGGAAATCAATAGAGATCAGAGTAATGGCAGGACACACACACATATACAAACATACACAGAGGTTCAGTGAATTAAACCAACACTAATCACACCTTATTAGCAGAGGCTCAAGTGAACGCTAACAGAATCGATCTGTGGGTCCGATAATGGGAGTCATTACCGTTTTAATGAAGCCAAGTTTGGCAGAAACAAGAAGGGAGAAGTTGGAAGGAAAGAAAGAAGAGTGAGGCGACTCTAACAGTGGGATTAGGTTTAAAGAGATGGAGAAGCATGGATAGATGATAAAGAAATAACTGAGGGAAATGGATGGCAGATCTGTGGAATAGAAACTGATGCTGAAATAGATATTTTAAAGCAGGAAAAATCTTTTTAAAGTTAAGCAGCTCGGCTTTACTGCTCAAACAAACTTCTCCTTAGCATGTAGCTTGTTAGCTCAAACAAACGTGTTGCTGACAGAGGCAGCAGCTTGTTGAAGGAAACAGGATGTAGGAGGCCACAATAGACTGTTGAGCCAGACTGGCAACAGGCGAACACCAGTGTGGTAGTCGTCTATAGACCAATAAGCCATGGAGAATAGCATATCTGAGCTTATTTGAAACCATTGAGATAGATGATAATCACTGCCTTTTCAGGGAAACATGAAAATGAGTTGCACATGGTCACCTCTCAGATCTTTAAGGTGTCTTCCATGCACTTTGAAACTGCCTACCACAGCAAGGGACTGAAGCAATAACCAGCCTAACTGCTGAACATTACAGTTAATGAAAAGCTAAATTGGATTGGAGGAATTTTAAACACCTCTCTAAGATTGTTTTATTGGTGGTAGAAATAAACTCATAGGCTGAGTTGACCTCAAAGGGCTTAGCTAACACTTCCTGTTTCACAAAGGGGTACTCCAGGAATATTGTATTGCACTTCAGTAATGTTTGGGAATGGTCAAAGTCGGTGGCCAAGATATCTGGATTTGTAGCCTCCAGTCAGGGTCAAGCTCCAAAAAGACTTGCCCCTACATTTCCCATATTGCGACTCAATAATGTCTTATTAGACATCTAATAAGACAGACTTAAGAAAGCTTTCCTACAGAGAGACAGAAGACAGGGTTTGATATTTATCATAGCCACAAAAAGTTACTCTGTGGCCACCAAGTGTCACCTGTAGGCGGCCCTCTGTGGCCACCAAGTTGTTTCAGGTTGCTCTTGAATGAGACTTTGTGTCTTAATAAGATTACCTGTTTAAATACAGGTTAAACTAATAACAAATCCCCATACTATGAGTCTTTGCCAACACGATCAGTATGTTTACATGCAGCTTTAGAAAATTGAATTATTGGCTTAGTCTGACTGAACAACTAGATAATTCAATTGAAAATTGAACTATTGCTGCATGTATCCACTTAGTCCGGCTGTAGTCGGACTCGACGTTCTGCGCATGCACCACTTTTTCTTTCACGGGCTTTCACCCGGAAGAAGGAGATGACGTAGCAGCAGTGCAGTAACTCCCGGAAAAACAAACAAACACCATGGCAACCGAGAAGCAGAAGACGCACTTCTGGACGGACGAGGAAACTACATTCATGCTCGGACAGCTAAAGGAGCAAACATTTTGAAGTTTATGGATGGTTGGAAAACGCGAAACGCGGATTTATTTAAAAAAGTTTCCGAACAAGAACTGGAACTAGTTCAATACTTACTGTATTAAAAAGGACACAGCGCCGCCTATGGAGGTGGAGTCAGACGTACTTGGTCAGAAATTAGATTTTCTCTTCTACATGTATACTCTGACAAGACAGGAAGTCCGACTTGACTGATTAGCCGAGCTATGAGCTTAGCTTGACTACTGCATGCATGCAAACATACTGACTGTTACAGATCACATACAGATTCATTTGCACCTTTTAGGTCACAACTCTACGAAAACAGCCAACAGTACTTGTTGCCGGCCAGCTCCCAATATGTCGACTGTGAACAAAGAGAATGTGAGAAAATATTTGGTGTCATATGTTTCCAAAGAACTTGAATTTTCAATTTGAATAAATAATTAATTTAATTTTGTTAATGTCTTTTCATTTATTGGTGTCAAAGTTAAGGAAGGCTGCATCTTTTCTGCATTGTTTTTGCATAAGTTTGCATTTGGGCCGCCAAAAATGTACTTTGGCCATCAGATTTAGGTGCTTGGTAGCCAGTGGGGGAAATCCCTGCATTATATTACAGTATTTCCGGGGTAAAAAACACTCTTTGCGAGGTGTAAACTGGACTTTATGTGTAAAATTGGTGAAGTGCCCCTTAAAGTAACTGAAAGCTGAAATCAGTGATGGTTCGCTGAGTATAATCTCTGGTGGTAGAACCTCAGTTGATTTTTTTCATACTTGATTTCAGCCTATAAAGCATTTTTCCTCCCAGTACTGTTTATAGAAGTAAAACTCCAATCTGCAGAGAAAGCAATGAAACAGGCCTGGGGACCTGACTTAGAGAAACGCTGACACATACAAATGCAGTTTATGCGTTTGGCTGACACTCTTATCCAGAGCAATGCAAAATAAGTGCAACAGTAGGAAAAAAAAAATCCCAGATAACCAAAATCCCAAGCAGCTGTTGTGCACCCAAACAATAGATGTGACAAACATTTGTCTCCCCCTGAAATGATGACGGGAAATAAAGAAGAGCCGGGGAAAGAAACCGGAGCCGAGGAGCTGTGGTCGCAGCATTTATTTTGTCAGGAGTTTTCCTCAGTGCTTGTACAGGAGGATACAGGGGGAGGCAGATGTGATTCGAGGGGGGGAGTTGGCTGTGATCACTACAGTGTGCCAACAGTGAAGAAAAATGATGTGCATGTAATAGTTTCCTGACTCCTGCAGTAGCTGATGGGGTGTTTTATGCAAGTCGTGCCTCTGAAAACACAAAGTAAAGACTGGAGGGTTTTCATTGACTGGACAGTACAACCATTGAGATGTCGAATGTAGTGCGACCAGTGTTTAGTGTTAACGTGCTAATGGGTCATTTTACAGTTTTACACAGACTTCCTTTGTTTTTGTATTGTCAAAAAAGGCAGAAGGTCACTTTTAAAACTGTAATTATTCAGATTTCAATAAAAGAAGAAGTGTCTGTCGTAACATGAGACAAGACATTGTCTTAGATTTTGGATATCCAGGGTTTTTCCTGGCTCAAAATGAAGTGGAGGTGGTACCATCTTGATCATGTGCAACCATGTGCATATGCACTGTGCCTTCAAGTGGCTATACAAGGAGTCCTAACTAAGATATGATTGAAAAAAAGACAATTATTGATGTATTTTGACCTGGTTAAACTATGTTTGAAACTGAGAACATGACCACAAATACTGATATACTATTTTAAGCTATCTGCTCTTAGACACTTTAACATGACACTTTAATATGACAACCTTTCCTGTCTTATTTCCTAATTTAAATGATGTGCTTTTATTAGTTCTGTAGGTCATATGTAGCAGTCATGCTCTCGTGTATTGTAATGAACCAATGTCATGTTTTACTGATGTTTGTTTGAACTTTTGTATCCAATAAAGTGGGGAAAAACTTTCCTTACAGAAGACAGAAGATTCCTAGTTCGAATCCAGGAGGGATCCCTTCAGTGCAGTGCATGTTCTCCCCGTGTAAGTGTGGGTTTTTTCTGGGTACTCCAGCTTCCTCCCACAGTCCAAAAACATGCAGGTTAACTGGTGACTCTAAATTGGCCGTAGGTGTGAATGTGAGTGTGAATGGTTGTCTGTCTCTATGTGTCAGCCCTGTGAACGGGCTGGCCTCCGTTTCGCTGCCATCCAAAACAGACGGCTTTTTTCTTCCTCTTCAGCCGCACCTTTCCTGGTGCACTGTGCCGATTACAACAGCGCCACCACATCGGCACAGTTGCCGTTACAAATGACAGAAATCCAACATGTGCAGCTCTTATTGAGAAATTGTGTTTTCCATTATGACACCCGCCAGATTTTGTCGAGAGCTGGACGTAGGACGAAAGCTGAAGGCTACTTTACACTAAAGCTTTTTTTTTTAAGATTTTTTTGGGGGGCTTTTTGCCTTTATTTGATAGGACAGCTGTTCTATTATTTGCCCACTTAGTCATTAGATTCACATTACTGATGATTATTTATCCAAAATCTCATCGTGTAATTATTTCTTAACTTAATCTGCTCAATATTGTACTTTTTAAGTGACTGAATATATGTCAGCTGAAACTTTGATTCTCAGCCTCCCATGTGCCTGCTCATTTCTCCTCATTTTCCTTCCTCTTGTCTTCTCACCTCTTCTTTTGTCTTGTCATCTCTCCTCTCTTCCCCTCTTTTTTCCTTTCATTTCTCCCAGTTGCTCGTCCTTGGCTTTGACCTTTTCCACGTCCAATGCAATATTTTCTGGAGCTGAATGTCAGCAACCATCAAAAATGACTCCCCCTCTCAAAATGGCATCAATTTCAGCCTTGTTAGGCCCCCGTGCTTGCATGTGCGCACACACACATATACACACAGTGGTCGACCAGCAACAGACAATGTAAACCAATCCCTCCATTGCTGTCAGCGAACAAGTGGCTACCCGCTGGGTGAAAAAAGGGCACGGTGAGAAATGCTCTCAATCACTTTCAATTAATCCCCCCTCCCTCCTCGCTTGAAGGGACAGTTTTTCCATGGTGTGTGTGTGTGTGTGTGTGTGTGTGTGTGTGTGTGTGTAAAGGGGCACACAGATATTGATTTATTATCCTCAATATTCCTGGCTGGCAGACCTCACACCAGACCTGTTGGCATAAGGGAATCATTAAAGCAGCAAGTGGTGAACGTATTTGTCGAAATATTAAAAACATTTTCTGCCACAGTTTCCTCAATAATACGTAAAAATTCCCCCTGTTGTGATTTCCAGACAGTTCTTATCTCATGCTAATAGTGTGGATAATGATAATAAAAGGGAGCGCATGTGTGTGTGAGTGTGGCGGCGTGCGAGATCAGCAGCGTCCCTGCTTGAAATGATTAGAAAGTTGGGGCCATTATGAGCTCCTCTCTGCCTTTTGTATCTGCTGTAATGAATACTGAGGGGGGCATTTGGAGTACTTTGAGGAACTAACAGCCTTTTTAATCCTTTAATCCTGAGGAAAACCAATTTCACCCCTATACACACACACATACACACGCACACATAATTTGAAAGGGGTTTCACTGAACCCACAGTGTGTGTGTGTATGTGTGTTTAACCTGCTCTCGTTAATTTCCCGGCTCAGAGACCTGGTGATCCTGGAGATTAGGTTCATTAAAATCACATATTGTACGCACCGCGGTGTGTGTTTGCATGTGTGTGTGCTGGGATCAAGTGAGCAGATAGGGAAGGGCCATCAGTGTTGGGGTTATCGCCCTTGTAGGTCTCACCACACACACACACACACACACACACTTCCAGATGATCCCATCCACCCCCCCCCCCCCCGTGGCTGCAGTCAGCAGCGTTTGCAGCAGTTTGACCCTGACAGGCTTGACTCCTGCTTGTCTGTGAAACGCCCCACTGTGACGAGTGCTACACAGACCTGAAGTCAGTTTTATCTTTTAACCTTTACTTAGTGGAGGCATAATCCTTCACTCCCTAAAGCACATTAAACACTCTTTATTGTTAAACATAATGGCAAATACACATTTGATGCACCTTACTTTACATAAAACAGGATCTATGACAGACATTAGCTTAACAAGATAAAAACATTCAAGCCAAATTCTTGCAGAAAGAGATAACCGTTTATAAGTTTTGTTGATTTTGACACAGACTCCAGACTTTTCATTTTTCATAATAGGGCTCCTAATATGGTTTTTATATGAAACAATCTATTTGGAGATGAAACCATTATTTGATTAATCAATTAGTCAGAAAATCAATCTGCAACTATTTTATCCCTCCTGCTTAGCTGCATGCTGTTCATCATTTAAATGATTATTTTAAGCAAAATAAATGAAAAAATGTTACATTATAGTAAATGGTAACCATGTAAGCAGTGTTTTAATGTTGTAGCTGGTAGAGGGACAGCTGAACGTAGTCTAGAATGCTGGTTGCTATCAGTGTTCACGTCATTGAACTTCAGTATTTGCATGAGCCAAAACTAAAAGCTTACTAATATTAAACATGTTCGATTTTGCTGGAAGGGCAAACGATTGAGATCACAGGAGAATGCATCATCTCAGGGAAAACTCTCAAGGTGGAAATTTGTCTGCGACAGTGAAACTGCTTGAGGTGTATGAAGGCATATGTATACAAACTGTAGTCAAGTATTGTCCAAGGAAGTAAAAGTACTTCAAAACGGTACTGCTTTCATATTATGCCACTTCATACTTATACTCCACGAGCATGTCATTCTTTACTCAGAAGTCAGAAGAAACATGGTTAAATTAACGGTAACCTTAACATTGTAAAACACACTTCACTCAAACTCAACAAAAACAGAATAAGGACGCATTGCGCTATTTGGTCCGCTTTAAACGAACCCTGGCCCGCTTCCACAGATAGTGCAGTTTGCTTGGAGTGGTGTGAACGCTCATATAAACTCTGGTGCGGACCAAACGAGCAGACCCTGGTCCACTTGAAACTGGGGGTCTCGGTTTCTCTTGCAAGTGAACCCTGGTGCGGTTCGATTACAGTGGGAAATGCAAACGGACTATCCAGCTAACCAAAGAGAGGAAGTGAACCAAAGAGAGGAAGTGACGTAGAGCACAATGCATTTTGAAGGGGATGGATTTCCGTTTTCGGTCCCGGCCAATCGATGAGCCGGGTTTTCTTCTTCCTCATGTTTTTTTTTCTTCCTGGTCAGTGGTCGTTTCGGGCAATACCGCCCCCAAACAGGCAGCTGTTGTAACTGTGTGATCCGTTTTAAAAAGTGCAGTGTGAAAGTGAACCGAACCAAATGAAGGTGTGAAAGTAGTATGAATGAAGTATGAAGTGGCATAATATGAAAGCAGTACCGTTTTGAAGTACTTTTACTTCCTTGGACAATACTTGACTACAGTTTGTATACATATGCCTTCATACACCTCAAGCAGTTTCACTGTCGCAGACAAATTTCCACCTTGAGAGTTTTCCCTGAGATGATGCATTCTCCTGTGATCTCAATCGTTTGCCCTTCCAGCAAAATCGAACATGTTTAATATTAGTAAGCTTTTAGTTTTGGCTCATGCAAATACTGAAGTTCAATGACGTGAACACTGATAGCAACCAGCATTCTAGAGCATTAAACATGGAAAGTGGATAGACAAGAAACAGGAAGGGGACTCTGGGAAGGCACAGAAGAGTCTTGGCTCTCTTGTGGAAAGGGAGGAGAAACTGGTGGAGTTGTGGAGTGAACAGAGTCTGTGTCTGATCTTGAGAAATCTTTATTTTTATGACAGTTTACCTCTCATTCCCACCGTCCTTTCCCACTAAAACATTGCAGCTAACCAACAAAGGCTGGAAGCGAGTTGAGGCGACAAAATCAAAAATGTAAAGATTGCACACATACAGTTTATCTTTATGGATTATATTGATGCCAAATTGACAAGTAACTGTCAACATGTGACGCTTTTGAGCTTGTGTATAGAGGGAGTTTGGTGTAATATTTTCCACCAGGAGCAGAACGGGAAATAATCTCAAAAGGAATCTAGTTGCACTCTTTCAAGTAGTGACCCTGCCATTTCCCCAGTCTCTGCAAAATCTTATTGTGTGTGACAAGTTTTTTTGAAGTCTTCTGGCGTATGGGGGTATTAGTTACTTTCCTCCACTGAATCCACTTAGAGGGATACTATGCTTGAAGTAATCCCTCTTAATCATCACTTATCACCCACTAGAAGTGTGGCAGCGTGTTTAGACTCTGCCCCCTGCCTGTATTTCTAATTTTTTTCTGTTTTGCTGTGGTTGGGACACTTCTGGGTGTGTAGCCCTCAGTCAATAACAGTGCATAGGTAAGGTTGGGACTTTATAAAAAGGTAGTGACCAGGTGTCAGACCATAAGCAGCGTGCATCCAAGAGGAAGCCACGAAAATCATGTGGAAGTGAGGAAGTGTGTGTAATGCTTATAATGCTGCTGCCATCCTACCAGTGTGTTAATACCAGTTTATTA
Source organism: Epinephelus lanceolatus (assembly GCF_041903045.1). Classification (NCBI taxonomy): domain Eukaryota; kingdom Metazoa; phylum Chordata; class Actinopteri; order Perciformes; family Serranidae; genus Epinephelus; species Epinephelus lanceolatus. The sequence goes on along the minus strand of NC_135757.1, from coordinate 12,305,431 downwards.
AGTTCACCTGTCGTGCCAGGTGTAAATCACTTTCTGACCAACTGAGAGCGGGGACTGCTTTGTAAAGTCCTGGGCTTTATCGTTGAGTACAGTTTGAAAGTTTTCCACTCAAGAGTCAACATATGGCTTATAACAAAAATGAGCAAATTCCCATTTTCTGATACATCATGGGCAGCCCGTGTTATAAAATATTCTATCACGAATTCTTAAAGGATTATGTTTAAGAGGAGCACATGCAGCTCACACAGTGGTTACTGAAAAAGGTTGATAAGGAAGCAGGGGAGGAGTGTGTGTGTGTGTAAATTCCTTTATGTGCTCGCAGCATTTGTGTATGTCTTTTCTGTGTCTGCATGTGTATGAGGACAGTGAGCGTGTGTATTTTTGTGCATTACTCCAGGCAGCACCTCCTATCATTGCTTCATAATGGAGGAGTGTCTGGGGAGTTTTATCACTGAGCCTGGCTGTTCGGGGGACTTAGGGGCCGGGGGCCCCGCTCAAAGGGCCCCCATGATGCTGAAAAGGTGACAGAATTGAAAAGAGAGCAGGGACATTCTGCTTGTCTTTGTATGTGTGTGTATGGGAGAGACAGAGGGGCTGTGTGTGTGTAAAAGTCAAGAGGGCAGGACACAAGAGAGCAGCCACAGCAGAATCGTCTTCCCAGCATGCCACAGGGCTTCCCTTACTCCCTCCATAGGTGAGTAGCAACATAATTAGACAGATAAAAACCAACAGCGAATGTGGGGGCTTAGATAAGGTCTAATGAGAAGGAGAGAGGGAAGGTGATGCGAGGAAAGAGAGGGGGGGATGGAAAAAAGAGAAAGGGAGGTGAATGAGGCAAAGAGTTAGAGGGAGAGAAAAGGACAAAACAGGCAAGAGATTCAGATCAGATGAGGGTTATTAGTGTGAGATGACACATCCGAGGAGTCCAGGACAGGCGATCTGATGTCTCTGCTTTCCTGCTGCGCTCTCCGTCTCCTTGTCCTCCTGCTCACTGCAAAAAGTCTCCTTCACTTCAAGTCATTTGGTATTAAGCCTTGAATCTTACTTTCCTGAAATGTTCTGCTTTTGTGACATTTCAGCGTCGATAAATCATTACTGTTTTCATTCTGGCACGCTAATATAATAATAGAGAGAGGACTGGGAATCTCTTTAGGACGCACTGCGTCTTGCTTTGTGTGCCAGCAGTATTTTGGGAGAAATGTTCCAGTTCGGCCTTGTGGCCAAACACTGGAGAAAAAATGCTGTTCTTTCAAGAGTAAATGAAGCTTTAAGAGTTTCTGGAACAGGCTGATGGAAAACCAACTTACAACATGTATATTTCCTTTAGTGAGAATACAGAAAAGGGAAGAGGCAAACATATTGTTTTTGACAGAAAGCAACAGGGCTGCTGGGAATTGTAGTCCTAGCTTTGAGAGAATGATAGTCTTAAAGGATAATCTGGACCCTACTTTCTTACTTTTAGTGACTAATGGGAATGATAATTTTGAAATTGGTCCAGTGTTGAGCAAGAGCACTGCTGTCCACCATTCTCGGCATTTGTGCACTGTGAATTTACATCCACTGTTTTTTACACTGACAGGCTCAGATTTTTTATTCAAAATGTCCGACAACATTATGGAAAGGATCCCTACAGAGACAGACCTTTTTTGTTAAAGAGTAAATGTAGAAACTGTAATTTTAGCATGCACAGAGTCAGCATATTTTCACATCCAACTGGGAGACTTAAGGGTTTATGTCAACCAATCCAGAGCTGGTGAGTGTTGGGACAGTGGAAAGCAAGCAGGTTTTTGTCTGTTTTAGGGCGCATTCACACCAGGATAGTCCGGGAGACTCGGTTTGATTGAACGGGGAATGCCGAAAAATTTCACACCTTCATTTGGTTCGGTTCACTTTCACACTGCACTTTTTAAAACGGATCACACAGTTACAACAGCTGCCTGTTTGGGGGCGGTATTGCCCGAAACGACCACTGACCAGGAAGAAAAAAAAACATGAGGAAGAAGAAAACCCGGCTCATCGATTGGCCGGGACCGAAAACGGAAATCCATCCCCTTCAAAATGCATTGTGCTCTACGTCACTTCCTCTCTTTGGTTCACTTCCGCTCTTTGGTTAGCTGGATAGTCCGTTTGCATTTCCCACTGTAATCGAACCGCACCAGGGTTCACTTGCAAGAGAAACCGAGACCCCCAGTTTCAAGTGGACCAGGGTCTGCTCGTTTGGTCCGCACCAGAGTTTATATGAGCGTTCACACCACTCCAAGCAAACTGCACTATCTGTGGAAGCGGGCCAGGGTTCGTTTAAAGCGGACCAAATAGCGCAATGCGTCCTTATTCTGTTTTTGTTGAGTTTGAGTGAAGTGTGTTTTACAATGTTAAGGTTACCGTTAATTTAACCATGTTTCTTCTGACTGTACGCGCTAAAATTACTGTTTATTTAAATGAAGTCCGGCAGGTTTGGCAGTGGTGATTTTGGGGCTGTTTCTGGTTAAATAAAAGGATTTTACTCTTTAACAAAAAGATCTATCTCTGTTTGGATCCTTTCTATAATGTTGTCAGACATTTGGAACAACAATCTGAGCCTGTCAGTGGCAAAAAACAAGCAATTTTAGCGAATGTAAGTTGATGGTGCACAAATGCCTTAAGTGGTTACACTGCAGGCTCTTTTGCCACTGCTGGCTGCAGCACTCTTGCTCAATATTGAACCAATTTAAAAACTTGTTGTCTCCATTAGTCACTAAGACACAAATCCATGGGAAAAGAGAATCACCCTTCCACAGTACACTGATGAAAAAGGAACTAATTTTGAAAAATGTCTTGAATCCGTTCACTTCTTAAATGATGATTATTAAAGTGAAATAGCATTGGACACAGATAGCACTGTATTTGAAACCTGAAATAAAATCATAGACATTTTTTGCAGTGTTCCCGCTCCCTCTGTCTCCCTCTCTGTCTATCTGATCTCCCTCTCTTTCTCTCCTGCTGCCACCAACTGCTCTGTGTCCATCTGGGTACAACATCCGCTCTCTGGGAGGCATCGCTGTTTATCTATATCATCCTGCAGCAGATTAGCTGACACCTCTCACCCCTCCTGCTTTGACCTGGCCTGCTGTCTCACCCCGATACACGTTCTCCTACATTTCAATAACTCCATTCCTAAACACTGAAACTTCCCTTTGCTTTATGACTTTGTTTCCCAAAATAAAGCACACAATGGGAGTTTTTGTTATTCATTCAGTGTGTAATGTAATGAATTGTTTGTCTGTTGTTGTTGTTGTTGTTTTATTTGTTGGCTCTATTCCTCCAATCATTTGTTGCAGATCATTTGGCTGTGACTAAGTTGGCAGTGAAGACACAAACATGAAGTGGGCCATATCCTCACAGTACACTCTCCAATCATGATCAGAATAGCTCAGTGGGTAGACAAGTCATCAGCGTACCTGCAGTGTAATCTGATGAGTGCACGGTTGACACACAAAAAATATTAAGGTCCACTTACTAGCTTTTTCTGTAGCTTTCAACCACTGAGTCTGCGCCATCATTGTGACAACTGAACAAAGTCCTTCCACTGAACACTGAGATGCATCTAAAAGCTCAGGAAACAGCTGGTTAATGGCATTTGAGTTCATATTATTTATGATAACAGAGTCATTTTGGGTGTATGGAAATTGAACTTGAGGTTGCAGCACAGAAGTTGTATATCACCTACACCTTCCCTGTATTTTGTAGACATGCTGAAGCTCAGAGACCAAGATGGAGATGTGTGTAAGACAAGCCCAGGCCTCCACGGTCCCAAAATGTCAGTTCCATCTCTGAGCTGGAACCACGAAACCAGTACATTTTATTTTCGAATTTAATATGGACATGTCCATCGTAATGATTTGTTAAAATACAACAGAAGAAGATGAGCAACTTGTGTATTTCTCTAGTTGTCCGGGCATGATTAAAGTTCAATATCTTGATATAAATCACTGTAGCTAGACTTTAAACAACACAGATTTGTCTCCTCTTCAAAACACCAGGGACTGGCTGCTGTATTCTTCCATGAAACATCAATGATCAAATGTAAAAAAGCACATGGCCAGCTGGCAGAGATTGTCGTATCTTAGCATGGAAGTGATGTGGCTGTTTTGAGAGACTTTAACTAGAAGTTAAAATAGTGGTTTGAATAAAGTGTGTGTTAACCAGTCTAAGTATTTGAAGCCACTCTCATGTCTTTCCTTCTTTGGGTCTGGGTTTATTAACAGGCCGCTGTTTAATCCGGAGGAGGTAATGGTATCGATTAACACAACCAAACCGGTTGAATACCCAGCAATAAGATGATCAATCATATCTTTAGGAGTCCCGGGCCACATGTTTTAGCCCCCGCATTAATTCAATCCCCATTATCCGGACTAAGGAGGAGGCCGTAATGGATTTGTGCACTCTAACAGAAAATGGCTTTTTGAACCAACACACAATTAGCACAAAGAGTTTTGGCAAACCATGCCCATATTATCAACATAATGGGAAATAAGCCCGCAGCTTTTTGAATGAGTTAGAAAATGGGGGGTTAATAATGTGTACAGAAAGTTTTCAACTTTAATTTATCATTCCAGCAGAGACCATTAATCAAAGCGACTGTGAAGTGATGTTTTTCCTATTGATTTTAATCTATTATTTAATCCCTTTAGTTAATTTCACCACAAACTACTTTTTGTGATTTTTAGTTTACTGCTGGTAAGAAATGGGCTTCATAGGTGTGTTCATCCCTACAGCATTTCAAATGTGAATAACGAATACAGTGAGCCTGAATATGATGTGCTGAAGTCAGTTGACCAAATTTGCACTCTTTTCCAACAGCACACAGTCGTAACAGGGCTGAAAATACGCTCCTATTTAACAGATGCTTTGACACCTGCCCTGACACACCTGCTTTTATCCTTCATAAAAAGCCAAAATACCAAGGATGATAACTTTTAAACCAATAACTGAAGCAGATTCAAAGGCGACATATCTGTTTGTTTGATGACAACTGAGCAACCTTTATCTGCTGGGAAAGAACATGAGGTGAAAAGCTCTGCAAAAAGCTAGAAAGAGGACTGGCTAGACCTTTAAATATTCTGTGGCTCAGCTATATATTGTCATAGTTTGTCTTCTAAGTCTGAAAAGATGATTTCAAATCTGAAATATTTCTCTGACAGATTGAGAATTCATTATTGAATACTGATTGGTTCACAGAAGTGTATGACATCTTGTTTGTTCCAACTGAGCCCCACCACTTTAAATCAGTCAAAATGAAAATACTAAAACTTAAGAACCAACTTGTTCTCAAGTTTTTGCAGGCTGATCAGAAGAACCTGTCAAATGACCCGAAACACGAGACAACACCAAGACAGTTTCTCAACACGCTGCTACAATAGCGTCACAGTTCTTGTAGTTCTGCCCACACAGAACACGGACTGTTATATTCATGTTTTATAGCTAGCCCAGCGTTCAGCTCACCTAGCTGTCCCGAGTACAAACACACCGTCTCTCCTCGCTCACCACACACACACTGCACTCGTGTGCCCGTAGTGTTTACGTCTAGCTTTGTTTTGTCCTGTGTTGTGCCGACACGACTGACATGGCGTCTTTACGTATACCAGCTATTTCTCCTGCATTTCTCCAGGATTTGAGTCGTTTGTCTCCACGACTAGAAACGCAGGGTTGATTTGGGGAGACTGGGGGCTATTGATACCATTTTTAGTTATGCCCTACCGTGCAAGAGCTATTGTAGCAGCATATGGGAAGCATTTTATTACAAGTAATTCTGCATCTACAACTGTGTACAAATATGCTTCTAGAACCCTTCTTGTGGCAGCAGACCTGCTGAATATCTTTGGCGATGCAAAATAAAACTGGAGCACTTTAGAACTGTTGCTAGAAAGAAATCCCTATAGGAGAAACACTGTATATGAACTTTGAGTCTATTGAAAACATTTAACAGAACATCCTGTGTATTCTCACTGCATTTTTATTGATTTGAAATGTTTCCATAACCAAAATACCTATGTATTTTCAAATCCATTTAATTCCCATGCACTGGACATCATAACAAGATCTCATATATAAGAGTAAGACCTAAGGTAATTGATTAATCTCAATGGACAATCTGTCTTTGCTTTTGTTTATGAGCAACTCTGCAGTCTTGCCTTTCTGGATTTTATATTCTTCGTGACAGTGCATTGCTTTGACACATCATTTTTCTTACATTTATCTGTTTGTCTCAATGCTGCGTTAAGGACCACATCCCCTCTGAGACGAGGGTTCAACGTCACTGCAGTAAACCAGAGTAAAAAGAATAGTTCCCATACAAGAGGTGTAGGAATAAAGGGTAGAAAAATGGAGGCTAGTAGGGATTTTATTAAACATGATGACTCGTCTGTCGGGTAAACAAAGCTTCCTCGCCTGGTGGCCTAATACTCTGAAAAAGTGCCAAATCAGCCGGTGAGGATTCAGTGTGTGTGGGGATTAAAGCTAAAACCCGCGAGGCCGTGGCACCCCTGTATGCAAACACAGTCCGCTACGTTAACCCAGTTTGATATCACAATGCATAATCTCTGCTTTTTTAAAAACACACACACACACAAACACACACAGGCATAATCTCTTCTTCCCGCAACTGTCGGGGTGTGACCTCTACGGCCTGATGCACGCTGAGTGACGGGCCGCTCATCTCTGCACAGCACGCAGTGTTAGGCTCATGAACAATACACACACACTTTTGTACATCCAAAAACGACATCTAGTTTTTTTTTGTGCTGGTACAACAAAAGCATATTGCCTGTTAGTTTTAGTAGTGTCTGTTAGATTACATGCTTTCTGAGGATGACCTAAAGTGACCTGTCCTCAAGCTATAGCCTACTCTTTTTTCTAATAAACACAAACAAATATTGATTTTAAACCTAAAGTTTATCATTTAGAGCATGTTATAAGTAAATATCTTAAGCTTCATGACGAAAAAACAAATCCTCATTTTCACTTTCCTGAGTTTGTCACGGACTTTGTCCCCACTGTGTGTGCTTTCCCAGATTATGGCCACCTCTTTAGTCTTCCCACTGGTGTGTTGTCTAAATAACAATATGAGGTGACACTGAGCAGACATAAACTTGGATGCAAAGGCTACTTTCTATTTCCAGCAGTCCAGCGTCAGTCTAACCTGCCACCTTGACGTTCGTGGCACCTTCAAACGCTTCAGCGACCTCCCCTTCATATGTTCACCTGGCACACATCGGACCTGTGGACCGATGACAAATACCCGTCGGTTAATATTTACACAGCGTTTACAAAGCCACTTTTCCAGTCAGCTATAGGTGCTGTGCAGATGTTTATCACTGTGGGCATTGATCCGTGTCTTTCCATGCAAAGGTTGGAACCTGGAAAGGTTAATTGGAAAACAAGACAGCAGAGCAGTTGAGAGACTTTTAGTCACGCTAAACTGAAAGTTTGGGTTTTTTCTGCTGGTGCTCTAAAGGATAGTGACGGTGAATGGGTAGTCCTGTAGGGCATGTATTTATCTTCCACCACAAACATAAGGCCTCTGCATGCTGTCACACGTGACATAAAATAAAAAATCTTGGGCACATTCTTTGTCAGACTGCACAGTATTAATTTTTGACATGCAACACTCCATTGCATACCTGGTTAACCAAAGTGCAACAATGCAATTTGAAAAATTATGTGTCGACTAGTTAAAAATGATAAAATCAATGCAGGATCAAAATCATCAGCAGGCTTTCTGCATTCATATTTATTTCATGAGTTAACCAAACTACAAAGTAAAACTCATGGTCGTTAGCTTGTTAATATGCTAATAGGCCCATCTGACCCCATTTTGGACAATCCTGGCTGTAACACTGCATCTTTTCATATCTTGCTCTGATTGTTGGGCGACATCCACACTAACACATTTTTGTTGTAAATGCTAAGCTATTGCTACGTTTACACCTTGAATTGACACTACTTCTGCGTTTTAGAACCAAGAAAACGGAGACCTCTGAAAACACTGCTGACCTTGTTTTAGTTTAAAAACCGTAGGGGTGCATTTTCATCTGATCAATAAAATGGAGACTTTTGGAAACGATAATACAGACTCCCATACTCGCTTCCCGATTGGGTCTTATCAGTCACAACGTGTCAAGCCAAAACATTACAACTAGGTACCTGTTGTGATTTTATCCTTGTTTTGGTACTCCACTCCCATCGCTGTGGCTTCCTCTGGCGATGGATGATGTTTCCAGCCGGTATTCTCTCTAATATGCTGCTGTATTTGCTTTTTAACGATCCCCAATCTGTTGTCTGGCACCTTGACTGCCTTATACTCATGTGTTACTTGTTACTCTTTGTTGTCGGTCCGAGCAAAGAAATCTTTGGTCTTACTTTTCGCCATCTCCGTAGTATTTTTTAGAACTAAGCAACCAAGTGCAGAGTCAACAATCTACTTCCTGTCTCCCATGCTCTTGTAATTTGCATTTTTATGTGTGTTGATATGGACAGAGATTAATTCTGAAACGGTGCTAAAACGTTTGTTAGTATGAAGATTGTTTTCATTTTGAAATGAAAACGTATAGCGGATGTGGTCTTAGTTTGCAGATGGGGTTTGTAGCAGCAGTCACATTGTGAGAATCTGGTCCTAAATTTGACTCAGGCTATCTTTTGTTGCCAAATTCTAAATCGGTGGATGTGTCTAGGACCACCATTTTGTGTTGATGATGAAAGATTTGTGACATTTATCTCTGAAGGGATATTTATGTCCCAATGAGCAACAAAATCAATCAACACAGATTCTCAAGCTCTGATGTCCATCGAAAAGCTTCTATTTAACCAAAATGTTCGTGGCTCTTTAAAAATTAGGACATCTTTTAGGATTCAGGAGGGTTTTTGTTGCAGCCCAGGACAATGCAGTGACCAACAGTTAAAGGCAGTGAAAGTTTCCCATGATAGCTTACCTGACACTATGTGAATGGTCCTGTCATCTCTCTGTGAGCCCACAACTGTTTGCAAACACTGTTGTTTCCAGGTTTGTGCTTTATATCACTTTGTGGTGAAGTGGAGCCAGAGAGGGAGCTGAGAGGCCCTCGAGCTGAAGAGGAGCCACTTTACAAGCAATTCATCACCTTGCTGCGGACCGTCTCTCCTCTTCCCCCTTATATCTCTCTCCCACTTCCTCTCTTTCCACTACTCTAGCTTTTTTATCACTCTGGTTGTTCTTCTCTCTTCCTCTCTGTCCCTACAAAACACCTCCCTCCTCCCCTCCACACCCCTCATCCATCTCCCCCCTCTGCCGCCGTCTCCCGGTCTCTGTCTAATCCTGGAGGTGAAAGCTTCGGTTCTGTTATGGCGTATGGGTATCTGACCTCAGCATCGCCTCTAATCCGGCTTAGTTCACTTAATGATGCCACTTGTGGTGCCACGAACGCCACCGAGAAGTCTATAAAAGCCTTCCATTAAAATGCAAATCCGAACTGGCGGAGAGAAGCTAAGCGACACAGGAGTGGGAGAATTTGACCGCAGACCCCTTCTTTTTCGTCTCTCAGCTATGCAGCCGATGCAGCAAACGCTCCCTCCAATAATAACTGATTCTGTGATTAGGAGCACTGCTGCATGTTGGCGATGAAATAGACTCCCATCCTGCGCAGAACAAAACGAGAAAGAGAGGGAAAACTCAACCTATTCCATTTCAGAGGAGACTCATGCATTTTTTTCCCCTGTTGTTGTCAGGAAATGAACAAATGGTTATCAATGTTCGGAGGGTAAATCTCCCATCTCTTGGCCAGGTTTTCCCAGCTGATACTATTTTCTCCGTACCAGGCAGGAAATGAAATTTCACTGTGCGCCGTATCACCTCACGTCCACCGCCCCCCTTGTCTGCTCTACCTTTTTATCAGGATATTCTTTAGTGAGAGAGAGGGAAGGAGCCTCCTCTCCATCTCCAAAAAGAGAAGTTGTCTCAAGCAATAACATGCCATACACATCACGGCTGATACGCACAGCAATAGAGTAGTTTCAATTTACAGAATTATTTGGTGGAGGGATTTGACCATTTTTTTTTTTTCAATGGAGGGATTATACCATATCATGTCCTTCACACTGCTGTGTGTGTGATAGTGATTTAGTAAAACCATATCAGAAGGCATATTAAGGCTGCATTTAAATGAAAAAGTGCAATGCGTAGTGTCCTTTTTAGTTTTTTATCTCGAGGTACAGAACAAAATGTAATGTAGTTTAGCTTCAGTTCAGTCTAATCTGTCCAGCTTCCTCTTTAGAAAAAGAAATAGCACTTTTCTCCTTAATGGTCTTTTAAAACTCCAGGGGTGAGGAGGCATTAAAAAGCCGATTATATTCACTCATATTCACATAAGATTCAATGGAAAAATTATTTTGGCTTTCACAACAATTTCCACTGGACTGGGATGTTTAAAATGTTTGTTTCTCATTATAAATGTAAATCTTCACATAGATTTTATTCAGCCAACCACCAATTAGTGATAGTTTATCAGTTCTGACATATACACTTACATTGATTATCAATGAATCCATTGATTATTTTTTATTAACTAATTGACTGCACAGTCCACAAACATCAGAACATAATGAAAAAGAGCCGTGCTTTGTGTTTCATTTCCTGCTATATAAAACAGAAAAGCAGCAAATCCTCAAATTTGAGGAGCTGAAACCAGAGCGTGTTTGGTTTTGTGTGTTTATTTGAATCCCCATCAGCTGCCCTGTAATATATGAAATATGTATAATAACAATACGAAGTGACACAACTCATTACATAATGGTGACAGCACAATAGTGTGGTCAGGATACTGGAATTTCTTACTTCAACACAATCTTGAAAAGTATCAACTTTTAATACCATTTTTGTTACCACATAGAAAACTTGACATTTAGGGCATACAAGTAAAAATTATGATAAACAGGATTTGACGGTTCCCATTTTGACATTTAGTGAGAAGAAATGGCCAAACAGTACCAGAAGTTGGGTTGTTTAATTGACATTACTCATACATTTCAATGTCTTGTGCTGCAACATATACCCTCCTGATTCCTGAATCCAAAAGAGGAATCAGAGGAAATGCAGAATAAGAGATTAAACCGGTGGAAAAATGTACTAATAGCAGAAATACAGCTCAAATTTCATACTGTTGTTTAATGTATAATGGGTAGTTTGAGTCCTCAGTTACCAAAATGCGAACATTTTTATCAGCTCAGGCGCTGTTTCTCATTCCAAACAGCGTCTTGGAATAGAAATTCTTCAGACAACACACAAACATTGTTTTTGGCAGAGCAGGGTCAATGAGGCAGTGTTGTTGGCTCTGCACTGAAAACCTATTGAGAGTCAGGAGAGTGAATTTTGGGTCGCTTCACTGCCCCGTCGCTTGCCAGTGATTGGCCCGATTCCTGCTTTCAGAAATGTGGTCACGATCAGCACACACACACAAACACACTGAATGGAACTTGTTTTCAGGGAGTCTTGTACTGTTGACATAATATTTTATGAATATGTGATAGATTTTTTAGGTCAGAGCTGAAACACTACAGATTAGGCCAAAACATGAACCAAATATTTTTATATTTTGTTTAAAAGGCAAATGAAAAAACACCTATCAACATTATAAAAACCTTTCCTCACCGAGTAAACAAACTCACCAATTTTATGAATTTTATGGCCGTATATGGCAAAATTTCTACTGGATAAATGTTAAACATGTATATTTTTATGGTATAAAGCTCAAATATTTCTTGCACAGATTAATCACCTCTGCTCCAAACTTTACGTGCTACATTTGACTGTACAAGCCCAGTGTTTCTAATTATTTGTGTGTGAGAGAATCTGTTTAATATAAGTGTAAAATGTAATTTTGATATGTATAAAGAGGTGGCTAACCCTGTGGAGCTACATTTTCTGAAATTGATTTTTGATTATTTTTTTAAAATTTTAACTGTAATATAAGTATTTAAAATGCAAGTAAATATAAAATGTATTTTGTTACTACTTGTATTACTCCTGGGGTGATGTATTTTTGTTGTTGGATTACAGCCTTTTCCCTTAAATTAATCAAATTTTCAGAAATAAAAACCAGTGATTATCTTTTCATAAACCCAAAAGTTGCTTCCATTTAAACATTAAAAATTTCAAACTTGTTAAATGTGACTGCGCACCTCCTGTTATTTTTCATTTTTTTCATTAACTTCTGCATTGTCAGAAAACTTTCAAAATAGATTATTAGTTACAATAAATAATGTGTAAAATAGCATTTTACTGTTAATAAACGATATCTGACGTTTGTGCCAAATTTAAGAGAAATTTAAGAAATTTGAGGGAGACAGGGTTCACAAGAATGAGACAGATGCCATTTCAGTGACTGTACATGAACTGAAACTTGCTTTATTCCTGTTAATTTTGGTACCGTCCACAAAATTCAGTAATATGTATTTGTTAAGAAAGAGGCAGATGTGTTCCTTGGGTCAATATGTTTTGCGTGACCTTCAGCACTCAGTACTCTGAGGACACAAAGTGTGGTATGTAGAGTGTGAAACAATAATTTTGAACCCAAATCAGTCAAATGAAGTGTTCCAAAGGACTGAAAATGTCCCATCTGTGCTCATTTGGCCTTCAAGTGCCCAGAGGGAATTAGGAGAAATTAACAAATGGCATATACTCAAAATTGCACTGTAACAAAAACTTAAACTGTATCACTGAATACAATATGATCAAAGTTTTAAAGCATGCAAAGGGTTCAAATATGAAGCAGGCAAAAGGATAATGTATGGCCACGCTTCATCTGTATACTAAAGTACATATATCAGCCAAATACTGAGAGCATAGGAACAGAAATTTTACCTCCCAAGTCTTGATTCCACTTTAAATTATAATCAGCTACAGTGACTTTAAAAAACGCAAATTGTGTAAATGTACGGTGTGCCTTGTTGGAACAGCAGTGTCAAGTTAGTTGTGGGAAATGGAGGGTGTAAAGTGGGAAGGGCACGATGAGAGAGAGAAAGATGTGGGGAGCATCTGCCTGTGGTCACGGTTCATTCACTTTCGCTATGGCCTCTCAGCTCTTTGAAAGTGCAAGATGGTGAAAGAAAGAGAAGGAAAAGGGGGGGGGGGGGGGGGGGGGGGGGCAGGAGAGAGTTGGCATGGCACAAAATTCCCCCTCATTTTCATCTGCTACATTCATCATACCCTCGAGTCGATTGCTCTTTCCCCCTTTTTAACCACCCTTGTTGCTTGAACCCGAGGTCTCAGAGGAAGTAAATAAAAGACGGGAGCTAAACCAAACTTTGGAATGATGAGCGCTTGATCTCACAGCCTGTACAACCCAGGGGAGTGGTGCTCTCTTTGCTCTCCTTTTGACATTGCTTGTTTAAACGGTGTAAAAAAGGGAGAAAAATGTTCAGAGCAGTTCTCAGGGTAGATGGGTCTTTTTTGTGGTTGGGACAGAAGAGAATGAGCAAATTCTCAGGCACACACCATCTCTACACCACAGCTTATTGCTGTAGACATGCACAGCCCTATTTCTGCTAATCCTCTCGAACTCCCTTATATTCGCTCTTCAGAAAGCATGCATACACTTCTTCAAAATGTGTTGATCAAGCCTGCTTGTATGATCCAGACCTGGTGAAGAGAGATAAACAGAACTAATGCTACGAAATTCAGTTGCAATCAAAAGAGGCTCCATCATGAGTTGTCTGAGGCTCCCCTCTGCTTCTTGGATAGGCCCGGGGTTTTGGGCGCTAGAGGGGGCAGGGAATTGATTTGTGTGTACGGCGTGACAAAGGCAGGACGTTTGCATGTTAAAGAGGACTTTTTAGGGAAAGATGCAAGGTCACCGTTTCACTGTTTTGGAGGCCTTTTGGCGCAGCGCTGATAAGGCAACACAAGCCAGCACATTCGACAGGGGAAGATGTATCTGCATGTGATGTAGCGTCGCACCCGGCCCTGCCCCGCCCCGGCCCCGCCCTAACCCAACCTCACATCTATAGCGTTAGGAAGCAAACCGTCACTCTTCCAACTCCTTACTGATCACACATTGACCTCAGGGGCGTCAACGTTCTAAACTGACGACAACAAGTCTACAAGTTCAACCAAGAAATCAGGTCCGTCGGATTTTATATTCCGAATTGCTAATTTCCTTTCAGCTGACAACCGACATTGCTCAATGTTCAATGAACACAACCCACATTCAAAAGATAATCCTTTCATACTTCTTAAGAAAGCCTCACACATTCGAACGTGATGTCTTTGTCAGCACTTTCTCATGATTTGTTGTTGGTTGTAATGGTAGTTGTTGGCAATACAATGACAAGATAACTGATTGGGTCAAAGGAGTGATTATGTTTAAGGGGTAAGGTGTTGAATACAGAAAGCAGCAGAGAGAAATCCTGCAGTAGTTTCTTTGAGTAAAAAAGAGTTTTGGCTGTAACTCAATTTCAAAACTGCAATAAGAGACGAGAAATGTGTCCAACATTGTCCAATAGTTAATTTGTTTTGCATAAATGTGCGGTCTGACACTGATCAAGGTCAAAATAATGTAAAGGATTAGGAAATTCTGGGCCTTAACGAATTTAGTTTGTGTCGTTATTTATTCTCCCTTTTGAGCATTCTGGCATCTCCGGGAAGACCTCTTCGTCCCAAATGTGTTTTCTGCTGTCCTTCGGATGATGCACTGCTCCTAGTTTCGAGCTTTTTAGCCTGCGCAAAATTACGTCGGTCATTCATTGCCATCAGCAAATGTCATTTTATTTGCTGATCGGCAGATGGCACTCAGTATGGCGGATATTTGGCCGATAACTGTGCGGCCCTTAAATTGGTGCATCCCTAATTAATGGACATTGTAGTGCTTTTTTGTTGTACTTTATATTGATGTTCACATTCCAGTGAACATGTATTTTAAGACTGTACTAGATACAAACATAAATCATATACTGTATTCAACACAAACACACATATTCAAAATAACACTGATCCTACTCTGGACTATTGAGCCAAGATCTCTTGCTCTTCATCTTTTATTAAAGTTTTGAGTCTTGAGTTGCCTTGGAGTAGAAAGTATATCTCTCCCTTCACTTCCACTTTTCTCTCTTCTTCTTTCTCTCTGCCGTCTTTGCTGCACTTCTCTGTTGGCTACACTCTTTCATTTGTGAGTCCTTTGTCCTCTTGCGCGCCTCCGTTTTGTCCCATTAACTCAGACGTGTCAAGGCATGCCCATTGCTAGCTGTGCCCAAGCCCGAGCATGGCAAAGCAGGACAGATGGTTGCTAGGGAGGTTGCCAGGGCGGATCAGTGGGCCTGTGTGTGCGCCCGTGTGTGTGTTCAGTATCTCAAAGCCACGCTTCACCGTCGGACAATGGCATCGCCGGCCCACACCGGGGCTGGGTTGTGGCACCAAGCCGCGACCCAATAATGCCGGTGCCGCTGAGGGTTGCGACCTGGAAACGGGGGCCGACTGTGATAACAGCTTGGCCGAGCGGCGGGGAGGACACCTTGTCAGTGTCGCCACGTCGTAACGCGTGAATGTCACTGTCCTGCTTGCCCGCCTGCCCTCCACCTCCTTTTTTTTCTTTTCCCAATCAACTCCCCCCTCCACCTCCTTACAAACCCTCCACACACACACACCTCCCTCTCTTTCTTGCGAGTCCTCCATCTTGAGAAAAACAACATGTCCCAGTAAGATATGAAGACCAGAACCAGGAGGCAAATAAAAGGATTCCCGGTGATTTACTGCGCTGTTCTATTCTCGGCTCGGTTTTGAATCCACGCCTTGGCAAAGGGCTCAATTCGCTTTGATGACCCTTTCTGCAGACTGTAATCCTTGTCTTTTGGTTTATGGCACGTTGTCAGTTTTGCGTGTCTTCATTGAGAACGGTCTGTGTCTTGTGTGTAGCCATAATACAGACACCAACGAATTATAAGATTAGAGACCTGTGTTTAGGGGCCTGTGGTGTCTCCTCAATCTCTGATCTGATCCTGAATGCATTAAATATGCTCCGACTGTGCGTACAAGCAATCACTGGCTAACAAGTGGATGAATAAATGAGATATAATTCCTTTAAACAGCAATTTGATACGGAGTACTTTAACATGTCATATGCTAAACACTGCAGCAGGAGGGTACACACTGCTTCATGTGCGTTTTGAACAACTTTGAGTAGAGTGTGCAGCTCGAGGAGGTGCAAACACTCCAAAGTATGTGTAAATTTAAACTTGGCTTAATCTTAACAGGACAGATTACACCCAGCAGGTGAGTCTGTGGGTAAGAGGGACAGGCTGCTAGCGTTGGCATGGCGCCCCACCAGCAATAACTCTAATGGAGCACTTTGAGAGCTCCTGGGAGGGGAAATCAAATGATGTCAACCATGTCATAATCCAGACCTGGCTCAATGTAAGAAAGTACAATTTTAAGAACGAAAAGGGTTGGATTGTTGGGAAGGTTTGGTTGTGACGTCTGATGTACATGACTGGAGATATCACTGTAAATAATAAATCAGTGACAGTCTGGAATATATTTGACCATCAACATTTCAGATTTTAGTCATATTTCCTCCATAACAGTTTAATTTGAGATAATGGAAATAATTTAAGAATGGTCTTGCCTTGCCACAACCCAAATTCTAACTAACTTTTACACTTTTAACAAATAAAAACACATTTTTTGTTCCTAAAATGCAGGAAATATTTATGTTCAGCCTTAACATACACTCAGTCCTTGTTGTAAAAGCCAAGCAAACACTGCAAAGATATCGTCAGTCAAATAAAACACTGTGTAAACAAAACGAGCAGCGGGTGACAGTGTTTCAACAAGAGGCTTCGTTCTTCAATTACTGACCCGAGCCTTTAAAACAAAGATATTGTGATCTGTCTCCCTGTTACACTCCATGTCTGATGTCTTGCTCTCACACGTAGCTCCCTCAGGTTTTCTCTGATGAGTTGTGAAGCCGCAATCTCATGTTTCTGAAGTTATGACACTGAAACCGCAGATCCGTGTTCAGGTGTGACACAAAATGGGACCAATCGCACTGTGTTTATGAGGTCTTGCTTGTTAACAGTGTTTGTCACATCTTATTTTCCCAGAGTTGGTAGAGGAGTGCTGGTGAGTGTTGATTAAAAAGGTGGTGGCTTGAAGTTTGTGGCGTAGTGCAAAAAAAAGTAAGGAATTTTGAGGATGAAGACTCTGGTAAGATAAAGAGAAAGATTAAAGTTATAGTTAGGCACATAAGTAGCTTTTAGGTGCTAAAGTTGGAGTGAAAATCCGACACATTCTGGTTTTACTTGGCCAGAAAGTGACAGCTGAGAATCGAAAATCGATGAACCGTCATGACATTAGCACCCTCTCACGCTGAAGAGGAGCAGGGAGAGCTGCCTATTGAAGCACCACAGGGTGCCGTCAGATCCCTCGCTCTGATAGGGACACAAACCTCCAACCTGTGTGTGTGTGTGTGTGTGTGTGTGTGTGTGTGTGTGTGAGATCTGTCCTCTCACTTGGACCATTCAGCCAGTGACTGATGACGTTCCCCTCCAGCACCAGGCGACATCACAGCACAAAGAGCCACTCCGGGTGAAACAAAGACCCTCTAATTGTGCCTTTGAGCAGGCCGCTTGGTCGGTCAGCTGGTGGCTGGTGGGTCCCTTGGGTCCGGCAGTCCCACAGATTGGCTGAGGCCTGGGCTGCTGCACCGGGGAGGAAATTAGGAGGCTTTGTGTCTCTCAGTGTAGCCGTATGAGCTCAACTAATGTTATGATCGACTCTTTTGAAAGTCCAGATTTCAATTTAAGACATCCATATTCTTCAATAATATTTTAACACAGTAATCTTAATAAAGAAAATAGGGCTGGACAACATGGCCAAAAATTCTTCTATCAGTCAATTCTGGTAACAAGCACAATGAATGTCAAATCACGTCTTTCAAAATTCTATTTTAAATTCTATTAAATTCTATTTAATTTGAAAGTTGAAGAAACCAGACTATTAATTGTGGTTTGAACTATTCTTTGTTGTCAGAACATGACTAATATCTGCCATACAGAGGAACATTTCACAAATCTGAGTTCGATTCAAAACAGTTAAAAACAAAATAATGTCAATAAATTAAAGAAGAAATGGAGGAAGAAATGTTAATTCTGGTTGGCAGCATGTCAGACTCTTTGTTCAGATGCTTTAAACCATTTTGGAGGTGTTTCAGCTGACAATGTGAACAAAATAAATATACAAAAGAAAAAAAATCTACTTTTCGTCACATTTCATTTCATTCTAAAGAAATAACGTTTGCTGCAAGTCACGTTAGCTAACATAACCTTAACTTGCTAACTCACCGTTACCATTAGACGAGTCAGCAGCTACTGGAATTAATGTTATGTGCAAATTAAATTATAGAGTAAGTCCAAGCTGTTCTCTGTGGTCAAAGCAATCATACTAAAAAAACTTTATGAGTGTACTGAATGTTGTTGTAACATTATAATGTTACCGTAGGCATTAGCTTGGTAGCTGGTCTTGTCTTCCTCTTCTTTTACTACTTCTAATGTTTAATGGTGGGTGGCAGCTCAGGATGAAGGTGTATTAGCGCCTATTTAATTACATTGAACATTTATCAAATATTTTTCATATGTTTCTATTGAGGAACATTATATCAAGATAATAATTGTTAATATTTTATTGCCCAGCCCGAAAAATACAACAGACAGACACATGTGCAAGTTGTCTTATGGTGGCTCTAGGGAAACCATGTAATAATAATAATAACTTTATTTATATAGCACCTTTAAAAACAAGAGTTTACAAAGTGCTTTGACAAACAAAGCAAACGCAGGAATATCTATAGCAAGAGAGTCAAAACAGTGTGGGCAAGCAAAAGCAGGACAAAATTAAGCTCAAATTGAAGTAAACTAAGCAAAACACAGACAGAATGAAAAGACAGAATGTTAAAAGAGATAAGAACAAAAAAGGCAATAAAACTATTATTTGTAAATACTAGAAACAAATGAATAGAAGGATAAAAAGACAACGTTGCATAATGACAATAGCATAACAAAGAATAAACAAAAGGAATAGAATAAAATAAATAAAAAGAGTAAACAAAAAGAATAAATAAAAAGATAAAAAGACGACATCACATGAAGGCAAGTCTATAAAAATGGGTTTTAAGAAGAGATTTAAAAGATGTTACCGATTCTGCAAGCTTTATCTCCTCAGGCAGGTCGTTCCAAAGTCGAGGGGCCCTGGTGGAAAAAGCGCGGTCGCCTCTAGTTTTAAGTCTCGACTTTGGAATGGCCAGGAGGGCCCCACCTGAGGATCTTAGGCTGCGTACTGGCTCATATGGGGTCAACATTTCTGATATGTAACTTGGGGCCAGACCCAGACGGGCTTTAAAAGTGATCAGTAAAATCTTAAAATCAATTCTAAAACGCACAGGGAGCCAATGGAGGGAAGCCAGGATTGGGGTGATGTGATGTCGGCTGTTAAAACCAGTAAGAAGCCTAGCTGCTGCGTTCTGAACCAGTTGGAGGCGGGAGAGTGATTTATGGTTTATGCCAGAGAGGAGTGAGTTACAGTAATTGAAGTAGTAGTAATGTAGTAAAATTTAGTGGTAGAAATGTGAACAAAGTCAATCAAATGGCAGAATTGCAGTTATGAATGCTTCAACCTGAGTGTGAGATGTCATCATACACAAATAGGAGAATAAAATAGAGCCAGGAGGAAAGTACATCCAAGTTCCCACCACAGTAAGTTCCCTCTAAATAAGCATGTCCATTGACTGTTAGGGGACAATAAACAAAGACAACTAAACACTCTGTTACTTCTACTACTCAAATATGCACAAATTAATGACATGAAAATTTACTTGATGTTCTGTTTGACTGCACTGTAATAAACCAACTGTTGTGTACTTTGTGTTCATATACATACTGTACAATAGAGGGTTCTTACAGGACATGTTTTATTGCGTTCATATGATCTATAGCATGCCTTGAAGACAGGCTGAAATGAGGCAGACGGTGCTCTGTCTGGGGGAATCGTTGATTTTGGCAAATGAAGCTGGGGGAAAACTGAGGCTAAAAGGAAAAAATAATTAAAATGCCTTATAAGTAATAAAATACAGAGGCTTATGTGCTTCTTCAAAAAGTTGTAGACAGGTGCATCAGAGGAAAGTGTCCATCGACTATCTTCAGGTTAGGTAACGGATGACTGAAATGTTGTTTATCCAATAAAGTTTATTGCAATTAACACAACATTCACTTTTACTTTGCCTAATGACTAATAAGTAAAAGTCATAATATGAGCACAACATGCTACTTTTAAGACTTAAATTCAAGCCTCTCCCAGTGTCATATGGCCACACTGATTAAAGGATAACATCAAGCATGAATATTTCTCTGAAAATTAAAAAAAAAAATTGATTTTGTGGGTTCTTAGGAATGCTTGCACACCACTGTGAAACATTTGTGCTGTGGAAAAATATTGAGATAGACCTTTATTAAAGCAGATTTCCATCTGCGGAAATATACGTTTGACCAGTGAAATCCCTTCTTTCAGCTCATGTCACATCTCCAAGTTAGCAACTAGCTTGCTGCCAGTATGAGGGAACGTCTTATCAATCTGGTTTCTTAACACCCAATATTGTAATAAAGGATAATATAATGGTTTGAGATTGCCTGGAAGCAGTGGAGTTGGCAATGTATGATATGCCCTTGCTAACATTATATGTTGGTCACAGAATGAGGCAAGCCAAAACAGCTAACGTTAGCATCAAATTTTGGGTCAAATTAGCCCATGTATTGTGTAGTTAGTGTTAGCCCCTTACACATTCTGTGTCCAGAGATTTTTGTTTTCAGGAGGAAACTCATTGTGCCTCATTCACGTTATTTATTTATTTTTGGCAAAAATGGAACAAGACAATGCAGATAAGTTTCACCGGATGCATATTTTCTGGACTCCCGCACCACATTTTCACATTGCACTGAATCCGCAGCTGAAAATAGTCTCCAGCAAATGCTCAATCTATTCATGTTTTAGTATCGTATGTTAAAAATTACAGTGCCCAGCTGTTTCAGGAAACTACTGAGCCTTTTTAAAAATGAGAAACTATAAATTAGTGAGCTGTTTTAAAGACATCTTTTGTTAAAACCAGTGAACGCGGAGGTGAGTGACTCGGAAAGGGTGGGGGAGTCTCAAAGTGTTGAGTAATGGACGGACAGCTTTATCCTTTAAAGCCGGGGTAATGCCAAATTAGAGATTTCTCTTGCAACAAATTATAAATACTAGAAAGTACTTGCTGAAAACATGAAACCTAATTTAATATACTTGGCGTTTAGATGGGTGGTTACTAACACATTTTTGTGTGGTGTGACGGGCTCAGGACACATTTATTTTTGCTTACCGGGGCTTAAAGTTCTAATATCCATAGGGACATCGTGGAGGACAAATCCAATTAAGCTCACTTTACAAACCATTTTATTTGTTCTTTTTAGTTGAAAAAGAAATCTCAGTGAAAACCAGGTCAAAGTTACGCACAGCCAGGAAGACAACATAAATTAATGTTTTTCTAATAAAACAAAAAACAGACTACATATTTTCCTATATTAGTTGTTGTGTACCTCATAATCTCAACTGGACTGGAGGTCATAGTTGAGTAATAGTAAAAGTCTTTTGTAAGCTTTTATTTATGTATTAAAAATGACAAAGCAGACTTAAATAAAAATAGCCTTTAACAAAAAATAGACAGACAATACAGAGGCCAAACAAAGCAGTGCAGTGACAGCAATTGTATGCCATGCACTATGATTGACTGCAAAATATACAGTGGCAAAATGCGGTGCTAAAAATAGTGAGTCATGTCATCCAAACCGAGCGTCATGACTGTGACGGCTGGTGGATGCTGGTGGTCTCTTGTTGTGGATGGCCATTTGGTCCTATTGTTAGCTATTGTTAAGAGGGGCTATTGAAAAGTAACCCTGCCTCTCTGGTAGAGGTCAATGAGGTTTGATGACGTTGTAATGGATACTAAATGACTCTTAAAGGAGGTGGAACGAGAGCATCTTGTAATGTTTTTACATTTTTTATTAAGAGCGTCTTTTACAAATAAAATTATTAGAAACACAGTGAGAAAACGGACCATTTTGATTTGTCATACTAAGAATGAAAACAAAAGATGGACGTTTATAGCCAGTGTCTGCTCTGGTCGTACTTACACCAGAACCTCACAGAATCTACACCACTGCCGTGACAATATCTCCACATCAAAACATGTTTTCTTCAAAACCAGGCGGCTATTTGTGGCATCTCCCATGTAGCGGCATGTCGCAAGGAGAGTGTTTGTTGTTGCTGTGAAAAGACAGCCTGCTCTCAGAGACATATTTGTGTGTGTGTGTGTGTGTGTGTGTGTGCGGTGTGTGTGTGTGTGTGTTGGTGTGTGAGAAAAGGCCGGCTGCTAGGGTGAAGCAGTGACAGACAACAGACTGAGAGGCAGTCTGCTCCCGCTGAGCTCTCACTGCTGTGCTCTGAACACGCCACTAGAAAGTGCTCTTCTGCAGATTATACATTACTCACTCGCTCATAGTCGCTACTTCTGTTTCACACACACATTCCCATGCCTTACACAGTCTGTGCACAGACACCTCTCCTTTTCTCTTTGAGTGTTTAACTTAAAATCATCCTTAATGCATCACCTGCATGGAGAAAAGTTGCTGCAAGTGTAGGCACACTGCAGCACAGAAAACACTCAAAATCAAAGCCAAAATTCATTAATTAAAAAAATAATAATACAAATAATACAGGTTTTAAATACTTAAAAACACATCTCTAAATGCAATTCCACCGACTACAGACCATCAGTGCAACCGTCAGTGCATCCGTCAGTGCAGGATCTGTCTTCAGTGCATTGATTTCATTTGTCGGTGTCGGACAGATTTGTTTGACATGGGAGATAAGAGGTGGGGCTAAACTCTGCTGCTGAAAAGCAAAAGGGGCGAGTCGAGTGTCTGAAGAATAAGATGGATGGAGAGAGGGCGTTCATCAACTCTGTTCTCACAAAATCTATCTCTGTTTTTGTCTTTCGGTGTTCACAGTTCACCACTAACCTGACGTTTTGTTACGACTCAAAACCGGGATCAGAAAAGATTCTAAAGAATTTTACGTTTTTGGAAACACTCCATGCGTTCAGGTCTGTTAAGCCTGTGTAGCAATATATGTGTGTGTGTTTTATGTGCCCTGTGCTTCCTCCGCAGGGTCATAAATGTAAATAACAGTCTGCAGAGAGATTATGGTCTCCATGCTAGACTGCACTGCCAATTGAAATCTGCTGATGAGGACGGTCAGAGCACCAACTGTTCCTCAGACAACACCACAGAGCCACCAATCCATCGCCATTTGTTATCGGCAGCCTGCTGGGTTTGTGGTCCTGGTCCCTCAGGACTGCAGTGTGTCTGTGTCGCTCTGCTATGAATATGAGGAGTTAAAGTTTGTATATTGGTTTTACATATATTCAGGTGTGTGCATGTGTTTGTTGGGTCAAAAAATACAGTCAAATATGCAGATAAATAAATGTAATATAAATACGTGTGGATCCCTTTGGGTGCTGACTGAATGACAATAGGGGAATTCCCAATGGATCCAGCGACTCCCACTGAGACTTCCCTGTCCCAGTGGAGTCCCATATTTCTTATTTGGAGTCCCCAGAGTCTCCTCCATCACTCTTAAGACAGTAATTATTTCTTCGTTTTCAATTAGCAGCCATCACCCGGTGTGGACACGCAGCCCACAGAGGATGTGGCTATTTCCTGCAAGCTGCAGTACCTCAATTAATCATCATTTTCACTTGAAAAGCGAGGTTATTCAGAAATAAATCGACCAAATGTTTCTTCTTTATTCATTGCTGATAGAACTCATGATAATCTTGACTGGACCTGTATGCATAGAAGCTTAAAAGAATATTTTTACTTTCATGGAAAATGTTTTTTATTCACTTTTTTTGCTGAGTTAAATGAAAAGATGAATAAAAATCTCACGTCTGTTTAATATGATTATGAATCCTAGTCACTGCGGCCGTCCAAGAAATACTCAGACACATAACCTGCTTTAAAAACCATGAATTGCCAATTCTACATTTCGCTGTTTCCTGTTTTTATGCTAAACTAAGCAAAGCTAAGCTAACTGGCTGCTGGCTGAACCTCCATACTTAAAGTAGAGGCATGACAGTGGTACATATATTCCTCACCCATTGGTTTATGGACTTCCATTTTGCAGCCTTGAGTTTGGACTTTTGACTGTCACCATCTTGGATTTTTGGGGCCAGAAGTGACCATATTTGGACAGGAGGGTGGAGCTTTGGAGAAGTGAAGTGTGTATCTGGCCATTTAGCTGAGCTGACACCTCGCAGACAGCCTGCCAATCAAAGCAGCCATAAGCATGCATAGATGTAGGCCTTGATAAAATGTAAAGGGGTGAGTTATATAAAAATTCACCCCGTACAGTTGTCACGAAAGGGGAAATCAACTATACAGAAAAACACTGTTTTTTGTACGAGGCTGTTAACATGTTTATATTCTGCTGTAAAGTTGGGCATTTTAACATGGGGGTCTGTGGGAATTGACTCGCTTCTGGAGCCAGCCTCAAGTGGCCATTTAAGGAACTGCATTTTTTTGGACATAGCATTAGCTCTATTTTTCAGACCCGTCTTCTTATCTAACTCTTGACAAGAGAGCGAATGTGTGTTTCCCAAAATATGGGATAATACATTTTTAAAAGAAAAGTTGGCCATTTTAGAGTAAGCCAGGCTAGCAGTTTCCCCCTGCTTCCAGTGATTATGCTAAGCTAAGCTAATCAACTTCAGCAGTGGTATCGATCTAATCATGTAAATCTTGGCAAGCAAGTGTCACAATTCAACTATTACAATGATTTCTTTAAAACATCTGCTGTTCTAACACCCAGGCTTTCCTCCGTTACAGCTAAAATTATGTATTTGTTTCTGACTCACTTGGAATAGATTGAAAAATAAACTGCTTTGTTAGCAATCAGATGAATAACAACCACGCCAGGGAAGACAAACAGGGCCTCATCTTATAACTGTGCTAGAGATGTCTGTGCTCAAACAACCCAACAATGGATGATCCAAATACTTGATTACATCTTGTGGTGTATATGGTTGTATTGTGGCGTACATATTGAATGTTTTTATGTTTTTTTTTCTTTATTATTGAAGAAACAGAGGAACACCTCCCCGCCAGTTATCCGCACATATTTACGAACAGACAGATATGGTCCTGTATCGAGATGTTAGTCAACAATTGGTACCCAGCTGCAGTTCATGCAGCAGAAACCACATGTTTCGCATTTGAATACAGACTCTAACACTCTACTACATGGACCGCAATGGGAATCAGAATCATGTGGACTCTGTCGGTTAGGTGGAAGCGATGTTGTGTAACACTGCCGATTGAAGCTTTAAATTGTTGAATTTTTATACAAGCCATTTCCGGTGGGATGCGCTATTTTAGAGATGGGGATGTGGCCTAAATTCCTTTGAAAACTCATTAAAAAACATCAGCTTCCTTTTGGGAATTTAAAACGGAGCAAACATTTTCCACATTTGCACATTAAAGTCGTTTCCAAGCAAATGTGAGGCACATGTAAGGAGTAGTTTAGTAATATATTAAAAGATTACTGAGACAGAAAAGTGAATCAATGCAGCCTTGAGTACTTCAGAGGAACTGGGACCTACACTCCATTTCAATTCAAATGGGGTGGCAGCAGCCCAGAGGTTTGAGAGTTGCTCTGTGGACGATCTCTGGATTGAATCCCTTGTTGGAAACTCCTCTTTCCTCTGTTAACAATTTCTGTCAAGGTTGAACCAACAATGCACTTAACCCCCAGTGGCTCCAGTGGAGCGGCAACTGTAGAAGACTATGGCTGTGCTTTCTGCTGGGAATGTGGGTAACTGTGTGAATGTGAAGAGGGATGTCGTGGAAATGGAGCATGAGTCAGCTTCCCCTGGATTATTAAGTAAAGTGAAAAACCCAATTTTATAATGTAAATACTGACTTTGAACTGAGGATATCAGCAGTGAATTGTTAATTGGTTAACAAGCAAGAATATTTTTGACATGTCGGGCTGCATGTTAATTTGCTATTCTTCAGTTTATTGCACTGTGCGCCAACCAGGTCTGGTGTGAGCTAGCTAGTAGCGCTGCTTATTAGCCGTTTACTGCAAGTAGCGCTGCTGTGGGAATATTGTGCCCACCCTCTGGTCTCCCCCATATAGCTCTAGTGAGTAAGCAGCTCAGCTTTGAGCCGCAGACCCCCTCTAGCACTGTTAACGCTATCATCGCCACTGGCTGTGCTGCTGCTATCTGTGCTAAAAGAGCTGACTAAAAGGGCGCTGACATTGTTAAAAATACTGCTGTGTGGGGGAGACCAGTGGGTGGCCACCATGTTTCTGCAGCACCAGCCTGCCACCAGGACTTCGTAACCAGCAGTAATCTAGGGTTTCCCACACATTTTATTTATTTGTAGCGGCCAGCCACACCTGTTGCCTTGTATTGATTTTCTATTGTTGGAGTTGGACCGTTACGTAGGAGCATTGTTGGTACCGTTTGGCCATTCATTTATCCACACTCTCGCCGCGCAGAGCGTACTGTGGGCACAGACGGAGCAGCAGAACACTACGAAAATTTTCTCATGCCTCCCTCTTTTCATTAGATACAGGTTTACTTTATTTAATGTTTATCCTTTTATAGGGATTACTCTGTACGATTTATGTATTTTTTTGTTCTGTAATTGTAATGTATTGAAAAAATATAAAAAAATAAATATAAATCACAAAAATAGAAGAACATTAGGTGCGGTGAAAGTGACACTTAACCCTTCATGGCACTGGGTCTAAAAGTTTGTTGTCACACACAAACAGTTGCTCATTCATTGATCAGCTCTGACCAGATTGACTGATCAGTTATCCACCCCATGACTCAAAACAGGACTCATGAAGAGTTCGGCTTGCACTGCATTCAGGGACCCGCAAGAACCTCAGAATGTAGAGAGGGAGCACAAACTGATACACGAGAAAGAAAAAAAATAAATAAAAAATGGAAAGTAATCACTGAATGAGCAGCGCCACTAGCTAGCTCCCACCCAACCCGGGTGGTGCGCAGTGCAGAGCGGCCAGAGCTAACGTTAGCTAACCACTGGAAAGCAAATGATGGGCAGTAGGCACTATTTTTTTTGAGTGTTAATGCAACTAGCTGTCAGTAAAGCCAACAGAAAATAAAAGGCAAGACATTAACAAAACAAAAATATTAAAATTTCACCACCTCTAGATGTGTAGTGCTTTGTCGGACTAAAAGGGAAGGCCAGTGGCATTTCACGTCATTTTGCTTTTTTTTTCCCCTCATGAAATTAACCATTTAGTTATTAGTTATTGGTATTTGAAATCACAAAATGGCAGCATCTGTTCAGTTTTCATTTACTTTTACTTTGTAAGAATAATGTACAAAATGCATCTTATGAATAACTTCATCATTCTCATATTTAAGTTGAATTTGTTAAGGTGTTTAAAATGTGAGTTGTATGAAACTTTAATGCATGATGAAGCATAACTCGGAGACACTATCCCACTGTGGATAAACCGGTGTCTGTGCTCTTACGGGAAATGTTGCCGTCATTATATTTAATTAGCTTTCCTTTGCGCATCTATAAAGAAAACAATTATTCTTAATTAAAATGGCTGCATGCCGTTATGTGCTTTCAAAGTAATAAACCACCAGCACTGCTCCACACATACTGAGCATAAATAAATAATTTCCAGTCGTTTCATTGAGCAGTCACTTTACATTTACCATGGGGACAACTGTATACAAGCGCTCCATATTTATCCTAATTGGCGTTGCTTATCGTGGCATGAATAATTTATAGACTTTAATCAAATAACATTGGGCTTAATACAGTATAGCTGTGTTTGGGTTTATGTATTTACAATTAATTTTGTTAGAGCTATAAACATTGGCCTTTATATGCTCCAAAACAATATTAATAGGTATCATAGTATAAATACGTTATCCTACTGGCTGAATAAATTAATGTATTAATGGTATTTAATGTTTATTTGCCTCAGCAGCTACTGTACAGGAAACTAAAAGCAGTGTCAATAATTTATTAAAGCAGATAGCATTTATTTTTTTACAGTGTGGGAGGCCGCAGAGCGCCAAACACAATAACAGCACAAGCCTGTGACGAATGAGAAGGGTAAATATTTTGTATGTGTGAGAGCTGCTGAGGCGAGGCAGTAGCCTAAAGATGTGCTGAAGACGAGAGGGACACACACTCGCACGAATACACACACACAAAACACACATGAATTTGGTTTAATATGTAGCTTCTCCACATGGGAAGTGAAGCAGAACCCTCGCTGTTCTCCCACCAGAAGGCTCGGAGAATACGGTGTGCGTGTGTGTGTGTGTGTGTGTGTGTGCCAAGAGTTGACTCTATTATTCAGTCACTTCATATTCTTCAAATTGCTCCAGGAGGGAAAATACACAAAGCGCCCTGGAGGGCTGTGAGAGCTGGTGTTATGATGATTATTATTATTGTTGTTATTAAACATTAGAGGAGGGGGAAGCTACATGGAATATAATTTAAAAACTATAACTATATTTCACTCACGCGTAGTCTTGTCTTGAATGCATATACCAGTATTGTGTAAAATAGTTTCTGGTAGCGAGGACAATTAGAATCGCTCAATTTGGCAGTTTCATCTATGTTAATATTTTTAGAGTGTTTATTTGTACCTGGGTGAGAAAAGTGTGTTTGGCTAGCATTTGTCACGTTGATGCGTCTCTTCGGAAGTAGTTAAAATTAGGGTAAAGAAGTCATGGTGTCTGGCATAATGCGAAATAGCCACATTGGCTACTCCACCCTGGATCCAAAAAACATCTGCCTAATATTTTTGATCTGCGACATTATCATATTTGCTGCAGGGTATTTGGGACTGTTTGGCAGCCAACTTCTTAAGTCATTTTTACACATAGTAACCTTAGTTCCAGTCAGATTCTTAGATACATAAGATTAACTCGCCCTCTTCTTCCACTCCAATTCCACTTCCATCTTTGGCCACATTGTCAAACTCAGGTGAAACTTTTAACACTTCAACATGTGGGTGCCTTTCAAAGAGCTTAATTAAACTAATTATCCAACCAGAGCTATGTTAGATAGGCAAAGTGATTAAAGTTTCAGTCCTTTTCATGGCGTATTATCAAAGCCCTATAATTTCCTCTGTAATTTAGAATTAATTGGAAATAATATGTACGGTGCACTGGGCACATAGTGCAGCCCTCTAATCTATGGCCTTTGTAAGTGGCTGAGATAAAGCTAACCTTTTCCCCCTTCATACAGGTTCAAGTTAATTAATTCTCCTTTTAATTGTATTCTAATACAAAACGCACATTACCTCCGTTAATATGTCTCCTCGAGCCCGAGCAAAAAAAAAAAAAAAAAAAAAAAAAGCTAATAGAGGGATTGAATCAAGAAAAAAAGGAGAGAAGGGAAAAAAGTAGTCATTTTTTCCCCTTCTTCATTTTCTGAGAGAAGTGAAGTGTCAGCGAATTCGGGGTGGCGAGGGCAAAATTAATTATTTCAGCTTGATAAAGCTTTTCATCTCCCTGACTCCTTGCACTGAAAAAGCCAATTAATGATGTCAAACATGCTCTCCCTCTCCGGGGACAGCCTCCGCTCTGATGAGTGTGTTTACCGCAATGGGACAGACTGGGTGAGGCCTTTGTGTGTGTGTGTGTGTGTGTGTGTGTGTGTGTGTGTGTGTGTGTGTGTGTGCGTGTGTGTGCTACCTCCAAACCCACCACAGGACCTTCCTTCCTAATCAGGGCCCACCTGTCAGGCCCTTGCCTCATTATCTATGTACAGAGAGGCCATTTTGTCAGGGCAGCTTCTTCAGCAGCCAGCAGCCTTCTGCCCGCCAGCGGGAATGTATGGCACTGTCCTCTGTGAGATAATTCACTTAATTATGGGGTAGAGGTGGCCCAAAGCAGGAATAGGTCAACACAAAATGACATGTCGCTCAGTGAATAGCTCATACGGCTTCAGCTATGTGCAGGTCCTGAGACAAGAGCGTACAAATTTCTTCCATCTGAGGAAAGGTCAGCCTCCTAATTAACTGACTGGGAAACTTCTCTTATCTTGTGCTCCTGTTGAACTGCAAGGTTAGAGGTCAGCGTCAGCTACAGCAGCAGCCCTGATGGAGGCCTTTAGTGTCTTGCTAATGCACACTGAAACATTAACATAATTAAATGCATGATCAAACATACCTCTTGGACCTGGGTTTCTAGGTTAAACCATTGAAATTGGCATCATAATCCAAGTATTAAGATTTAGCTCACATTGTTAACATTCGAAAATACATTTGTAGTACAATACATGGTTATTTATTAACTTTGTTTTGATGATTCTCCTTACAGATGGTTTAGTCATACCTTGTTGGGAGGGTTTGGACTGTTGTTGCAGATGTTTTTAAATCAAATTGGAAGATAAGCAACCGCTGAGGTGGAAGCTAATGGGGATCCAAATAAATAAATAATAAATAAATCCCCATATGGTTGGTAAAGATGTCCCACTAGGATCTGAATAAGGACCATTGCCATTTGCTCTACACATAGATAATACTTATTTACCAACTGACAATAGCAATGTTCATTTTTATGCTGATTATATCAATTCAGGCTGTTCTAATGCACTGTTCATATGTATACCTGTGAAAAGTAATTCGTATGTAAACCCACGTAATCATGAAGGCTGGGATCATGTGACGAATGCACTGACAGAAGTAAAGAAGGAAGTTGTATAAAGAGTGACAGTCCACATAAACAGGAACGCTGGGGTGTTGAATAGGTCAAACAAACACGCATATTTCCCTCAGAAGACCGGTATCTGTGTCCCGTTGGAAACCAAGTCAACTTTGAGGTATTTTAAGGTACGTCACCACATTACATTGAGTACTTAACTTTACGTTAAGTAAGTAATGTGACAATGCTCAGCCATATTTCTTTTCCTGAAGCTTACCTACGCAGCTTTATATTCCTAAACCTAGCCCTACGTACCTTTACATTACTAAACCGCATCTATGTAACTTAACTTTCCTAAACCTAACCTCCGTAACTTCACATTCCTAAACCTAATCTATGTAACTTTACATTCCTAAACTTAAGGTACATACATTTGCATTCCTACACCTAACCTACGTAATGTTTCATTCCCAAACCTAATCTGCATAAGTTTACATTCCTAAACCTAACCTATGTAACTTAACTCTTCTAAACTTAACCTCTGTAACTTTACATTCCTAAGCCTAACCTACGTAACTTTACATTCCTAAACCTAACCTATGTAACTTTACATTCCTAAACTTAAGGTACATACATTTGCATTCCTACGCTTAACCTACGTAATGTTTCATTCCCAAACCTAATCTGCATAAGTTTACATTCCTAAACCTAACCTATGTAACTTAACTCTCCTAAACGTAACCTCTGTAACTTTACATTCCTAAGCCTAACCTACGTAACTTTACATACCTATACCTAACCTATGTAACTTTACTTTCCATAACCTAACCTACGTCACTTTACATTCCGAAACCTAACCTACATAACTCCACATTCCTAAACCCAACATAAGTAATTTTACATTCCTAAACCTAACCTGCATAACTTTACATTCCCAATCTAACCTATGCAACTTTATATCCCTAAACCTAACCTACGTACATTTACATTCTAAAACCTAACCTACATAAATTTACCTTACTAACCCTAACCTACATAACTTTACATTCCTAAACCTAACCTACATAACTTTACGTTACTAAACCTAACTCATGGAACTTCATGTTAAGTACAAAATGTGATGACAGCCAACCATGATTATTTTCCTAACTAAACATAACCCACATAACTTTACTTTACTAAACCGAACCTACGTAACTTTATGTTTAGCACATAACATGACATTGCCCAACCATGATTCTTTTTCCAAACCTAAGGTAGCCAGTAGGGATGCTCTTTCGTACAAACCGTA
Source organism: Epinephelus lanceolatus (assembly GCF_041903045.1). Lineage (NCBI taxonomy): Eukaryota > Metazoa > Chordata > Actinopteri > Perciformes > Serranidae > Epinephelus > Epinephelus lanceolatus. The sequence goes on along the minus strand of NC_135757.1, from coordinate 12,273,340 downwards.
GTGTGCACGTTTCTGTAAGATATCATACAAACTGTTGTATGAGAATATGTTGACTAATTTGTACAGATATTCATACTCCACTCCATTCTCAGTGGAAAACTAATGCATACAGTACAACATTGTAAGAAGTTTGAAATTTTAAAGCTCATGTTGAACACCTTGCTCAGAAACTAAAAATTCAGACCAGATTGTTGCTCCAATCAAACAATACAGCTTGTTTCTCCTTTGAAATTACAAAAAAACTTTATACAGTCCATGAAACTATCTACACTGGATAATGGAGATATCCTTTATGCTCATGCTGCTGACATTACCCCTAAACCACTGGATGCCATTTACCACAGAACCAGTCATCACTCAAGACATCTACCACGCTCACCACTGTGGGTTATATGACAAAGTCACTGACATCTAGAAGACATCAGCATACCTGAGTTTTCATTTATAAGGTTATTTAAGCTGCCAGTATATATTTAACGCCCTTTTCTTGAGTTCAAAGTGAACAACCATGAATCATGTGATAGTTACTTTTAGCAACTCTGAACTGGACTGGTTTCTGAGTAAATAAAGCATAACTAATCAGCAATGGTGAGCATTTGATTTGTTAACTGCATATTGCCTTTGCTTTGGTGGACTCATATTTTTTATTTCAGTGAGTGTCGAGCAGATTAAAACTTACAAGACAGCAAGAATAAAGCCTGCAGCTAATAAATGATAGAAAGACAAAGAGCCACATCAGCATCTCTCCACAGGCCATCCTCATCTTGGAGTGTTTTTCCTCTTGGAAAGTTCACTCTGGTTTTGGCTTACTTTACTTTTTAATATGTTTACCTTCCTGTGAGAGATTAATCTTTTATTTCCTTTTGTTTTCTGCTGATGAAATTTGAGTTTTTGTCGTTGGAGGTATTTTCCTCGGTAGCAATCGCTGCTCATTCTGACTACCTATATCTGTATCAGAAAACCCATGACCACACATGAAACATTACTAATCCTGTCTGTCTTTTGTATCAAAGAGTTTTGTCTTGAAAAGTGATTTTTATGTTGATATAAAACAATAACATGTTGAAATAAAACCAGTAGAATGTGTCGTCCATGTCAAGCAACACCGTGTTAAGCTTTCGTTCCTGTTTATCTACTTATTAATGATGTGTGTGTTTACTGTGATCCCCATGTGTTCAGACAGATCATCAGCAGGACAGATCACTGTTGCATGCGACCCACGTAGAAATTGTGTGTTTGTGCGTGCATGTTTGTGGATAAATATGTGTGTGTGCTGTTGGACAGGGTGAGAGTGAAATATGGACTTGGACGAGGAGATGAGGGCGCTGGCGCTGATCGCTGACAGCGCGATCAAGATGTACTTGACTGCTGTGTGTGTGTGCGTTTGGGGGGTTTTGAATGTGTGTGTTGGCGTCTAAATATCTACTGCACTGGCACCCCCCGTTGCTCCCCCGACTCCTCCAAACTTCATCCGTTCTGAAAGATGATGGTGATTTAAAGTCACATCCTGCTGATGTCACACACACACATTCACATGTACAAAAACACACACACACACACACACACACACACACAGACACACACACTTATGGGAACCATGTGGGACAGACTGTCTCTGACAACTATCATCTCACTCACTCTCCTACCCATGTCTCCCTCGTTAAACCTTCATTTGGTGTGTGTGTCAGGCTCCTCCAAGCATATTGATAAAATTAATGCCTGTTCGTTTATGGGAATGAAGTCCTCTCTCTTTACATCTTTCCCTCTTTTGAAACTGATTTAGTCATCAGTCAACTGTACAGAGTTTACGCTACACATGTGTGGGCATGTGTCTGTTTGCATTTGAGACATTTAAGTTATGTTTCTGTCCTGGATGCTCTATCAAAATAACTGCTTTTCCTAAATTCCTAAAAGAAGCAGATCCAGACAGAGGTAGAAATATCCTTTTGACGTCGGTTTGAAATGTCTGACCTCTTTGAGGTGTGGTTGACTTGTTTTGTTAGGTACTAAAAGGATCTACTTTCCGTCTTGTTTATCACCCTCCACTCTAGTAAAAATATTAATAACTCCTAAACTGCAGGAGGCATGTGGAGAAGGTTAGAAGTGAAGAGGAGAGGGAGAGGAAGCCTGTTAGACATCCACATGCCGGTTTTATATTCCTCATCAATGAATGCAGCGCTAATAAACAATTCACAGATTTGTTACATGGTCTTTAAAGTTATAATCTGTAAGAGTTTTACAAAATCAAAGTCCATTTTTTAAACTATTTATGATCAGCATCTTTCAACAATAGCCATTCAGTGCATTTACATTCAATAATTATTATGTCTCTTTATAGCTGTTTTAATTGAGAGTGGCGGAGTCCGCCATTCCTGCGCTAGCTACAAGTTGCCTTCACATGCTTAACAAAGTTACAGAAAACGCTTATGCAGTGTTTATTAATAGCTTATGGTGGCTCATGTTGCTAAACTTTAGGTTAGTTTTGGTTAATTTTGCTTTCGATAGCCCGACACTCATTAACTAGTAACTAACTGGTTAATTTTTAACTAAAAACGCAAAATGACGTCCCAGTGGCAAGAAGGCGCTGCTAGGAAAACATGGTGGCCCCATTGTTAACTATGTTAGCATCACTAGCCATGCTGACACTGCTAATGACGCTAACAGTGATAACAAAATTAACAATGCTAAAGGAGGTTGAGCCACTTAATCACTGGATTAACCTGGTGGAAGACTGCAGGATGGAGACAATGTTTCCGCAGCAACGCTATTGGGTCGGGACGGCATTACTAGCAGTAATTAGCAAATGAGCAGCACCGCTATCTATACCCTACCAGACCTGGGTAATGCGTAGTGCAGTAAAGTGAAGAGCAGCAAAATGAATAGATTAATGGTTAACCGTTAACATCCGTAGGTGAATATTATTTCATAATATCTGTTTGCTGAATTTATGCTTTAGTGTTACAGTGGTAAAAGCATGTTAGCTAAACAACAACCAGTAGTTTTTTAGCATTTAGCGTGATCCCAGGATTTTATTTGTAGCGTTTAGCAGACATAATACTACTTTAAATGGAAATCACACCACATAGTTGATAACCTTTTTTCACACTGTGTGCGAGGCGACAAACAAGATTTAAACCCATGTAATCAACCAGTGTACAGGTTATCCACCATTAGCTAGGATGCTCTTCCTCATCTATTTTTAATTTAACTGTGAGGGGTTTTATAGCCGGCTGCAATCGAGTCATTTTATTTTATTATGCAGACATGTCTGAGCGTCATGGTGTAGAGTGGCTGCTGACATTTGACAGTTAACAGTACACTTTCCCCGCCGCCAGTGGTGTGTGTGTGTGCATCTCCATCAACATCATGTATGTTCACATCAAGGCATGTCTGCCTGCATACCAAAATATCCACCTTAACAAGTCATTTAATTTAAGCTAATACCGCTGGAATTTGAAACTTGATGAGTTCTGCGACCCCCCGAGTCCCTCGGCGACAATATTGTACACGAGCTGTCTCAAAGCTTTTCCACAGCCGTTCCACCAAGCCCTCCAAATTAATTTAGACAATGATGAGGTTAAATATTTTACAAGGCAGGCCTTACAGTAACATTTTTAGACAGCAGTCAGTTGGGGGAGTTGACTTTTTATGATATTTTACAAATGACTGACTTGTTTGAGGATGTATGTATCTGTGAATCCAGCAAAAGTAGATACACTCATACACCACAAACCTTTTTTGTTTGTCAATATAAGACCAATCACATTATGTATTAATACACATTGTCCGATGAAAACATACTTGTTGCATCAGAATATTAAATCCTTTCTTTAGAGTCATCTTTAGACCACATGATTTACATTCAGCATTCATTGAAACCAATAAAAACATGATAAAGTGTAATGAACTCTGTCAATATATCACTCTGAAAGAAGCCATTATGCATTCTGAGTACTTTTGCTAATCATACTTAAGTTCTAAGTGTACTGCTAAGAGATTATTGAACGTTGAGGAAGGGCTACAGCACAAATAATAAATAGATTTATAGTTAATCTGTGCTTTGCATGGAGTCAGCGAGAGTTTTTCTGCCGAGCTCCGCCTCCTGATTCGAATGCATCCATGGACTTTTATCTTTTGCCTCTCTGTACTCTGTGTCATCACACCTCATAAATACTCAAATGCCCTGGCTGCCCATTCTTTTCTTATAAAAAGTCAATGAGAGCAAAAAGCTGTTTGTCGATACACTCCGAATAAATCACAGAGCCTTGTCTTTTTCCACACTGATCCACTGTTGACAGACATTGCTCTCTCTATTCCTTGTTGTGTCTCTCTCTTCCTCCTGGTTTCAATTGAGTGTTTGTTCTTTTGGCTTGACGGGGGAATTCCACATATTGCCAGCACTGAAGGTGACAAAATGAATTATGTTCACCATAAGAATAAATTATCCGAATAATTAGTATTCATGTAGTGTATCTGTTAAGATAATAATCCTCTAAAAGTAGGGCAACTTTTTAATGAAGTTACGTAAATCAATTCTTTCTTCTTTCCTCGTCTCTGTCTCTCATTCATTCCCCCTCTTCATCTTTTCATCACTTCTTTTTTCTCCGCCGCCTCACAAAGCCACAGATCGTCAAAGTCCTCAGCGCGACACACTGATCGCTGGCATGTTTGACATAATGTGTCAAAACAGACCATACTGTCTTATTTCAGCCCATGACATTTTCTTTCTCTTTTTCATCTCCCGCTTTGTCCTCCCCCTCTACAGCATCTTTTCTGTTGTGCCAAATTCCTCCATGAATGTCCGCAGGCATTTAGTTTCTTACGAATGACAGATGCAGAGAGCCCTTGTGAGATGGGTGGCTCCTCTCCCCTGACAGACTTTACCGGTTGTATCCTCACTTGAACCTCAGCGTTGTCCACATTTGTTTTTTAAGCTGAATACGTGAAGTGGAATCTATGTAATTTTCCGTTAACCTCCAATCAGCATGTAAAAATGTGAAAAGCTTTTTATTCTTTATTTATTTTTTACCACCAATCTTAGTTTTTTTTGGACAACATGAGAAAAGTCAGGAATATTAATACAGACAGCTCTCTTTGTGTCTCTTCATTTTCAATTTCTCGCTGTGGATATAGCAAGAGGAGGGTCCCAGGAGGAGATGAAGAAGACGAGGAGGAGGAGAAGGGGTGGTGGGAGGTTTGGTGGCAGTGGAAACCTCAGTAGTGTCACAACTGCCAATTTGTGGCCAGTTTGAGATGTTGACATCTGCATTCTTTCACGTTCACTATAACTCTCCGCGCTGAACCCAGAGACCAGCTTTAGATTGCTTTATTTATCTCGAAGCTCTTGCGGTTGAAAGGATGCTCCGTTCTAGACACAGTGTGTGTGTGTGTGAATATACAGACACCAAAATGTCCCAAAAATCATCACACAAATTTTCTTTGTTTTTTGAGGTAGTCTGTGCTTTGATTGGTGCTCAAGGTAGAGACTTTTCGATCTGAGAACTGTGTTGTACCGTAAAAAAGGCTTGAAAACAGTAACACACAAGTAATGAGAAATGTTGACATTCAAATTCTAAATCAATATTTCAATGCTCTGCAGCTTTTTTCATGTCTATTCATTCTGTGTAAACCTGTGTTTCTGTACAGTTGCAACAAGGGCTCTGGAGTGGAAAGTAGACTGGTATCATCACACACAGGAGGTCCTACTGGGGTCAAGACTAATAAGCACTGGCCCAAAGACTGGACCTGCTGCAATGGATCAACCTCTGGTAAGCCGATTAGGTAACTGGGGTTTCCTCCTGGTTGGTGGTGACAACGCAAAACGGCACTGATATTATCTGCCTGCCCTGTTAGCAAGTCAGCTCCCATCCTAAAAATAAGCTGGGTTAAATCTGATGAATCACTTTATTTAAATGATGACATGACATTACAACATTTGATGACAGACATTAAAAGCTTCATCCAAAAACCTCAATAAAAGCGTTGAATGTAAGAAAAAATGTCCATCGGCCCAGCCCAATACAATCCTTTTATTGATTTGTTGTGTTGGCCTAAAGTGGTCCAATTTAGGTATATCTAAACTAAACATACAGTTCTGGTATTAGCATGTAAAAATTCTTTGACTGGAAAATGTATGTTCATGCGTCAACATTTTTCTCCAAGGGAAAACATTCAAGGGACCAATTTTATAACTTGATAGAAAATGTCTTGCTTGATGTGTCTCTGTCTTGGACATGACCTTCTATTCGAGTTAAAAACTGCGGTGCAGCACCACTTGTATACAGTATGCAGTTTATGATCTTCAGAGGCCATAAAGGCTGACATCAGCATTGCTCAAAAGTTCATTGACTACTCTCAAATTTCCTGAAATGCCCCTTTCAGATTCCTGTCCCTCCCTATGGGGGACTGCTGTCCTCTTACAGCTACTGTCTGGTTCCCATGAGCTGTGAAACAGGATCATGGCCCAACTATGCATTTAACAATGCTCTTTGATATATGACGTCTTCTTTTCTGATTATGTCCACTTTGGGGAAACTTATAACCTAAATGTCTGTGGGAGCCGTACTCTATCAGTGTCTTTGATATCCTTCGACCTTTCATTGAGAAGGTCTTTGTGTCAAAAGAGCATGGATGGCTCAATTTTGGTTCCACGGCTCAGCTTGTTTGGCACAGCAATGGCAAAACACTAAGGAAAACCACTTACCAGGTAGCAAGTAGAGTAAGTTTAAAAACTTCTTGCTGTCTCTCGCTGTTGTGGGTTTCCCAACACACGCACAGAAAAGCAATAAGACAAAAACTGTCTTTTCTATCGTAGCTTAACTTTTGTTGCCAAAACAGAATTAAGATCATGTTTCTCCTGACTGAAACTATGACTTGGCAGAGACTTGAGACCAGTTTACTGTGGGGAGGTTTTAATGTCCTGTAGTATCCAACAGGGAGTCCTGAGGAGAATATTAAAGGATAACCAGAAAATGCATTTCCTGAAGAACACGCGTGTGAATGCTGACAGCTGAAATTGCAAATCATTGCTGAAAGTACAGGAATCTTACATTGCAAATGCATTGCACCACACTGCTGAAAACTGAACTGTGAAAACAGCAGAGTTGGAAGCTGAACCTGTATTGCCCAAAGAAGAAACAGACAACGCTGAAGAAGCTGAAAGTGCACGTGAAATTCTGTCAAAGGTGGAAGTTTAAATTAATAACTGAGAAGGCTGAAGGAAGAAATGCTTTGTACTGTATAAAACAAGTGGTAGTTGATCGAAAAACGCATGGAAGAAGTTCAAGAACTTTGTGACCTTTTTAAAGCTTTAACGTCCCTAGATAAAACTCTACAGAAGTAGTAGAATTACAAAGTGGGGTAGATTGAAGATTTTTTCAGTTTACTGCAACTATTGAAACTTTGAAAAAGCTTTAAAATTTGCAGTTAAAAAAGGCTGTAAATCTGAAAAAAAAAATAGTTTGAGTTCCAGCACAAGTCTACAAAAGTTTTAGTGCCAAAGACAACATTGTGAAATTATCCGTGAAGCCACAGATATTTGACAGTGTTATGTTTTGTGGGTTTGGGAAAATTCTTGGGTACTTATTATTAAGTCTTGGTCACATCAGAAAATAGCTCAGTGAAATTAATCCGTGTGTGTGGAAATATGTGGTTTTAGCAGCATAGTGAAATTGTGACTACTCATGGGACTAATAGGTGAACTCATGTAGCTGGCAAACTAATGGCTAACATGCACACTAGCTAGGAACATGCTAATGCTACTTGGTCATAAAAGCACTCCCAGCTAACTAGTGAGCCAGGTTTGAATGTACTGAAATTTTTACTTTAACTTGAAGTGAACCTATTGTTTCAAAACATAAGGTGAACATATGTAGAAGTAATCCCTAGTTTCTTAACTTGATCATCTACTCCAGGCACATTACTGCCACTGTTATCATTACATACGCTGCTACATGTAGCTACATGCTAACGCCAGGGAAACCTGTATTCCTGGTTGCGAGTGTTGTTAGTGTCTCCCTGATTTTGGATCATATTCCTGCTGGAACATGTCCAGTTGTGAAGATTTTAGTTTAGTTTGTCAGGATATTTTAACGTTAGAAAGAATTACAGTCATTATCCTGGCTGCAGAGATGCTGAGAGTGCAGATGTGGAAGACCTGGAAACACTGACCAATCAGAGCAGACTGAGCTTTCTTTGGGTGGGGGGCTTAAAGAGACAGGCGTTAAAAGGGAGTGTCAACATTAAAGCATGTAAACGTGTTCTAGTTGAAACCCAAACTATAAGCATGAACCTGAAAATGAGCATAATAGGTCTCCTTTAAAATGTTGCTGATGAACATTCAAAACATTGTTACTGACTGTGATCCATGTTTCTGAAGGTTCAACCAATATCAACATTATGTCTGCCGGTTTGCTCAGGTTTCGGCGTATTGCTCAAGGACTCCTCAGCAAGGTTTACGCTCACAGACAATAAATGGGGCTTGAACCCACATTCTCTGGTTGAATGTCAGTTCCTTTAACCACAGAGCCATCCTGCCATCTTTCTTTCCACTATTTTTGGGATGCTCTGCCAGTAACCCACACCAGTGATTGCAGGCTGCTGCATTTGATGACCCAGAGAATGTAAAGCGATACGTATCTTCATATCACAACCAGATTCAAGAGGAGATTTAAAGAGTACACTTGCGTTCAATACACATCTTGTCTTTTACTATTTGTATGTGCGTCAGTCATTCCATCGGTTGGTCTCTCCGTCTCTGTGTCTCTCTCCAAAGTATGAGAGTGATTACAAGAAGCTGACAATCAGGTCCAGGCCTGTATCTCCGTCCTTTATCTTCTCAGAAAAGTCTCTGTGCATGCATCTCTGCTGCGTCAACTTTGATTACCGTGATTTCCTTTCATTTGGCCTTCCGCTTTATCCACCGCACACACATGAAGACACACACAGACAGACACACACTATACACAAGTGCACATAGTGATACGGGGATGCACACTCACCCACCCACACCATTCCAGGCGCTTCCAAATGAGAGGGACAGTAGTGATGCCACAGGCCACAGGCCACCCAGTGCTGCAAATGAATACTTTGCAGTACATTGCACTTCATCTGTCTGTCCTCTCTAAGACCAACAAGCTTCTGGTATGTGTGTTTGTGTGTGTGTGGCTGTGCGTAAGCAGTACACATACTTTTATCAGTGATTGCTTGCATAGCGTTCATAGATAATTCTTGTTTGAACATGCTCGATGCACCAAATGGATGGGCTTTACCACACTGGGACAGTTTAAATAGTGCCAGATGATGTGTTAATAGCAAACTAATATTAAAACACTGAGCTGAAGTCAAGGTGCTGATTTACTGTTGAACTTCATTTACTTGGAAACAGGTCTTATGTGAGTGTCTGTATATGATTTTGCTAATGTGCTACATGTATTTTAAGAAGAGCTGGGCAATATATCGATATGGTGATACAAAACAGACATCGTCCTAGATTTTGGATGTTGTAATATCATGATGTTTTCTTTCCTGGTGTTAAAGGCTGTATTACAGCAAAGTGATGTAACTTCCAAAGCGTACCTGATGGTTTCTGCTGTTCTATTATTTGCCTTTACCCACTTAGTCATTATATCCAAATTACTGATGATATAAAAGCACAAAATGTCAACCCTTGTTCATCCAGCCATAATTTTAAACTGCTCTAAACAATATTTTTATATTAGCAACAGCTAAGTTGACGATGAGTGTGTTCCAGCCACCTGTTGTAATGTTAAATTTCAATCTGTGTATCAGGAGGCCTGAGTGCAAACACCGGAAATTTAAAAGAAACAAGAAAAAGGTCAACAACTGTTTTGGTTCAGTCTCACAGCTCTCATCAACTTTTGCTTTTTTCAGCAAAAAAGGTATTCTTAACCCACTGTACGTTAGATCCCTAGCACTAAACGCAATGCTGATAAAGTTAGCAACTACCTGGCGAATGTATTGGAGTATTTAGCATCTAAGGAGCCACATATTTTTCTCAGGCATTGGTAGAAACGAGGGATGTGGACCATTAATTGATTAACAGCTGAGAATATTTTTGCCCAGTTACACATGTTGGTTTATAAGTTAATTTTGGTATTCTTCAGCTTACTGCACTGCGCACCAATCAGGTCTGGTGGGAGCTAGCTAGCTAGCTGCGTCGCTCATTTGGTCATTAGCACCAGTAACGCCATCTTGACCAAGCAACGTTGCTATAAAAATATATTGTGCCCACCCTCTGGTCTCCCCACAGGTCATTAGGGTGCATGTGCAGCTCAATTTTGAGCCGCAACCCCAGTTTGGCATTATAAACTATGTTATCATTTTCAGCTCTGTTAGCACCATTAACAGTGTCAGCACAGCTAGTGGTGCTAACAATGTGAAAGGGGTTTTGTGGCTCAAAGTGAAGCCGCTTACTCACCCAGGCTATATGGCTGGAGACTGGAGGGTGGCTGCTATGTTTTCACAGCATTGTATTCAGCATCCACCTCACCTAGGTAGTGCACAGTGTTGAGTGGCCAAGGCTAACCTTAGCTAACCAGGGGAGACCAGATAATGGCCAGTCAGAAAATAAAATAAAAGGCAAGACATTTACATCACAAAACATTAAATTTTCACCATCTCTAAATGGATAGCACTTTGAAATGTGGTGCAGAAGCTTGCCGAGTCATTGAAGTGCTGGACTAAAAGGAAAAGCTGCTTGTGTTTGACCTCATTTTGCGCTTTTTTTCTGGTTGGATACCAGTTAATGGGTGTCGGGCTGTCAGAAGTAGAATTAACCAAAGCTGACATCTCTGGTAGAGACCAACACAGAGCCTAAAGGAGAGTAAACATTGGTCTTGTGTGGATCTGTGTCTGTTGGCTATGTAAATAAACTGCTAAAAAGACACTTAAAGTATGTAATGTCTACCAACAGTTGGGCTACAGTTGCTAAATGACACAGCTAATAGCATGTAGTGACTTTTTGTGGTATTTTTAGCAGCCATAGCGACTTTCCAAGTTGGCAGCCCTGTTCAGTGTAATTGCTGTAAACAAATGGGTCCATGGTTGTGACAACTGGTAGCTTTTATCTCATACCAGTGCTGCTGTTAGTGGTAGTGTTTCTGAAAATTAAGACCACATTTCACATAATCTCTTCTCCTTTTGCACAGAGGATGTTAATAATTGTTCTCACTCCCTTCTGTTGTTACATGTGTTTGTTTTCTGTTTAGCTTTACTGAAGAGGACAGCCACGCTAATTTGTTTCCACTGGCCTTTTCTCTTTTGACATCTTTAGCTCCGTCTGCGCTGTGAGAGCCCTCGTCCTCATATGTTCTGGTCCAAGATGTTTGAATCTTTGGTTTCACTTTAATGATAGGAACAGGTACTAGATATTAGCGTGTCAGTGATCCTTTCTCTGCTTCTGAGTCATTTCATGAACTCTCTAGCTTTCATTCTCCTGACTCCCTTTGTGTTTTTCCTCTCTTAAATATCTGCTGTAATTTTGCTCTGAGAGCTACAGACTGGATGTCAGGGCACAAAAGAAAAAAAAAAGCAGTCGAAACAACCCAGGAATGTCATCCAGCCAGCCAGTCAGCGAGGCCAGGGCAGGCGAAGTGCACAAGGGCCACAAGTCTTTGAAGTCCGCTTTGACAGTTGTGGACCCTGGACGCTCCCTGGCACAGCGCACTGAAACCTGATCACGTTTCATTATTTTGATGGGAAAATCAGACAAACGGTTCACTTGAGGTTTATTTTAGTGCTGCTAACCTCTTGTCAAAGCACAGGGAACTCCACTGCAGTGCGTGGACACGCGTGCACACACACACACACACACACACACACTCTCACACTAGCACGTTGAGTTCACTTTAGATTAAGCAACAAAGAACACATTCATCTTTTTAGGGGCGGCCAGTAGTTTGATGTGTTCCGGTCTGTTTTGTGTTTTGTTTTATTGTGCTGTTTCCTATATAGTACACACACACACACACACACACACACATACATTTGTAATACTTGATTACATTAGTTTTGTGCTTGACTTAAAGCAGAAACGTGTGCACTTAAAGGTTGGCATGTTTTATGGACGTGTCCTTTACTCGCTATATTAATTCTCTTGGTCTATCTGCGGTTTATAATTTCATAAAATATAATAGAAAACTGTATTTTATGTCTGTCACAGAACAATACTCTTGGAAATCCTTTGATTTCCCCAGTGTTTTTTTGACAGTCCTGGAGTTTGAATCCAACATTAGACCATAAAAAAGAATACATGTTGAGGCTGATGTCACAGGGAGATATCCGTTTAAAAAGAAATGACTCATATGGGTAAAATCTAGGCGAGGTGTATTACCTCAGACTGGGCTGTCACCAGCCAAGTTGCATTGTGGGCAATGTAGGCATCAGGTTGTGACTTTCTACCTTGAGTTTAACAATCTTACAGGAGTGCAATGCTACATTAGTGGAGTACCATTTTTTAATTTTACTTAACTTCTGGTCTGTGACGTTATCAACAACACACGGTCTGTCAGTTAGTACCCTTATAGGCATCTCAGTTATGCCATGCCAATTATGCAATCATTAGTGTACTGAGAAGCAGTATCGCGAGTATCTGAATTTTTCTAAAGAATATAATGTGGTTTGATGATGTTTTCTAATTCAGTTTTGAAGTTATTTTGCTATTTTTCCAGCCAAATTGTCAGAAGAAAATCTTGGCATTAGCTCCTTTTCCACCATCATTTCCAGGAACTTTTATTACCAGGAATTTATTTACCTGGGTAAAAGAATTCCTGGTAATCTGTGTGGTTTGCGTTTCCACCGCACCTCAAAGTTCAGGAAAATTTATTCAAATTAGTGTGATGACGTAGATGATTCAGCGTGTGTCCTGTCTTTGGCTCCGCCAGCTTGTTTACTGGTAACATTAGTGCTGGTAGGGAGAGGAGGGGCTGTTTGTCTCAGCCAGCAGCTCAGTTTAAAAATATTTTAAGATAAGTGTCAAACTAAGTTAGTCTACATACAGACAGCTGTCATTTCAGCTTATTAGTAACAATTTGCTATCAGCTGAACTAGCGTGCTGTCCTTGTGTAAGACATAATGTTAGTGACATTGGATGAGAGACTGTGGACGGAGCATATTGAATATCGCTGTTTACATGTTTACATGTTCACGCTTGCTGAACACATGTATTGATAAAGTATTGGCTTCTTACCCGCTAAGGTTTAATGTCACTTACAGTAACGAGTGTAGCTGCTGTCAACTCAAGTCATTTTCGAATTATCTTCACTTTGTTTCCACCACGGCTGCTCGGCTGTTCGCTGGTTACCGTGTCGCATCGGTGTATGTATTTATGTGGAGGAGTTCAGCGCCGGCACAGAGCGCTGAGGAGAACCGATACCATCAGCGCTTATCAATACTACGGTCTTTAACAATTTAGCCGCGGGGCTAATTTAGTACCGGGTTTCGGTACTCATCCTTAATCAAAGCACAAGCAAAGTGAAGCTTGTAGAAATGAAATAAAGTTTGCAGCGGCTGCCCGTGCCAGGAAGTGCGGAACGCTGCAAGTGTCAGTCCACCAATCAGCACTCTTCAGGACACAGCCCCACCACCCAAGAATTCTTGGAAATCTAAAAAGTCCTACCCCCCCCTGCCCCTACCAGGTACTTTTTTCAGAGTAAGTTTGGGGTTGGGGGAAAGTTTTTTACCCAGGTAATTTGGGTGAAGGTTTTTCAAAATTCCGGGTAAATGATAAAAGATTCTACAGTGGAAAAGGGGCTATTGTAAATTTCCGCAAACTATGAAAATGCTTTATTTGTAAGCTTCATACGTATCATGTCAAAGTTTCCAAAGTGACATAGTATTTGAGCTGACTTTGTCTTCTGTGGGTGGAGGGGATGGTGGATGGCATGCCACTTATGTGAGACACCTGCAAAGCTGCAGACAACTGTTCAAGACCAACAAACAACAAAACCTGGTGTGTTTTAGTGACCTGTCGCTGTTTTACAAGTGGCTTTTAAGCAACCAAACGTGGGTGTTTATAGCAACACGTCGCTGTTTATCTACTGGAGATAGTGCCATGAAAAGCGTTTGTTTTTTACTGAGACATCACTGCTTTACTTGCTGGGAATTTGCCACAAAATCTGAGTATTTTAAGCCAAAACATGATCTTTCCAATACCATAACAAAGAATATTTTGTGCCTGAACTGACCGCAAGTTAACCACGGCGTTGTTAAAGCATAAAGTTTCATTGTTATCATGTAAAGAATTAGTAGTTTGCAAAAAGGCACATTGTTTTCTGGTGGTTACGTTGTGTTTTTGCTACATAATGCAACTTGCCCATAATTTGAAGCAAACAGTTTTAAATATACCTGCATTAAAAAAGTCTAATGATAGCATGTCTTTGTCTCTAGTCTCGTAGCGTTCACTATGTACAAAAAAGATATTATTATTTGAGGAGTCACAGCAGCATTTTTTAGATAAAACCTGTGTAATATGAGCCTGGTTCATTTTACAGTGTGCTGTAGTCCCACACTGAATCAGTGCAGTGTGACGGTGTGTGAGGAGGAAGCAGTAAAGCAGAAAAGACAGCCTCTGTTCCTGTGACTGACAGGATACAAGGCCCTATTAGATGTTATATTTAAAGTGCCTTGTCCAATCAAAGTGTCACTCACAGTGTGAGGGGAGGGGTCAAAGAGGGACACAATGTCATTTTTTCCACTGATTGACAGGTAACAAGCTCCTATTAGCTTTTCTGTCACTCACTCTGCCGCTGTTTGTTGCTCTCAGGTTGTTTTTTGTTGTCTGCCGCTGGTCTGTGCTTAGATGTCAAATGTTTTTTATTTCATGCTCCATGACAGAAACAGAAAAAAGCATTTGTGTGACTGTTTCTTTTATTCGGTGAAAGGGGAAAACAGCTGTTAAAGCCCACTTGAATGGCTTCCTTTAGGATGTAATGAGATGCTGAGAGTGCAGCTAATCTCTATTCTTCTGCCTAAGTCCGCTGTTTAACCAGGGACATGAATATATGGTGGGTAAATGGCTTTTCCCTCTGCCCTGGAAGCAATCTGTTCACTTCAAAGGTTAAGGGGGGGGAAGAAGCGTTTAACTTAGCCCTCCCTCCCAGCTCAACCCCTGTCTTCATTTCAATTTCTCTTTCTCTCTCTTTTCTTTTCTCATTTGGAGCTCCTTCCTTTCAGAATTACACCAAGAGCTTTCTGTCTTTTTATGATTTTGTTTCTCTTCTTTCATTTGCTTTTTTCAGTGCAGATTTCAGAAAATCTTTAACATTCTGACAAGTGAAATTAAATGATCAGAGTCCTAATTGTTTTTCACTTATTGAGACAAAGTAACATGTCAAAATGGACAGTTATACATTGTTTTTCCGTCTGTCTTCCTCAGTATTTTTCTGTCTACTCTTGCTCCTTCTCTTCATCTTGTTTCCCTCCTTAATCTGTCTTTTCCAGCCTCCTTTGTATTTGTGAAACTTAAAAAAAGGGCTACAAACCCTGGGAATCCAGGTAAGCATGGCGAGGCTTTAACAGCTAGAGCCAAAAGGGAAAGGAGAGGAGGGAGGGCGTCTTTTAACATGAAGGCAAAGTAGTGGATCAGAAAGGCAATGCTCGGACAAAAAAGGGATAATCCGTGAAATCTGTCCGGGTCAAGGGTCAACTTCCAGCCAGCCATGTGCGTCTAGGCATGTGTGTGTGGAGATTAATTTAAGGAGGCCATGGAGGAAATGAGGGGAGAGTTAAAGGGGGTGTTTATCCTCTTTAAACTCACTTCACTGCCAACACACCGGGGAGCCCCGAGTGAGGAAATAGAAAGGGGGGGAGCGAGGGGGGGATCGCTCTGTGTCTGACTCTCCAACCCACACACAATGCATATGCTAATCATTGTGAATTTTAATTAAGTTTCACCCGTTTTGCAATCAAACGGAAAACACATACAGTAATTGTCCCTCTTTACATACAGCGAGCAGCTGCTTGATATAGATGTTTTCATTAGAATGTGGCGCGGTGTGTTTGTGTGGCTGTATGCACCGTGCGCATGTTAATGTCTGATCAGTTGATAAAGACCTCGGATCGTCTGTATGATGCATAAACACATCAGCAGTCGCATGTAACAGAAACAAGCATTTGTGTGTTTGCCCTCAGCTCTTCAATTGAGAAGTGAGTGGAGGGCTAAAATGATTCTCTCTGACTGCACAACTGTACGAACGTCATGCAGACAACAAACAAAAAAGTGAACACTCATGATCTCAATTGCTTTTAGTTCAGTTTTTCCACCATAGAAACACACACTGCTTTTTATTAGGCTGCAAAATATACAAATTATATGATTTATATGGAGACCTTAAGTGGTAAAAATGAAACAAATAAATGAGTAAAACATGAAATAAGTAATTAAAGCACAAACAGTTATCTTATGTTCAGTATATAATAAGGAAGTAAAAAAAAATCTAGCATTATTTCTCATTAAAAACAATTTTTGTTATTCTTTGCAGTTTTAAGAAGAATACAGAAAACTCAAGGCCCACATTTCAAAAGTTTCCAGTGTAAACAGAGAGTAACAATGAAAATACTCCAAATAGGCCACAAAATCTATTAATTCTGTAATTCTATGGAGACCCAAAGTGTTCAAAATTGGAGAAAGACATTATGAAATAAATAAACTAAAGTCTACTCTCATTTTCTGTCTTGTTTCTTCTTAAAATCCAGATTTCTGTTGAAAAAGTGGGACAAAAAAAACAGTTTTCTTGTGCTGCATTTAGATGCCTTTCACAGGTATTTAAAATTTTGAACCTGGAGCAATTGGTTTGATTTCTTTCAAAAACATGGGGAAAAAAAGGGCAATGAGCAACTTGGCAAGAAATGTCCCGCAAATTGCAAGAAATTAGTCGATTTAAAAAAAATTGTAAAAGAAAAAGAAGGCTAGGGAAAAAGTCTATGAAACTATATTTATAGTTATCATAATAATATATTTGCAATTGTTACAACGTTATTACTTTTGAGTAATTTTTCAGGTCATTTCCTTAATATTTTTTAGTTTTTTATTTTATTCAGGTAATTTTCTTATACATTTTTTTGACTAATTTTGTGAAATTTTTTGGCTAATATCTTCTTAAATTGCTCATTGCCTACTTCCAGTGTTTTTGAAAAATACATAGTCAATTTGCTCTGGTTTCAAAGGGTTAAAGAATAAAAATATTTCAAATAGGCTGCAAAATATACAAGTTATGTGACAACTGCTGAGACCCAAAGTGGTCAAAATTGAATAAACAAGAGACTGTAAAATACATAAGCGTATGAATGAATATATACAATGCATATTATAAAACATAAATTGTTAAATAATCCAATACTTTCTCTAACTTTGGGTGGATAATATGAAATATTTAACATACATTTTAACACCTAATTCCAGCAGTTTTATTTGAAAATGCCCCCTTCTAAAGCCTGTGTCTATTTTACAATTGTATTTTTAATTTCATCATGTCACTTCTTATCACAAAGTCTTTATGTCACTTAATTTAAACAGGGCGGATATTGCTATGTGATTGGCTGCTCAGACCAAAGCAGCATCCAATCATACAAAAGACTCTGCCCTGTTTGTCTTGATTGACAGACATGATGAAAAGTAGGATTGATACAGTGAATCATTGTTAAAAAAAATTAGATTTTGAAATAAAAAGTGATGAAATTAATGAAATGGAAAATTACCGTTAATAAACCTACATTCTATATTTTTGTTTTAGAAGTTACAAAACAATTAATCATGTCGTGAAGCTCTGCGGCACATCAACTGTTCATTACTGTTAGTATTTGTCTGTGCTTCACAGTTACATATCAACACAACAGGTTCCACCCCAGCTTGCAAGAGTTTCCCCGGCCACTGCAGGTGCCTCAGGGTTGAGGGAGTAAAGAAGGTCAAGGGTCAAATGTCAAGGGTTTAGGGGCTGTAAATGCTCCCACTGGGCCTGACACCTGTCAGACATGTGGGAGGTAGGGTAAGCTGTCAGCCTACATGTGTGTGTGCGTGAAGATGGACACCAGCAGCACTTCAGTGGGAAAAGGGGAAAAAAATGAGGGAAGGCATGTGTAGAATGTAAGGGGTTTAAAATCATGTTAGACCGTGTCAAGTGTGTGTGTGTGTGTGTCCAGAGAGTGAGGCTAAACACCTTGCACGCTGCACCTGTATGCAGGGTTTAAGTTACCTCTCATGGACACTTGTGGAGAAGATCGGAATGTGTGTTTTGCTGTCAAACCGTGCCGCCCCCCCCCCCCCCCCCCCCCCACACACACACACACACACACACCTCCCTGGCTAAATAAAGCATATGTGAACGAATTATTTTTATTATTTATGAATTAAAGGCAAGGTCATTCAGGGAGGGTGGATGGCTGCTGATGCAAAGTCAAAAACTAAACAGAGTTATTGTACTTTCAAGCTTAAGTGCTATACTCATGTAAAAATAGCGTCTTTCCATCCCCGATCTTTTCCATAAACATCTCCCCACAGTTTGGTCCGCAGCAAATTAGACTCAACAAGACATGAAATTGGTGTTTTGACTGAGGAGTCTGTCATGTTGGCTAGCTCTGTGTTTGTCCTAGTACTCGTTTCTATGACAGTAAAGCTGCGAGACACCCTTCGGTCGCTTTGCTCAGTTTTCTGCTTTGTTTACTGAGCGAGGCAGTTTTTTTTCATCCAAAATGACTTGGAATCGGTGCTACCTGGCTCTGCCAAGTCTACTGCCCCGACATGGATGCAGGCTCAGTGTGTATTACATGTAGATGTGCTCAGAGGAGAGCCAGAACTGATGTAGGAGAGACGGTTTGGCTCGTCTGTCTCTAAATGAGAAGAATTAGAATGATGTGTCTTTGCCAAGTGTTTTAAAGGAAAATGCCACCGATTTTACATCGAATCACTCACGCACCATTCAGTCTGTAAGAACAGTTGGAAGGAGATGTGATTTAGTTGCATTATGGGAAATGTAGGATCCAGCATCTTTAAAGCTAATCCCATAGTCATGACTAAAACTCAGGATATTTTAGGCTTTGCTTTATCACTTCTGACCATTTCTTTTTATAATCTGCAACACAAGTTTATGCTTGTGTTGATTGTGTAATATATCAAATATATATATATATTTTTTTACAATTCGTGTCACACTCTGTTCGTCTTTTTTTTGCAATCAAGCGGTATGCTTAACTAGATCATCTTAAGCATTTGTTATTACACTGATTGTATCACAGCACTCGTGCAAAGCTTGTTTTTTAATATTTATTCCACAATTGGAATTCAATTGACTTTTAACTTCACTTAAAATTTTGGTTTTCTTCACCTGCATTATACATGTGTGTTGCCAGAGCATATAAAGCAAAATTACACATAATTTATATGTGTAATATATGTGCAATATATCGATGATACTCTATGTATCGCAGCTTGTTTCATGTGGGATATATAAAATGATTATATCGCGAACATCATGTATAAATTGTAACATGTTTTTGTTTTGTTTTTCCCAGCTACTTGCATGAGGCTCTCCTATATAGCCCTCTTAAAGACACAAAAAGAGAAAAGACTCACAAGTATGATCCGTCACACGAACTCCTCCGTCAATGCGGAGCACTCTCTTTTGGTTGATAGTGTGTTTTTTCTAAATATATAGAGAGCTGTTAGTTTGTTTCTCACTGACAGTGAATATATCCTCGTGTTTAACGGCACCACTCTAACGGTTTAACTTTCTGCTACCTGCTAACAGCTAACAGTTGACCAGAAACTTTAAGCTCACAGCAAAAACACTTTTAGCCCGAGATAAGCACTTTAACTTTATTATAACTGTACTTTATTTAACTGTAGTAGAACAGTATTTTATTTCACTTTGTTTTAACAGTATTTTATTTAACTTTATGGTGACAGTAGTTTAATAAGTTAATAAGTTTAATTTGTATAGCATTTTAGTAGTCTTCAGTAGTTTCGAGGAGATTTACAGTCTTTTTTACAGTCTAAAAGTATGACATTATTTATAAGCCATATCACCCAGCACTAATTGTATCTATGTACATGTGATAAAAGGCAGTGGTTTTTAATTTGTTACTTGTCTGTCTTGCTTTTTGGCAGCAGATAAACTGAACTCCATCAGAAAAGGAAGTTGTTTTTAATCATCAGGCGACTTAGAAGAGCGTCTTCAAAACTGTTAGGAAGGGCTTCATATGTTGGAAACATACTGAGGATATGTATAACTCTTTGAATATCCATGTAGAGGCATGAGCTTTTTTAGCGAACCTAAAAATAGTGTTTCCCAATCTTTTCCTTCCCATTTTCATTTGTGTGCATGTGTGCTGCTGCTTCTCTGAGTGTGTATGTTCACTAAAACCGCCCAAAGCCTTGTAATACAATGTTACTGGTAATTAATAAGTCAGTAAAATGGCAGAAAACACCTCTCTACACATCACTCAGGGTTTGGAATAATGCCATTCTTCTCTGTGTATGTGTGTCTACAGTATGTGTGTGTGTACAAGCTAAGTGGGATAATAATACAGTGACCCCGGGAGGCAAAGTGATTAAATTATAATCAGCGCGGATTAATTAATCTATAATATTTATTCCTATTATGGCGAGGGGAGAGGCGGCACAGAGCTTAGAAAAGGTTATGTGCGCACGCTCCTCGCTCTTTGTCTCAGTGAAAAGCGACGCTCGGGGGCGGGAGAGGCGACAAGGCCCCCTTGACAACGCAGGCAGAAGGTTATTGCTGATATCAAGCGCCCTGCATGCAATTATCTGTCACAACAAATAATTAAGAGGGCTGATAATGAGGAAATTAACATTTCCATTGTGGAGATGCTTTATTGTCTGCTTGGGTCACTGCAGAGGAGGCTTCCAGAGCGACTGCATAAATTATCTTCCCTGCGTACATGTGTGTGAGGGTGTGTGTTGCAGTCTTAAGAGAATGATAAGCAGGGATGTATCGGAGAGTGTGTGTCTTTGTGTGGAGGCATTTTTGTGCAGAGCATCACTCTGCAGCACGGAGACCTCTGAGGAAAGCAGTCAGTGTTGCCAGGTTTGAGACCGTCAAATAGTCCAATCAGAGCTGTGAATCTGCCAGCAGTTTGAGCAGTGTTTGTCTATCCAACATGTATGGAACCACAGTTTTTTGACAGTGATATAATGGCAATAATGTTTTGTTGAAATAACACACAGTCAGCCTCTGTGGAGATTTGGCTGCATCGCGACAATGCTTAGAACTTTACCTTACTAACAATCTAACGTACTTGTTCGAGCTGATCCTATTAGTCGAATTGACAGAAATAATAATCTGCAACATTTGAGGTAATTGCTTACTAAGTATCTTTGGGTTTTAGACAACAATCTAAATGACATTGCTCAGGGCTTTGGGAAATTACAATGGGCATTTTTCACTTGTGGTCAAGTGTCAAAATCAATCCAGAGGTCTGGTAAACACCTCTTTCGAAAACTGAAAACACACTGTTGTGCGTCTAGTGCTACCCCCAGTGCCAAATGGAAGCGTCCTGCTGCAGCAAATCAAAAGACGATCACCCACAGTTAACACTATGTTTACTACAAGATCTGTACTTCTTCCACTTATGCATTACCTTTAAATCATGTGTGGACACCTACTTATTAAGGGCCTGTTGATACGGTTCCGTATATTTCTCAAAACGGGTATTTATCTTTGCATTTGCACCTATCATTTACATGTAACCGTCGTTTTTCTTGTCGAAAACGGAGATTTTCAAAAACGGCTTCCAAAGTGAAAGTTTTTAAAAATATCCGTTTCTATGGAGACGTGTAAACAGGATAGATGGAGATTTTGGAAAAAAATGACGTTGCAACCCAGTTCGCGCATGCCCATTAGGCACCTGGGAACCACAACAACAATGGCAGATATGCCGGGTTGTTTACGTTTTGTTAGCACTTTTGGGACTACTTACGAGCTTACAAATGAACTTAGCACTGCTGCATCAACATCACCACTACATCGGCGCACAGAGACGTCTGCTGTGCCCAATATTAGCAAGTGCATAGCAGCTAACTATGCTACATAAGGTTAAAATGTAGTTTATCATTATTTTTATCAGTAGTGCCAAGAGGAAAACAAATCACTGTGTGTGTGCAGAAAGTTCTTCTATGGTGTTTGACATATGGCGCATCGCCACCTACTGGTCTGGCGTGCTAATTGCAGCAAAAAGCTGCCTTTTTTTGCGTTTTCATGTAAACAGGGATATTTTTTTCACAACTGATCGTGTAAACCCGGAATTTTTTTTTTTTATACCAGATAAATAAAAATCTGTTTTTATTTGTATCAGTATCCATGTAAACAAGGCCTAAATTTCTTATGTGAAGAGCCGATCTCCAGAGCTGTGTCTCACCAGGCCGTATCGTTTTTGCCATTGTCTTTACAATGACAGGACTGTGGGCACAGTTACACATGAGCAAATGCAGGCAAGTGACCATTGTCTGACCAGGTGATAATCATGCTGAATGTGGGCAGTGCCAGATGTGTCGCGCACTGAAAGCTAGCTTGCTAGCCAGTGTTAGCTACCTTGAAATGCAGCGAAATATGATGTGATTGGTACATTTGCCATTTTATTTCATTCAGTGCCTGTCTCCCGAATCCTTACTTTTGGTTAGTTAGACACAAAAGTTGAACTCTTCGCAACGCCAAGATGCAAATTTACTTTGCCACCAGAAGCAAATGTTTTATTCATCCCTTTGCTCGCGCTGAATGGACATAAAGGGAGACGAATATTCACCTGTGTTACTTTCAATCGTCTCTCACCTCTTGCTGTCGAGACTAGCAACAGCAAGAGGTGAGAAGAGGAGGTCAAGTTGCCAGGGCGCAGAAAAGATGAGCTGCCACGATATACAAGCAAGGATTGAGTGTTGGAAAATGTGTTTTTGTAGGGTTGGTGCTGCTGGAAGTAGGACTGTGACAAGAAATTGTTGTTTTTGAGGGGTGCTGTCGATGTGTTTTGGCCTTATCTCCACACCTTCAAATTCAGTCTTTCAGCCCCAAACAAAACTTTGCGTAGTTTCCTCTGATGGCCCCAAAGGCTTCAAGAGAGTTTTTCACATGTACAGTCACAGATTTTGATGTTTAAAATCCCCTTTAAGCTCCCCTTTAATCGAGAAAATAGATGGCAGATTAATTTCTAATGGCAATAGTACCCGCCCTGATACTTACCAGTCGTAGCCAAATAAAAGTTCAAGATGAAAAATAAAGCGTCTTAAGACATGCATCCAGTTCTCACTCTTATTAATGCAATTTTAGGCAAATCCAAAACCACATTACATTACGACTGAATAACAAGATTCAGCCGACAGTCGTAAAGAACAAAAATGAGTCATTGCATGTGGAGCCTACCAAAATCAGCAGCTTGTCAGTCTCCATCAGATCTCTCAAATACTACGAGGCAAAGTTCCAGGAGCTGCCCAAAATTATTTTTCGAAGACATGGACAAAAATCTCTGACAATGAACCCGGATCATAATATGAAGCTGTGGTCTCCACGGCAATGACGTATTTAGTCACATCGGAGGATGAAGCATGGATGGAAGTGAGAGAGAGAGATCTGGCTCCATCTGTAGATGAGTCGGGGTTGTTGGGTGGGGGGGTGGAGGTGGAGGTGGGGTTGGACATGTTGGGGATCTCTGGGTGGGATCAGTGTTTTCACAGGAACTTGACCCCCAGACACACACACAAACACACACACATACACACACACACACACACACACATGCACCCTGAAAGGCCCCTGGTTGCCATGTGTTTTGACTGACACATCTTTGACGCTCTGTGTGCAGCCAAGTTTAGGTCTCTTCTGTGTGTGTGTGTGTGTGTGTGTGTGTGTGTGCGTGTGTGTGTGTGTGTGCGTATGTGTGACGGAATATTTCCTGGCTTTTGAACTCCTCCTGATTGACACAAATGGGTTCGGGACAGCCCCCCTATAGGTCAGAGTGTGTGTATGTATGTGTGTGTGTGTGTGTGTGTGTGTGTGTGTGTGTGTTTGTGTGTGTTGGCATGACAGCTCTCGCTCTGCCCCCTCCCCACCCCTGCGGCTCATATTGAGGGTGATTTTAATACCCCAACATGTTTAGGAAGAGGCATTGACACCGTATTGTTCCCCCACAATGGAGGGCAGACGGAGGGAGCTGGAGGTCGGGGGGGAGGGCGGCGGACAAAAGGATGAGCGAGCGCTCAGGGCTCGTCTCCTTTCACCCGCCGCGTCTAGACGGCAATGTTCCACACAGGGTCTCGGAAGAAAAGAAAAAGACGGAAAGAGAGGGGAAAGGAAGAGAGGCAGGATGTGGTGGGGTGTGAGGGTGGGGTGTTTGGTGTTGTCTGGTGGTCTGAAGATGTTCTTGACAGAACAGGGAAGGCAAAAGGTCACAAAGGTTACAATCTATCTGTGATTTGAAGGAAAGGGGGTTATTAATGGAACTGCAAAAACTACAATGATGGTGCCTTCAAGGACTGTTGTTAAAACTGATCTCAGGACTTGGACAACCAAAGGAAATAGACAGCAGAGCAGTTTTAACCCAGTATTTTTCCATTTTAGTATGTGCGTCTAATTAGTGAGCTTTAGAGGTGCTTAGATTTATTTTCATTTTGATGGAGCCAGGCTATCTGCTTCTCTCTGCCTCCAGTGTTTGGGCTAAGCTAAGCTAAAATTTGCCTGGCTCTAACATCATATTTAGTGTAGACAGGGTCACCACAGATCATTGAAAAGCCTGAAAAGGCATGAAATTCATTCATTATAAAAAAATTACCTTAATTGGTATTAATATATTAAGGTAGTCTTTTCAAAGTCTTAAAAAACGTTTGGGATGTGAAAAATGGGTTTTCTTTTTGGACATTGCATCTTAAAATCTCAGAATCTTTTTTTTTGTTTTTTTTAAATCATTTACCAGATCCTTCTTCCATTAATGTCTCGTAGATCAGGATAGAAGAACCAACAACACTCATATTTTGTTTCTGGCTGGGATACTTAGCGCAGAGGATCTACTCTCTGCTAGCTAGCTGCCATTGTACCTTGGAGGACACGGGAAGGTGCTAATTTAAAAATGAATTGAAAATTGGCTATTTAACCAAAAATAGAACTGCCAAAAACCCCAAAACAAAACCAAAAAAACCTGCCAACAAACAGCAGGTATTTCCCAGTTGTGCTCCACCCTTGTCTCTGCCATGTTTAGAAAGTGTTAATTTTTGTAATCAAGGTTTAATATAGATCATCTAGCTTTTTCACTGGAACAAAAAAACAAGTTTTAAGCCACAATAAACATTTGGGTATAAATGACCCTAACCTCCATTTTTTTTTTTCTAAAATTCAATGGTATTGTAAAATTGGTGTTAAGTTTTGTTCATGGCATTAAGACAGTCTTAAAAAGTCTTAACTGTAGAAACCCTGGTAAATACGCTCTTAGCAAGAAAGCACATTTTATTATAGTGTTATATAAATGTATGTAAGTTTTTGAGAGTTAATAATGTAGGATAATAAAGGGTTCATTTCACTGTCATGCTCTACTGCACCTTCTGAAGGTCACACAAAGTGGAAAAGAAAAGTCAATATTCATGTCACATATTTTTTCTGGGTTGATCAATTAGTGATTACAGTTCGTCCACTGCATATTTCCCAAAAAGTTAATCTAATATATAACACCATTCTATTTACTTCTCAGCCAGAATCCTGTAAATGAAAAACAAGATCTATAAATAGCTGCTAAAGTGAAAATTACAAGGGGCATTTAAAGGCATCACAAGCACCTTCATCATCATTATTTACAACAGAATCCTCGTCATCATTAACACAAGTAACACAGTAAATCAGGTGTTGTTGTGGCACATTATTTCCATATATCTCCCTCTGTCTACAGCGCTCTGCAATCATGAGTAAGATCTGTTTTTTACAGCTTTAATTGTAGTTTTAATTCCAACTTCCTGATGACAAACCTGCCATTGTGATAGTCTACACTTAAGCTACAGCAGAGGAAGTGACAGAGACAAAGAGAAGAAGAGCCTACAGACAGACATAAACAGACAGGCATGTGTACATGAGGGTGTGTACAGTATGTGTGTGTTTCAGTGGATCCTCGGGGCAGGTGGCAGCAGTTCCGCGGGGGTTTAGGGAGGGGACCCCCCAGCCTTCACTAAATCCTTATTTTAGCCCTGCACTAACTAGTCCGCTCCAATAAACCTTTCACCCTGAGGGCAGTAAATCGCCAAACAACTGGTGTGGTTGGTCCTGGCTGCCACCCACTGTGACACGCCAGCAGGCGGGCGTAAAACGGGCATGTCAAATGCCATCAGAGAGGAAACTCTAGAGGACTACTGGCTGCGTGTTTCCCCCCTCCTATAGACCAGCAAGCACGAGGGCCCACTGAGGCCTCCTAGCTGTTTACCTGCACTCCTACTAACTGGATGTTAAGGGTATAACAGTAAGATAATTGTAATAACCTTGATGTAATAGTCAACAAAACATGGTAATTAGCTGTGTTGGATAATTAAAAAGATATATAGATAACAACTTCAAGTGTGAATACTCCAAATCCTAGAAAATTCATAGAAAATCCTACACTATTATTGGAATAAAAGAAACAATTAAGAATTATAGTTTGGCAGCTAGGGGGTTAAAAGCTCAAATATTTTCTGTTATTCTTAAATTTGTACAATTAATCCTAAATTTCACAGGTAACCGTTGAGATGTATTGTTCAGCATCTAATGACAAATAAATATAGTTAGTTTTATTCAAGCATTTCAGCGAAAAAGTTGGAAAAATGAATAAATTGCTGGCCTTTTTTGGTCGAAAGCTGCAAAAACAAAAAAGTTATGATTATTTTGTCAAAAAAAAAAATATATTTAAATTTCTAAAGTACCTGTAATGTCTGCAAATTGATTTTCTGCAAATAAATGTACCTCCAAAACATATTTTGTTAAAACATCTTACCCTTAATTTGCTAATTTTTCCCCCTTAAGTTTCAGGAGGTCAAAGTTTTAAATCTTGTTCAATAATGATATTAAATCTTATGTATACGGAACCTAACAAACAAAATTAATAAGTGTTTTACATTTGTAGAAAATGAACTAGAATAAAATACATAACAATAAAATAAAAACAGTGCAAAAATTACAAAAGTGAAAGCTGACATTAATCCAAGGCTTATTTATTTGTATTGTAAACATAATACGTAATTCAAAGTACTTTACATAAGACATAAAAGGCATTAAGACAAGATGAGATAATAAAAAGGCAGGTATAAATATGATTTAAAAGATTAAACTAGAACATAATAAATAAAATAAATATAAATATAAGCGAATGTAGATAAAAAATTGTGATTTTAAAGATGCCTCAGATTTCTTTCAGGCAGGGAGTATCAGGGCTGAGGGGTCCTGACTACAAGCGCCCGACCCCCTTAAATGTAGAGCCGGGGCTTAAGGACAGCCAGCAGAGCCCTGCCTGAGGATCTGAGGCTGCACTCTGACTCATGCAGTAACAATTTAACATGTAAGCAGTAAAATCTTCAAATCAACTGTAAAACCGAGGTCAGACACTTCATCATCTCGACAGCTTAAAGCAAAACTGCTGAGTACTTTTAGCGTCAGTCTGGCCCCCCACTGGCAGCAAGAAGTCAAGGAAATGTGATAATGGTCCCAGGAACGGCATGGAAATAAAGATGATCCACTACAACATGATAAAAGAATACTCCACCCACAAAACAATCATTAACAGACAAATTACTCACCCTGTGTTACACTTGCTTTATCTTGCATGTCTCCACTGTGAACAGAGAATCCAAAAAAGACAAACATTCTCAATGAATTTGAGTAAGATTGGGCTGCATTCAACAGACCATTTTAGAGCATTTTGAAATATAATTGCGGGCCACACAGGAAAAGCGCACACACTGTGACTTTTTAATGACTTTTTATGACATATTTTACCATGACGAGCAGAGTTGAAACACACATGCTAACCTAGGCACACTACTTGTGCATAGAAGTGATTTAAATAGTCAGGTTTTAGCGAAAAAACTGAGCATACGAATGAATAAAATGGATTTGGATTATACTGCATGAGTTGTGAGAGTTTGTAAACTGATGTTATAATGTAGTTTTGCTGTTGTTAAATGTGGCCTCCAATGACTTCATTTCATCTTGAATCTTCTCAGTTTTTGGATTCTTCGTTCAGCGTGGAGGCATGCGAGAATAACAAAGTTTTCTTCATTAATTTAGTGTAACACGTGGTGAGTAATTGATGGAATTGATAGAAATGATCATTTTGTGGGTGAAGTGTTCCTTTTAAGATCATGGTGTACTTACAGTTAGACAGATACAGTTTGCTTCAGGTGTTTGGCCCTTTTAAATTTCCCACCACATCCTTCCCTCAGCCGCCTCCCATCCTCCTTTCTGTTTTCCTGCTGTCATGCGTGCTGATGAGCTGACCCTCTTCCTCTCTCCCCCTCACATGCACTCTCTCTCTCCCCCTCTGTGTCAGCTTGGCCCCTCATTTCCATATGAAAGTATATACGGGGGCCCGGTGGTCCCCAGAGTGCGCCGACAGACCGTGCACCGCCCCCATTCAGCTCCCATTTCCTCTCCAACAGCGAGCCCTCGCCGAATCAATCATGTTTTTGCCTTGCCATCGTCCAATAGCGTTGGACCTGCACCACCCAGGGATCCGCCTTCATCTGTGTGTTTGTGTGTCTTCACCTCTTTACCTCAGAACCTAAATGATACACACCTAAACTCACCTACGAGCACCTACCCACGTTCTCCTGCTCACACACACACTGTCACCATCTGCCAATAAACGGGACAGCACTTAGAGAACTGATTCACCTAATTAGCAATCAATTAGCTTGTTACCACCAGCGGTAATTACTTTTTATAGAGCCAGAGAGGAGTGCAGCTGCTGCCACTAATAAAACCTGGACCCTCCTCCCCAGCCCTCCACACCTAACAAGCCCTGTCTGGGAGAGAGTTATAGGCCAAGGGGAGCAGCCAGTGTGTGTGTGTGAGAGTGAAAGTGTGTGTCGTAGGCGGGGGGGCCCAGCAGAGCAAACACAGTCCCCAAGGGGCCTCTCTCTTCTCCCTTTCTAACGGGCTTAAATCCTCTTTTAATGAATATAGGGTCAAGCTAAATGGGAAATCCATCATGGCAATAAAAGCAAGGAGGCTTCAGCCAGGGTGGATTTGAAATGTGAATAGGCTGACTTTGGATGATTTGGGACAGCGTTATGGATCTTCTCCTTTTTGTTTGTAGCCGTGCTAGCTGTGTGGCTCTATGGAATATCAGTGTGTTTGGTCCAGACTGAAATATCTCAACAACTCTTTGATGGATTGTCATGGATATATTGTACAGATATTTGTCAGAAGTTGAGTCCTCCCGAGTCCTATCCTCCGAAATATCTCAAAATCTTGGTACAAAACATTCAGACATTCATGGTTCCCAGATGATATATCCTAATGTCTTCTGATTTTGACATGCTTTACCCACTTTATATACTGTTGGGTAGTATACAAAATCATATTTTGGGCTGCAAGTAACAATCATTTTGGTTTAATTAGTCTATAAAATGTCAGAAAATTCAGTTTTCCCGAATCCAAGTTGATGACCTCAAATGTTTCGTCCGATCAGAACTCCAAAAGCCAAACTCCTCTATTCTCCTCACATGTCCTCAAACATCCAGGACACCTCCTCTCTGAAATTCATCTCTTATAATCCACCATGCTTTGCCTTCTCCTCCCTTCGTCTATTCAAGCTTTGACTATTATTAAACGCAAACTTTGAATCCTTTAATCCTAAATGCAGCACTTTATCCCCTGGAGCAGTGAGGGAATAAATCAGCATGTTTTTTCCTCCAGCAGCATGGGGGCTCACAAATACCTATTTGGCGCCACAGCCTCCTGTTTACTTGTAGCAGCATGTGGGCTAACAATGGCCCCAAGTGACAACCAAGGTTAATCCTATATGTCGCCATTATGCGGGGTCAAGCTTCCTCGCCATATATTTAGTGTGTCATTAATTTCCAACCTGCTACTGCTGTGGCAAGAGTAAGCTGCTGCTGCTCAGGTCCCTCGGTGCATGCACACACACACACACACACACACACAGGAACGTATGTATGCAGATGGATGCGCACACACACACACACACACACACACACACACATGCACACACACAGTGACTCGCTACATTAGCTAAATGGCCAGAGCTCTGTCTCTCTCTTTTCCTCCCTCTAATGAGACAGGTCTCTGGATCATGTAGTCTATTCATCATTCTGCTTGTTCCAATCTGGCTCTTCTTTTATCAGCGTTTCGTTGGAGGGCCGAAGTCGTCAGAGGCGACATAAATCACCTGTCAGTAATGGTCCCTTAGCTCCCATAATGCTCTATTAGCGCTCCCACCACCATTATTGACAAAGCAGTGGCCAGGTATCCCAGTCTGTTCATCTGTTTTATAGGCCGTGGTTATTGTTCGTTATTTTGTTGTAGTGCTGAAGTGTGGCTGCTCCAGTATTATGGCCAGGCCTCCATTGCAAAGGAGATCTTGTTTCTCAGGATACAAACAGGTCAAACAGACAATTTAACTCGACTTTAGCCATGATGCCTGCTTACAGCTGTGAAGACACTGTTTGGACAGGTTTCTCCATGACAATGCTGATGACTCACAGTTGGAGCACTTCTGTGGATTGGATCAGCATAAATTGTTCCCAGTTGAATCATGTGCACAAAAGATGAACAGCTGATTAACAGTTGCATGAGAAAATATCTTTTTTTTTTTTAAATGAAAAGTCATGTAACTGGTGAAAGCAATGGTTAGCACCAGCCAACAATGACAAGCAGCTAGCGTAGTGTTTTCATCATTTTCTAATACATAATTTCTCATTATGTGACTACTGGCTTCTTTTAAAATATAGTATATTGTCATGATCCATAATTAAATAAACAGATTAATTTACTTGCATACAAAGTGGCTCTTGTCCAGGTCCCTTGTCCCTTCAGCTTTTCCTTCAAGAGGCCAAAATGCTCCATACGCGGGTGTTGGTTGGATTGTGTCCATCTCCTGTTGTTCACACTAACCATCCTCAGTGAAACTCAAGAAGTAGCCTAGCATAGAACTTGGGATGTTCCTGGCAACTAATTTCTCTGTCGACTAAACGATAATTTTAACTAGTCTAAAAACCGAAAACAGTCAAAATTTAGCACAATTTATTGTTAAGTATTTGCAAGATTGTCCCAAAAAATATTGTGTGCATTAAGAGCCCTTTGAAGCCTTAAATCACAATCCTCAACAACCATGTTGGATTTTACATGCTGCTGCAGTACGAGACACTTTACGTTGTGCGGTATGAATGTGAACATGATGGCAACTCAGTCAAAAGTTAACCACTAAAATAAATAACTTGCCTCTGAAATGTGGGGAGCAATGAACCTTGCAGATTGTCTGACAAAAATGACAGCAATTCACTTTAAAGTTAATAAAACAACATCTAAATCATAATTAAATGTTGGCTGAAATGAGAGGCATTTTGCTCCGTGTAGTATGAATGTAAACCCTGCACATTATCTGACAACAACTCACTTAAAGTTAACGAATAATAAAACATCTCAGAAAAGATTAATTGCTTCTGAATTCATTTTCTCAATCAAAGTTCTGCCAAACCGTGCGGGTTTTGCGAGAGGACATCTCTCCAATTTCCCACCATGCCGTTTTAAAACTCCAGTCTACTCGAGCATTACCGCGGGGGGGGGGGACTGCTGTCTGACGGCTCTGTAGCCCCTACTAGTGGCAGGCGGCTGCATAGCAGTTAAACGGACTTGTATGTGAATAAAACAGTAATTGGTTTAACCGACTAATATTTCTGGTGCCGACTAGCGAGGGAGCGGATGTTTAATCGTTTAGATGACTGATTGTGTGCATCCCTAGTTAGAACATAAACACAATATTTACATACGTTA
Organism: Epinephelus lanceolatus; assembly: GCF_041903045.1. Taxonomy (NCBI): domain Eukaryota; kingdom Metazoa; phylum Chordata; class Actinopteri; order Perciformes; family Serranidae; genus Epinephelus; species Epinephelus lanceolatus. The sequence continues at coordinate 12,241,358 of NC_135757.1, read as the reverse complement.
CCTTTTACCATCCAGTTGTTTTAGCTATGAGGGTTTTTCAACACGACGCAGAGACCTACATGTTTTATGTTTTTCTCACCACGGTGTCCCTTGTGTGAAGTTCACGTTCCAGAAATTGAAGTCATCACCCTCTTTGTGTCGAGTGCAAAGGCCCTGAAAGTAGTCGCAGAAACTAGGTGCCCAATGTGTGCACTGCACCTTTCAGTTTATCGGAGAAGACGGGCCTCGAAGGTCGCCTTAAATTCTTTGAAAAAAATAGTGCTCAACCTTTGGGAAAGAAGCTTTTTGCTGCAGGGTGTGGAAAAACTTGAGAGATGGCTTTAAAAGCTAAAAAGCGGTCATGGAACAAAGCTGTATAAAGTAATTTTGGCTTTGAGGTAAGTGACAGTAATAATTACAGTACACAAATGCAATGTTGTTGGGTCTTTTTTTCCGGTAACGGTCTTCCGGTAACATTCATTGACATCTTGCTTATCCACAAAATGTTTTGTTTGTACACTCCCTGGCATTTCAGAGCATATTGCAATGAACAATACGTTCTATCTATCGAGGCTTGCGCCACGGTGTCTCGCATTTATAGAAATAAAGCTTGTTATGTTTCATCATCCAGTTGGTTCAGCCATAAGGAACCCAGTCTTACTAAATTGTAACAGGTGATTTTATGGTTGAGAATTCAGTTTTTAATTTCTGTTTCGTGACCTTTCTGCATCGAGAAAATCTTTAAAGATGGAATCGCCGTGCGCCTAATGGTCAAATGATTCACTTAACCAGGAAAAATGAAATGAAACCTCAAAGGACTTAAAGGTTTTTGCCAACTGAGCTGTCGATCTCTGTGAAGTGCACTTGTGCATATGGCACGTTCATTACATGGTTCAGATATAAAGGGCTTCTCAGTGTATTTTGGTCACTTCACTGATGCTGTCCCACGAGACAAACCCATCAGTAAGAAGAATTTAACCCCCAAAACCCTGAGAAACTTTAGTAAGCAGTAAAAAAGTAAAGGAAGATGCCTTTGCTATCTCTTTCCATGAGAAGCTCGACCTCTCAGCCCCCACATCTGCAGCCAGTCCCTCAGGTCTGATCAGAAAAGACAGGATATGACCTCATCTGTGACCCCGCAACCCAAGGAAGTGCTTCAAAAGAAAATGCGAGTTCATCTAGGGAAGACTTGCACGAGAGATGAGGTTACTGGAATCAATGCTCTGATTTTCTTTTCTTGTTTTACGATGAACATGTGTTAGTAAATGAGTAAATGCTGTCTTTGTTTATTCTGTGCAGCTGTAAAGGAACATGGTGGATCCTGCAGTGTGACCGCTTTGTGTGCTCCCACTTTAAAGTTCAGGTGGATCAGAGAGTACGGCGTTTATCCTACATGTGCGAGAGGAGTTTGTTTAAAGCCTGTTTGAAGAACAAATTCAATTTCTTATCAGATCTAGTGAAGAGCAAACCCCAAAGAAGGTGTTTTCTTCACATTTATATTTGTATTAAATAGTGAAATTGCACTTTTTACAGTGTAGAAATCAGTGATGTGTTTTCTCGTGGATAAAAAGAAATATCAAGATTCAACTCAAACCACCTGTCTTTCCGTCTGTCTGTTTACACTGAGCTTTTCTTTATGCGTAGTTACTCTCCCATCAGCTGCCTTCAGTGAACACTGTTTGTCTGGTCACGCATGGCTGTGTCTATGTGTGTGTTTGTGTGTGTGTTTGTGCACCACTGCTGCCGACCAACCAAGACAAAGGAGGGGCCGCTAGGGAGCGACTGAAAGTATCGTTGAGGAGACACACACACACACCTCTGTGCCATCTGAGAGAGAGATGAAGGGAGAGGGGTAGAGACGAGGAGACAGACACAAGAGAAAAAAGACAAAAACAAGGAGACAAGGAGGAGAAAGGCTTTACCCATCAGTCCCTGGTCTGTAGCCAAGTGCACAGATCCGTCCGATGGGAACACACAGTCTGTACACCTGTTCGAACCAGCTGGCCGCTGCTACCTGTCTCAGTGGCAGCTTCACCCTCAGACACACCCCCACACTCACCAAGGTGGGGAAGAGTTGGCAGTGGGTGGAGGAGATGAGCTGTTTAGTGAGTGTGGGCGAGGATCTGAAAATTACATGGGTGCATCTGTGTGTGTCTGGTAGAGAGGCTGACAGATCGGCAGGTAGAAGAAAGGTGGTTCTGATCTCTGACTGGGCAGCAAACTGATCAGCCCAGTATCCCTAAGAGTTCACGTCCACATGGCAAAATTCTGCACCTTGCATTTAACATCCAGTGCCAGTGTTCAGTGCCACTTCAGCTTTCTGCTCTGTGTCTTCTTTATGTAGCGAGGCAGAGGGTAAGGGTGCAGAGATGTTGATGGTAGTTTGGGTTTTGTTACACACCTACAGTTTGTTTTTTATGAACTGTAGCTACAATCTTTTCCTCACTTTGACCAAGTGTGTTAGTCGCTTAATCACACCTTAAATAAGGTTGGATACATTTCACATTTGAACCAGTACCTGGACTTTGGTACTGGTAACCAACAGTACTTGTGTTTTGTAATATTGTGGGTATTGGTACCCAGTGGTACCTTTTTTTCTGTGATTCTTGGGGTACTGCTACCCAGTAGTGTCTAGCATTGGATACTGGTACCCAACAGTACTTTTTTTCTGTAATTTTTCGGGTACTGGTACTCACCTGCACCTCGAATTGGGTACTGATAACCAATGGTACTTTTTTTGGTAATATTGTGGGTACTGGTTTTTGGTAGTTTTGAGGATACTGATACCCAGCGGGAACTTTTTTCTGTAATTTTTCAGGTACTGGTACCCTACAGTAGCTCGAATTGGGTACTGGTAACCCCACAGTATTTTTTTTTGTAATATTGTAGGTACTGGGACCCAACAGTACCTGGTATTGGGTACTACTACCCACCAGTACTTTTTGGGTAATTTTGTGGACACTAGTACCCAGCGGTACCTTTTTTTCCTGTAATTTTGCGGGTACTGGTACCCAATAGTACCTGGAATTGGGTACTGGTACCCAACAGTACCTCGAATTGGGTACTGATAACCAATGGTACTTTTTTTGGTAATATTGTGGGTACTGGTACCCAGTGGTACCTTCTTTTCTGTAATTTTTGGGCTGCTGCTACCCAGTAGTACCTAGAATCGGATACTGGTACCCAATGGTACCTTTTTTCTGTAATTTTTTAGGTACTGATACCAACCATACTCTAGACTCACAAGTCAGTCTTTAGACGCTTTGCTTAACTAAAGACTGATGACTTTCTCCCTGATTTTGTGTTTAGATGGGCGGATACAATTTCAGAGTTTAAAAAAAACTCCCTACGTTGCAGAACCAATAGTAAATCTGCAGGGTGGTCCTTCGGTGGCTTGCTGAACTCTTGTGCTTGTAAACATAATCTGACTAGAAACACGTGTAGCGGTACAAAATGGCTCAGCCGTGCTCGCGGAAAACTCCGTCAAAGTTAGTGGATGTTTGTCGCGTTTGCGGCGACACATTCTCGCCAACTAAAAGAAACAAACATAATCTTTTACAAGGCCATGACTCATCCGTCCGGCCAGACTATAGAGGCAATCGCCTTGTAAACAACAAGGCGATTCCCTCTATAGTCCAGGTAGAAAACCAGCAGAGCTTTTAGCTATATATATATAGCCTATGTATCACATTTTTCACATCACTGTATCACCGTTTAGACTAATCCGATGTTTGTAAAGACTATAAACACAATGATTGAACAAACATTACTATTTCTGTGTGCACGTTTAGCTGGGCTAACCGTTAGCTGTTAGCCGTTAGTGGTGTCTGTAGTAGGTAATAACTCATTAAACGGTCCGTGAAAAAAATATCTTGTCTAGCAGATATCTTAGTTACAACATGATTGACCTAGCAAAGCAGTTTTGTGTTGCTATGTGTGGTATTTATTCAGTTTTGGGAAATCACGATGTCTAGAAAGCATCGGTTGACAGGGACAGCTAACACTAGCAGCAAAGCTAACATCTGGACGTCATCTGTTAAAAGCCTCCCGTTGTCAGATACGACATGAAACTACTCCAGTTAGCTCAATCATGTTGTAACTAAGACATCCGCTGGAAAAAATATTTTCTTCACGGATGAGCACACGTTTGATAAAATGGAGTTTAATCTCTCGGCATCCATTTTCAAGCTCTCTGTGTGTTTGTTTCCTTGCGGACGAAAAAGGGGGAGCGCACATTTCCGAGAAGGCGTGTCCTTTTCAAAAATGCAAGAGGCGTTGCTTTGTTGCCGGCCGTTTTCGCCGGTGTGTTAAACACACTTTAGAAAGGAGTGTCCCCAGACTATCAGAAGGTGGAGATCTCTGATTGTCTGGTGGCGAGATTAACCATACTCTATTTTCTGTAATTTACTCCCTCTGTAATGAAAAAATAGAATTTAGTAGTTTTGCTCTTTCTCTTTCTTTCTGATCATCAAATGTGGGCCACACCTACCTGAACAGAGCCTCTTGATTTTACATTTTGGCGGCCATGTCAACAGGTTAGAGCAGCAACACAGCCTATGTGAGCAGCGTGGCTCAGCCGCGGCTCATGTAGAGATTCAGTGTGTCGCATATTTTTTCTATGTGACCATCATGGTTCTCAGTAAAAATAGACAGGGAAATAGATCTATTGATAGTCATATTGACCATACCAGCAACATTTCACCTTTCAGTATACATAGGTATCTATAGAATATGTCAGAGACATGAAAAAAATATAAATATTAATATTTAACCGTTTCAAATTAAAAGCCCTCTGGTGGTTCTGTGGACAGAATCCCTTTGTTAGTTGACACAAGGCTTTTATTGTGAAATATCTGCAGGACTGTGTCATAGAAAATGCAATGGTTTGCATGACTCCATAAATTAGTGGAGTAACAATTTTTATAATGAAATGAAATCTATTTTTGATGGCCATTAGAATAAAAAGGCAAACTCATTGTAGAAAGATAGGGCTACAGGGCACAGGCCTCAACCCAATGTGCTCTCAGGTTATGAAATTTGGCATCACTTGACTTAGTGTAAATTGTTACTTGGTCATACTGACTAATTTCAGTCAGTACCTTTAAAAGTACTGTGTTCAGTGCCCAGCTGTTACCGTAACCACTGTTTATTTGCCATAACCACACCTAGGTGTAAAAAAAGAATATAGGAAGAGAGGAAATGAATATTTCTAGCACTCTGTAAATTTTAAATCAGTGAAGGAAAAGTGAAGGCAAACAGCAAAAGGAAAATAAAAGGAGGAAATTTCCAAATGAATGAATAAACAGATGACCCCCGGCCCCTCCTCTCCTCTGGGTGCCACAGATGTGTGTGTGTGCTGTGGGTGATAAACGCCAAACCAATTGAAGCGATATGACACTGGCCGTATTAAAAAAAAGGCCTAAATGGCATTTGCATGGTGTAATTACTGCTGGCTGGCCTGCTCTTTGTGTCGGTGGCCACCGGGGTCCTGTTGAGAAAATTACCCCTGAATGGATGCTGGAGAAATGAGGTGGGAACGGTGTGGTGAGGTCAGAGTGGCAGCATGTTCGCAGCTGACTGCTGCTCTGAAAGCCAACACTGAATGTCGCACTGTGTCGCTGTGTGCGCACCATCCTTTCCTTCAAAGGTGCATTTCCACAATTTCGATCCTCTCTGCTGTTGAAGATGGCGCCTGTGTTAAATTCCTCTCGGGGATAATAATGTTCTCGACATGGAAGATCACATTTTGCAGACATGACACCCTGACACCAGCCGCCAGGACCCGCGAATGTAAATCTCACCAGATTAGATGTCTGTAAGCAGCTTGTGTGTGTGCAGGTGTTAGAGATTGGTAGGTGGATGGAGACAGAGGAAGAAGGTGTTTATGTGTGTGTCTCAGATCTCGTCCCCTGAAATAGAAGAAAGAGATTTCACTGCGTCTCATTCAGCAGCGTTCCTGATCATTCCCTTTACACTGGAACCAAAAACCGTTGGCTTCGCGTTTTTATGGACGTTACCCATTTAGCAACCTTGTCGAGTTTCAGACATATAATGTCGACAGAACAGAACCATGCGGTGTTGGGGCCTCACACATTGGCTCCTGTACTAGAAATTCAGGGCTGGGAACTATAAATATAATAAATGACTAGGTAAAGTGAAGCTCTTCAGCCCATTGAAAACTGTGACATTTGCTTAGATTTACTTTAAAGTATCTTGTATCTATCCCCAAATAAGGGTCACATATCCATATTAAACACAAGTGACTGAGTCATGTGTTACATTTCCCTTGTCAAAGAGCCAAAGATCTTGAGCTGCACAGTTGAGAGCTGCTGTTTTTCCTCTAGCTGTCGAGTTCAAGTGGAAACCCAGTCCCTTTTTTGCACTAAATAAGTTAATTTATATAGATTTATATACTCTGTCTTCAAATATTGGGTTGTAATTGAAAAGTTTGCAAACCTTGTCTCGAAAGCCAGGAATGTCCAGGAGAGCTGTAGAACTTAACCCTTTGAAACCTGGCTTGATTTCTTTCAAAAACATGGGAAGAAGGCAATGAGCAACGAAAAGAACAAATTACCCAAAAAATCTGCAAGAAATTAGAAATAGAGAAAATTAAAAACAAGAACATTAGTAGTATTTCTGTCCCATAATTTTAAATATGTCTTAATAATAGTTATAAATGTTTTTTCTTTTTTTCCATTTTCTTTTTCTTTTTTTAATTTTCTAAATCTATTTTTTTTTTAATTTGGGGGACAAGTCTTACCAATTTGCTCATTGCCTTTTTTGCCCCATGTTTTTGAAAGAAATCGCACCAATGACCTCATGGTTCAAAGGTTTAATGTTCATTTCTCCAATATTGCTTCTCTGAATTTGGCAGTACATCCAACCAGCCTTACAAACAACCACACAAGTCGGTTATAATGACAAACTGCTGTCAGGTCAAGACCCTGGATGGGACAATGAGCATGCAGATGACCCTCCTTGAGACAGTTTCTCAGGGTTTGTGCAAAAAAATTTCGGTTGTGCGAATCATTTGTTGCATCCGCTATCCAGGTGGCTGGCCTCAGACGATCTTGCAGGTGATGTGTGGTTGTGAGGCTGGTTGGATGTACTGTCAAATTCAAGGAAACAACATTAGAGATGGCTTGTTATTATAATATATTATTATTATGTTATTATTTGACCAGTGAAAGTTAAATGTTTCTTACAGGCAGAGCTTCCCCCGTTAGGCAGGAATCATCTTGTTGGTTAAATGTAGTATGAAAGTGGGAGTCAGCAGGTTAACTACTTAATTTGGTCAAAAAAAAAAAAAAATCATCAAAACTCTGTAAAAACCTACAAAAATCAGTTGCAGACTGCATTTCCCTTTTTTATTACCGCAACAATCTGACATGTCAATCTGAAACCTGCCAAATAAAAATGGCTTAATGACAAATTACAACCAAATGTAGTTTGTAATGCTCAGTGTAAACACATTCCTATTCCCCAGATCACCCCTGATATAAGCCAGCCATCATGTTCTGTCTAAATGTGTTTTAGAGGATTAGGCCGACCAGGTGACAGTATTGATCAGTGATGCATGATATCTTATTTTCTCTGCTGCTCACTATCTATCTATATATGTCTCAGTATGTATCACACTATAGTTTACAGATGTTTTCTGTTTTCACTGTCCTTTAGACTATTTTCTGGGTAAACAGTGATATTTATGTTTAATTTCTTATCATAAAAATGTTGCTCACTGGTTTGCCTTATGCTCAAGTGTGTAGACTTGGCAATGTATGTAATAATTATACTACTAATAATGCTAATAATTGATAGAATTTAAGCCATTTATAGGCGACTTTCCTTCATGGGAACATCCACATGTTTTAGAGTCACTGTTGTGTGATCGACGTGTAATTCTCCTGCTGTAAACCCCACCCACCTGGCACGACAAGCTGGGTTAAACAAACACAACAATTTTCAAACAGCATATCTGCTTGAAATCTTTTTTTTTTTTTTTTTTTAACTGAAAAAAGGCATGTGTGCATGTGTGTGTCTGTGCAAGCCAATATGTATTTGCACTATTGATTGTGTGTGCACGCTTTCAGTGTGTTTCTACTTGAGCAAGCGTGTGTGTGCCAAATGTGTGCAGCTACAGTATGTGCGTGTGTCAGCATCATCGCTCCATCTCCCACGGCGTCTCCTGGAAGCTGACAACTGGATAATAGCTTTTTACTTTTCCAGAGCAGGGCTCCGGAGAGAACTAATATGATTATAAATCATTATTCAAATAGAAAGGTGAAGCGCAGCGCTCAGGATAGTAAGAGAGCATGATAATAGCATCATTACCTATTATTTATAATTCAGATTTTTCTCTTTTTTTTTTGCAAACGTGGCAACTCAACCTAATGCAAGACTACAGGGGATTTCTCTCTGTGATATGGGGAGGTGTACATGCATCAAACCATCCTGGAGGAGAGGTAAAGATAAAGTGATATGAAAGGGAACATGTATGATAGGGAGTGGTGTTAGAAAAGGATTCAGTTTTGTTACTACGATTACAATATTTAAATGTGAATTTTTGGTTTTAGTGTTTATTTGCTGGTCCAAATAAACATCCCATCAAATACAGGTAGAGTTGCTTAAAGGGGTTTTTATTTACCCATAATTGTTACCAATCCTGTCCCAAGTCAACACTCTCAGTGACACAGGCGTCAGACCCACTCAGGTCATACAGCACTTCTGGTTTCACACACACCTGTACACCTAAAACTGGAATTTAAAGACAACAGTTACCATATTCAAATTTGATTTACAAAAACTAATGAACAAAACACTGTATTTTGCGCTTACCACGATGCAGCTTTATAGTGTCTTTTGTTAAACCTTCTCCACCCATCTATACACCCACACACCCTTCAGACTTTCTAAAAAAAAAAAAGGTGTACTTTTGCAACTACAATTTAAAAAAGAAATGAAAGAAAAAATTCAATGAAAATAGATAAAATAAAATGAAAGAATACATAAAATAATAATAATAATAATAATGATAATAATAATAATAAATCCCTGGTATTGTTTCATGCCTCTGACATTATATAAAATTCATATATGACCCTTAAATTTATTCATTATTTAAATTCTTTTTTAACGCATTCATCAAATTATTCAGCCATTTTCTGCTGCTTATCCGGGACCATGTTATGTTCAATAGTTAATTAAGGAAATTATAACAAATAATTGTTAAATAATTATATAATAATTGTCATGTGTTGCTGGGAAGCACTGACAAAAATCTGTTATAAATATCATACACAATTCATGCACTTAAATATTTACAATCCCCACTAATTTTTCTTTCTTTTATACTTTGACCGATATGACCATAAAACAGGTATTAAAGGCGCTGTATGTAAGAATGTGGCCAAAACGGTTACTGCACTCCAATTCAAAATACTGCCAAGAGTCGTGTCCGCCCCCCCTCCCCTACAGATTCGAGGTTGCTGGACAGCAGCACGCTGGAGACTGATTTTTTTGCCCACGGGTGGCTGCTGTAGCAGGGCCGCGTCGCCACGTCCTTGATCTTCAGTTTTCCAGCGGACCGTTCAAACAAGTCCGGCTTCTCTGCTGCTAACGCTGCTGCCAGGATACAGCTGAGGAGACTGCTAATGCTATGTACCGGGACACTGCTAATGCTGCTTGCCGTGCTGCTGTAGCTCACTGTAACTGTAACTGATGCTGAGACTCTACTGACTGTGTGAATGGTAGACGGCAGTGGGTGGCGCAACAGGCCAAAACACAAATTCAAAACATAAACATGATTTGCGGACCGTAAAATATTTTTTTAAATGCGAATATTCTGGCCGTACTATTGTTGTCGGTGAGATCAGTATGTTATATGAACATTATTCCTTAGTCTCTGTGACATATTAGGAGGATTTTATGACTGTTTGCTTTAGATTTCTTACATATAGCTCCTTTAAATTGAATTTTATGTGATATCAAAAATGTCAGTTGAATTTAATTTTATTTATGAAGCCCAATATCACAAATTACTACTCTTATCTGTTTTCATAGTACTCCCCATAACTGCTAAAGGGACTTTAACGTGTCAAAACAGTAAGGCTGGTTTTGGGAAAGCTGAAAATTCAGATTCAGATTTTATGGCAAACTCATTGTAAAACAAACCAGTCGGCAGAAAAAATGTTGCTGCCAACGTGTGGTTAGGTTTAGGCACAAAATCACTCGGTTATAGTTCTCAGAAGATCATGTTTTGTCTTTAAATACCCAGTTTTGGGGGCACAGTCCTCACAATGTCTCACTAAAAAACAACCGCTTTTGTGGCACTATCCTCGCTGGATAAACAGGGACTGGTTGCCAAAAAACACCCAAGTTTGGTGCCTGAGAAGCCGTTGGAAAAACAGTGACAGGTCTCTAAAACAAAACCAGTTTTGTTGTTTGTTGGTCTCGATCAGTGATCTGCAGCTTGGCAGGCATCATCACTGGGTAACACACCAGTCTGCTATACTGTGTCTCTCTATAAACGCTGATATGATATGTATGAAACGTGCAAATGTAATCTATTCATGTTTTGGAGAAGCGTACAATGCCAACATTTCCTTCTGGCAGCTGGGTGGCGTAGGAAGACAGTTTGCTGCATCCCTTTACTTAATGTAGTATTTTGAAAAAGGAGACACTTGTTGGTAATGAAAGAATCCTGTTAGCTGTTAGCTGTCAGCTGTTAGCGTGCGAGGTAGGACAATCTTTGTTCCCTAAAAGCAAAACCTCTCCACTCCTCCTCAGATTCATCTGCGATTGCTTGCACTCGGCTGACCTGGACAGCTGAATTGTGTTGTGTATTGAAGTCAGACTTTGATTCCATGTCAGAGTCACTTTTAGTTTTAGGGATTTATCTGATGCTCTCATCCAGACAAAGACTCAGCATCACCTCGACAGGGAAGCTATTCTGCGACTTAACTAACCGCTTTGTTATTCTGCTGCTGTTCAGGTACGAGCTCCTGATGAGCAGGCAGTGCATCACATGTCACTAAAATTCAGATGATTTAGCAGCCGATTAGTCACGAAGCCGGAGCTTTGTGTGGAGTGCGACAGGGAGGGAGAATAGAGCAAATCCATCTTTGTCAGAGCACAAAGATGCTGCTCGCTACAGACTTCGCAATTCCCTTGCTGACAATTCAGGAGATGTAAATCAGAGAAAATGTGAAGTGACTGAAACAATGTCATCTACAGTTTAAGATAAGGTCGCATTAAACATCCCGAGAGGAAAGAGACTTAAGAGCTGATTGAGGATCTGTTTTTTCCTTTGAGGTTATGTCAGCTCTTCCCGGTCAAAGATCAAAATCGGTGCCTTGATGTTCCCTCCAACAAAATGTTTTTGTTTAATCCAACCATGTAATGAAGCGCTCCCATTGTGTGCACTTATATGTGTGCATGCACACACAGTGGAGATGTGTATATCCTGTATGTGTGCCGTGGTTGTATGTGTGCATAAGTATTCATGGCGTCCCACTGAGTAGGAATCTCACCATTTGTCCTGCAGCTGATTCCTGTAAATGCAACAAAGCGGGGCCCAACCCAGTAACTTTATTTTTGGCCTTCCAGCTCTAAGGCTTAACAGATGTCACTCTCAACTCCTCTGCTGCTCATTGTGCTGCAGAGGAACATATAGCCGGAAAAAATCAGTCAAAATTAATTTCAGTTATTAACCACTTTGTTTAAACCACTTTATGTGTCTTGGGTGGATCTGAACCTTCTTAACTTTCTACTGTTCCGACTGTCACTACTTCCATAAGCAGTCTTTTTCCTAGTCTCATTAAAGAGCTGGAAAAAGCGACTCAGTGTGCACATATACAAAGAGGTAGTGACTATCTTCTGTCTTTCCATCCTATCTTATCCCATCATATCCTGTCCCGTCCCATCCCATTGAATCCCATTTCATCCTATCCTAAACAGCATATTCCATTTGGATATTCCAGATTTGACATTATTTAGAATATAGCATTTTCCAAATAAGAAATATGGGATATGTTGGGATTACTTGGGTATTAGAAGCATTATTTGGACATACATAGACATTTAGAAAATGTGTTTCAAGTGGGGTTTTCATGGCAGTTTGCGACACACAGCCCTCCGCCTGTTTGTGGTCAGCTGTTAGTTGTACACAAATCAACTAGTTAACAGTTTTCATTGCACGTTTGTGCAAACCATAAATATGTTACATTTGTACTTAACTTTTTTCCTAACAATGCAGTGTTAACATGTTGTCAGGTGTAGTCCCAGAAACCACTTGATAATTGTTAGGAAAGCTCATGTTTCGGCTTAAAATGGATCCCTGCAATGACCTGGTAAAAAAACAACCGCTCTTAGTGGTTCTATCCCAGCAGGAAACACAGGGATGTCCTGGTAAAAAAAACAACTGTTTTTGGGGGCACTATCCCAGCAGGAAACACAGGGATGTCCTGGTAAAAAAACAACTGCTTTTCGGGGCACTATCCCAGCAGGAAACACAGGGATGTCCTGGTAAAAAACAACAGTTCTTAGTGGCAGTATCCCAGCAGGAAACACAGGGATGTCCTGGTAAAAAAAACAGCCGCTCTTAGTGGCTCTATCCCAGCAGGAAACACAGGTATGTCCTGGTAAAAAAAAACAGCCGCTCTTAGTGGCTCTATCCCAGCAGGAAACACAGGGATGTCCTGGTAAAAAAAACAGCCGCTCTTAGTGGCTCTATCCCAGCAGGAAACACAGGGATGTCCTGGTAAAAAAACAACTGCTTTTCGGGGCACTATAATTGCTGGAAAAACAGTTATGGGTCACTTAAACACACCCAGCTTTATTGTCTGCTTATCTTGAACGGTGATCTGCCATGGTTCCCAGCTTGGCAGGCATCTCACTCAGCTGACACACCATCCACCATCCCCTCCACCTCCAGATGACAAAATCAGCTCATATTTCAGGTCCCTTTAAAAACCGTGCAAATGTAATGTATTGGTGTCACAATGCCAACATTTTCTTCTGCCGACTGGGCTGGATACCAACAGGTTTTTGGATATGCGCAGATATTGCAATGATGACCTTTTTAAGAAGGTGATGGAAGGAAGAAGAGAGGGAGGCAGTGTTCGTGCAGTCGAAACAGTCTGTCACTGGTAAAACATTATGAAAAATTACATTTTGACTCAAAAAATGCAGAAATAGTCTTTTTGGAATGAAGGCAAAAACTGTAATATTTTGTTCATTTAAAGTAGCCACTGAAAGATAAACTGCACCATCACCATCTGCAGAGGATCAAAGTAAAACATCTGCAGTCTCTTTATCAAAGTCTCTGTAGCTGCTTTGCCAGTAAACGTGTTTGCTACTCTTATCAGTTCTTCCAGTTCTGAGTAACACCAGCATCCTCTGCTAAAAGTGTGCTTACCTTTTCGTAGCAATTACTTCTGAGGTGCCCTTAAGCAAGGCCCTGAACCTCTAATTACCTCAGAGGAGAGCTCCACGGTGGAGAACAAAAGATGCTTTTCTTTGAGTGGAAGAAAAACTTTGACAAAAGAACCTGCAGATTCAGCGAATTCAGTCAAAGCTAAAGGTGTTTTAATGTGTTTTCTGTGAGATAGTTAAAGAATGCAATGAAATCATTTTTAAAAGCCATGGTGAGGACTGTCAGAGCTGCGGGGCTCTGCTGAGGGATGATAAAGCAGGGTGGGGTGGGAGACTTGACCTTGTAGCCCAGAGGAAGGGGGGAGGGACCATCATTAGTGTGGCACCAGGAAGGTTATACACTTGACCTGACAGCCCTCGGTGTCCAGATAAGAGTGAGGGATGAGCTTCAGATCCTCCTTCCTTTCCTCCTCCTCCAAACAGTCCCATTTTCTACAGATCTCAGAGTAAAACTCTGTCACCAGGCGTAAAAAGAAACAGATAGAGAAAAAATGCAACTGCTCAAATTCTCACTCTACTCTGCAAGCAATGTTTCACTGGCTCAGCAACACTTCTTCATCGCTACCCCCTCCTCCTCCTCGCCCTCCCTCCCCATCCCCGGCGACAGCACTGAGACTTGTTAGAAGACTGATGTCTGCCCCAGTTTAACTAATTAATCTTTCTCAACTCGAGAGGTTTTCCTGAAGCCCGGCAGAGCCCATCAGACCACTGAGTGATCACACCTGGGTTTTGTGGCGGAGATACATCGCTTCACATCAGGTGACAAGAGGACAGCACACAGAGAGATGCTTTCTGTGACTGAATTTTTATGATATTCTACAGTGCTACACCTGGCTGGAGATTATAGCTTTGTTCTTTTCATACCATGTGGTAGTATACTGATGATTCACATGGTGATTTACAGATTTACATCATCTCTGATAGCTATGCTTAATTCAAGTCATATTCTGATAAATAAATTCAATGGGGCATACGGTGGTCTTGTGGTTAAGATGAGTACTCTAGGAGGAGATGTCTCTAGTAGGTGCCCAAAAGGATTATCAGGATCCTTAGTATTAAACTTCAACTGATCTGTTATTCAATACCACAGCACAAAAATAAAAAGAGAAAGCCATAACAGTGGCAGGTTGAGGAGCAGGGGATTTACTTCCCTGTTATTATATCTGTGCAGCTTTGGGTTTAAAATCTGCTTTTCTTTAAAGCTTCAGTACTTTCAATTCTGTTGTATGTCTAATTAACAGAGATCGTAGCATTTAAAAAACGTGATATTGAAAAAGTATCGAGGTATTGACATTTTTGACAACCTTCGTGCCCAAACCACCTTGACTGGCTTCTCAAAAATCATTGTGCTCTTCATGTGAGGCCTGTGCAAAAACCTCATCTTCGCTGCTTGTATCTGCAGTCTTTTTGCAAAGGCAGGAAGTAGTGTGTGTCTGTATGTATCAGACAGTAATTGTTGAGGATGAGGATTCATGCATGAGACTGGAGTTTGCGTTCTACACACCTGTGATAAGATCTTTCCCTAACTATAAAGGAGCACTTCAACCCCCCAAATGACCTTTAGTATTTTAATTACTCATCCAGTGTTATGTTGAATTCGAAAACTGGGTTTTTCTCGCATGCCTCTCTAGTGAACAAAGAATCCAAAAACAGAGAAAATTCTTTTTGTATTGAAGTCACATTTAACGACAACAAAACTATATCAAAACAATCATTTACAAAGTCTCTTACAAACACATACAGTATAATCCAAGTCTCATTTATTTAGTCGTATGCTCAGTGCTTCTGTAACCAACCGCTTTATCTGATGGGGAGCTGAACTGAAAGTGAAACTTATCTATGCCAGACTCCATTGACAAAACCAGTAATTTAACCTCTCTGGACACAGGAGCTGCCGGTCTATTAATTCCTCTATTGGTAGTTTGTCTGTGTTACTGTGTGACTTTGGTGGATCCAAACTAACCCTTTAAAACACCAAAATCACACAACACAAACAAACTGACAGATCAAGGCAGCAGCAGACCAGCTGCTCTCATGTTCAGCGAGGTAGAATTACTGTTTTTGTCAATGGAGTCTGGCCTAGAAGAGAGCATAGGTGATTTTCCTTTAAAGTTCAGCTCCCCATCAGAAAGTGCTGTCTGTTTGGGAAGTACTGAGCATAGAATTGGATAAATGAGACTTGAATAAGCTGAATGAGCTGTGTGAGAGTTTGTAAATAGATGTTTTGATATAGTTTTGCTGTTGGTAAACGTGCACCCCTATGACTTCAATTCATCAATAGTTTTTGCTGTTTTTGGATTCTTTATTCACTACGGAGGCATAAGATTTCTTCACAAATTCAATGTTACATGAGATGAGTAATGGTTATACAAATGGTCATTTGGGGGGTGACGTATTCTTTTAACCATACCATATTTGCCATGTACAGATATTAAACATTGTGACTGAATGTAATACAGGGCTTTGCAGATTTATCCAATATCAGTGTTGTTTGGTGATAGGTTTGGACCGTATATGATGGTTGTAATAAAGACTGAGCTTTGCCGTATACCTCAGCTCTTTCTTTATCCCCATGGTCTGATACAACAGCCTGCATCAATGCAGCCAATGTACTTAACCAGCCATTAATCTGACTTGGACAGGTTTCCTCTTGTGAAGATATTCTTCATCTGACAACTCTGGAAAACCTGAAGAGAGGTTTAATAAATACATTTAAAATATTAGCTTGAAGCCTGAAAACTACTATTTTATGTCTAGTATTGTGACAATCTAACAGCAAATAAATTACCATATGCTATTTTTTAGGCCTTGGCACATCAGAGTGGATCTTGGCTGCATTGAGATAATCCTGTATATGTATTTAAAAAAAACTACAGGAAGCACTTGTCTCCCTGGGAACCAAAAGGAAAACGACAAAAACTCTTCATACTCTATTTTTACACAATTTTATATTGAGCATCAAAAGTGAACCCCCGGCCAATGATACCTCCTCTGAGAGGACTGGCAGCTTATTGTTGCATCTTGTGTTGTGTGCTGGATTTTTTTAAGGAAATCTGCTGGATCACTTTAGAAAAATGATGCTTTTAGTGTTTCTGGCAGTAGAAGAGACGTTCATACTTTGGATCAACATTCCATCCCACAGAAAAGAAGGGGATTTATGGGAAATGTCGTCTTAATGCGGACAAATCTCTAACACTAACAAAATCTCGACAGATCATCTTTACCATGATCTCATTTGTTTGTCACTATACCCAGATGGTACAGGTAATTTGACAGTGATATATTAGTGGTAATAATTACTGGCTTTAAAATCTGACCTTTTGAACATGCAGACAGTAACAAATTATGTCTTGTTCATCATAAATCCAGAATAGATAATGTTGCTTCACCGTCTGGGCCAGGTAGGATTGTCTGTCTGCAGGACGGCAGTATGAGCTCTTATGTCAAAGCTTCATTAAGTCCTGGTCCATGCTGATTGTTACCAGCTGTACTCCAACATACTGTCTTTGTGCTTATACATGAGTTTTCATTGGTTCGTAGAGTCAGAGGAGTGAGTTATATCCTGCACTGATCTAATGAAGGTCCTGGGGAGGAGGAGGACAAGATACTCTTGATATGTCCCACATACCATGGAAATGTAATGCCAAATAGGATCCCTGATGTTTTTTTTGTTGTTGCTTCAGGGGAGAATGACATGATATAGAGTGTAATGTTTGTGTGGGAGAAGCAGTACAGTAGGAACCCAGACTTTCTCTGGGCATTTATAAACTCAATTCACTAACCCTTAGGTCACTGTGAGCCAGCTACTGACAGGCGACTGTGTCCTCTGAGATCTTACTAAATATATATTATGCTCATGTAAGATTATATATCTCTTTATTAAAGAGTGAAAAAATAGAATACAATTTAAAATTTTAGATACCTTGAGCCGCAACTATTGTATCTGTCATTAGTATGAATGTAACAAGCATTTAGAAGCATGTTGTTTTGTCTGAAATGCTGGAAAAAGCATGTACTTTGTGGTCTGGGAACTGGAGCAGGAGAGTGGTTCAGTGGTTTGATCTTTGGGCCATAGGTTCAACCCATCAGCAGCTCTGACTCTCTGGGGGTTATACGTCAGATCTCTTTCTTGGCTGTTTGGAGTAAAATATACACATACATATTTGCTTGAGCATGTTTGCTTGTAAGAAAGTATTAAAGAAGGCTATTTGATAAAAGAAGGTGTTAAGAAAAAGATAAAACTGACTTTACAAGTCACAAGTGGGGTGCAAGAGCTCTGTCCCCTTTAGTCCTAAACCTGGCAATGAGAACAGCCAAAAGGTTCTGGTAGAGGACCTCATCCAGAACAATTTAAGATCAGGTAAAACAGCATTACTGTAGTCTAAGCATGAGGAAATAAAATTATGTATGATGGTTTCAGTAACTTTAAAATCCAAATTACATGGATTATAATTCCTGAGATGGTAGAAAAAAAGATTTTGGACAACACATAAGATGTCTGGACAGTGGAATAAATAAAGACTGCCTCCGTATCTCTGAAGGTGCAGAGGCTAGTGGGGTTGGCAGGTTTAACTGGCACATATCTGCGAAGGCAGCCAGGAGGCATGCTTATCAGATGCCCGAACCACCTTGGTTGACCCCTTTCGACCTAAAGGAGCAGCGGCTCTACTCCAAGCTCCCTCTGGATGTCAGAACTCCTCATCATATCTCTAAGGCTGGGCCCAGCCACCCCACAAAGGAAATTCATTTCAGCTGCTTGTATCTGCAATCTCATTCTTTCGGTCACTACCTAAACTCTCATGACCATAGGTGAGGGTCAGAACGTAGACGGGCTGGTAAATTGAGAGCTTTGCAATGCCTGCATCACTGCAGATGCCATACCAAACCATGAGTCTATCTCACGCTCCATTTTACCCTCACTTGTGAGCAAGACTCTGAGATACTTAAATGCCTTTGCTTGGGACAGTAACTCACTTCCAACCCAGAGTGGACAGTCCACTGTTTTTTTGCCTGAGAGCCATGGCCTCAGACCTGGAGGTACTGACTCTCATCCAAACTGCTTCATGCTAAGGCTGGAGTTCACGGTCTGATGAAGCCAACAGAACTGTATCATCTGCAAAATAAAGACTGCGTTTGTATCTTTAAAGATGGAGAGGCAAGTGCGGATGTCGGGCACCACCTGTTAGAGGTTTTCCAGGCATGTCCAACTGGTAGGAGTCCTTGGGGTGGACCCAGAATACACCGAAGGGATTAAATATAACTTATCTGGCTGGGGAATGGCTCGGGATCCACCAAAAGGAGTTGGAAAACAGTGCTGGGGGAGGGATCACTTGAATACCTTGCTTAGTCTGCTGTCCCTGCAACCCGGTACCAGATAAATGGATGAAAATGGAAGGATGGATGGATATATCTGGGAATCATCTGCTTGGAAGTGGAAAATCATGCTTTTGAATGATGAACAAAATTGGGCCCAGAATGGATCCCTGGAGCACTCCAGAGTTTACCAGGAAGAGAGGTGAAACATAATCACCATTGAAAAGAAGGCATCTTCGGTTTGATAAGTAAGAATTAAACCACTTCAGCGTAGTCCAGGACAGACCCAGAGGTGGAGTCTGTTCATCAGAATTAAGTGGTCAACTGTTTGAAAAGCTGAAGACAATAGTATCAGAGTAAAGCTTTCACCTGGGTGTGTTTACATTCACACTTGTATCATGGTTATGATTGAAATTTTGGAGTAGCCTGGTTATGTTTTACACATTTAAACATCTTATCCAGGTTTCTGAAAATTCTTTGTTGGGACAAAATATGATATGGTGTGAAATCAAGACACAACTGCACACAGGTGATCAGAAACCTTGATACTGTCAGAATCACACAGGGGTGTGAAAAACTTCTTAAGTTCCATGTAAACATCATACCCTGAATAGATCAAAACCAGTCAGTGTTTGAAATAAAAGGTTGCAGTGGGTGATTTGATGGGCGTTGACTGGCCTGTTGCAGAATCCAGTTCCATGTTGATTTAATAAAATCACACCTCGTCCTCAGTGGGACTCCCACTCTTGATCCTGACCCTCGCTTGACTTCCAAAGCCAATAAACAGCTAGCACATGCTGATGAAGGAGAAGTGAAACTGTTACTTTTGGCTCCCTGTTCTCTGCTTTGATGTGAAATCACCAGAGGACCTTGGCTGATAGACTAAATATATACAGACATCTGCACCTCACTTCATTCGTGTTTTATGTTCTTTGCAAACATGTTATTTTTTGCTTTTACCCGGCAACCGTGGAGAGAGTCGTGGTAGGCTAATGAAAATCGGCTGTCGCTCTGTGATTGATTGCACGAACAGCCAATTGGAGCCCTGCTCCACACAAAATTGGTTTCATGTAAACCAACAGTGGCACTGCTGCTTCTTCATTTCATTAAATGTACCAGGGCTCGATTCCTTTTTATCCGTGACTTGTACTGAATGAAAGAGCGCCAGACAGGATAGCTATAGATCCAAAACCATGTGTGCAACAGTGCAAATAATTCCACTTTTCATCAGAGGAAAGGAGAATAGGAGGGAGAGAGAGAGCAGAAAAACAAAGCATGTGCCAGATGAATTAGTCAAGTATATATCATGGAAAATGACTTCTTTACAAAGCGAGGGTCATGTACCTGTGCTGGATTTAAGAAGCTTCTATGAGTTATCATGCTATCATTCCACGCTGTCAGTGCCTTATTATTTGGAGGATCAGTGACGCTTGTATTATATTTCACTCCTGACTCCTTTCGGGAACCTTCCACTGCAGCCCTGCTGAGCCCACTCATAACTGGGGGAGTTTTAGGACTTCATAAGTTTTCCCAGAGAAAAGCCACAAGACTGATTTAGCTGTAATCTTATCCTATGTCTTTATAGAAGCCAGATCTGGTGCATCGCAAGCTGCACAGTCAGGCTCGGAGATATATAATATGAGCTGTGGAAATGACAGAGTCGCCTCCTAAGTTACAGGGGTACAACTGAAAAGATGAGCTATTGTAGGCTCTGTTTGATGGGCAAAAATAGAAAAAGACACTGTAGGTTCTGTAAAGGTGAACAGTCCCAGGACAGAAACTGCACTGATAAAGAGCAGAAAATGTTTAAATACCAAACCTAAGACCCAGAAGTTCATTTATGTTTGCTTTAACATGACTCTTATTTGCCTTGTATAGAGCATTTTACTTATGTATCACTCACTTATCATTTCCTTTGCACAAAGAATATAAAATCAATTCAGTAAATTTTACAGTAAATGTGTCAATTTTATTCCGATCTGTCTATAAAAAGGATTTTCCCCCTCGCTGTGCATGAAGAAAAACCTCATAACAGCATATGAGCAACATCTTGCCATCCTATGTTACTGTTAGATATTTCAAAATATCATATTTCCCTTCAGTTTTAATACTTTAGTAATAGGTATTAAAACTGGCAGTGTTAGCTTGTCGCTGTGGGCGTGTCAAGACATGTGACTTCAGCCTGTTCTTATTCCTATTTCGTCAAACACTGCCGCTTTGTCACATTCCTCGCCGTGAGACATCAACAATAAAGGCGCCTTTTAGTGTCTTTATGAGACGCACTGGGCTTGGTGCTGAGAGCAACTGGCATGGTATAAAGAGTGAAAGTACAGGTAGGGCAGGATGGACAGGAAGTGAATGGGTCGAACAAAACCAGGTTTTCATCCACAAGACCACAGTTCATGTCCTGTGTGAATCCAAAATTCCAAAAGTACATAACATGACAAATGTACTTCTTTTAACATGATGCTACCTGCGACTGTTTGACAACATTAACCACATGTTACAATGTGTTGCAGCTGAGTGTCACACAGATATGCTCAAGGGTACCCTGTGCATTTCTATGAGATGCCAAAGGGCATGACAATTCGTCAATATACAATGACCTGGGAATGAGAATGGGTTTGTGACTTTGTGCCAAGCAGCACTTCTCTTGCTGTCAAGTGTCATTAAAAAGGGGAATCCCAAAGTCTGGACACAGGGGCATTTTTGCAGCATAAAAAGACACAACATTTGCCCTTTTTTTTCAACTTTTGATCTGTCTTTTTTCTCATGTCGCCAGTCAGTCCCATGTTGCCTATAATCCCACAATGCCTTGAGAAGCGAATCACCCACATCTCAATGGGGCAAACTTCTCGTGGGTCTCTGCCATAAAACAAATGAAATGTCACCAGAAAAGGGCTGAGGACAGATTGCAGTACCCACTTTGCAATACCCACTTTGAGAAAGCAGTTGGTTTATGGGAAACGTGGTCTTCATTTCAAGGAAAAATGCCTCATGTACTCTATTTAATAAACCAAGAAAATTGAATGATATTTGAGGCTTGGAGAGGAGGCTGTCAGTTGGTATCATGGCCTAGTATTATTTTGTCTAAAGAGAATGGCAGAAAGAGAAACACATGCAGACAGGGAGAGAGGAAGAGAGCAGATGAGGGAGCTGAATGGAGGGGAGGGGGCGGCTGTAGCGGGTAGGAGTATCACCACACCGTCAAAGTCAGATCAATTTATGCTGCTAAATTCTTCAAGGCGTCTGCTGAAAGCTGGAGGGGGGCTGGGCGGCATGCTTGTTTACCGCTGATGAGCGATAATTTCATATTCTCTGTAGCAGGAGTCACCTGATAGTCACTCATACCAGCGGATGAAATATTGGGGCCACGCCGATCACAGCGGGACTCTAATGACATATCAGTCTGCTGCAGTAGCAGCAAGGCTACTTGTATACCTCGCGGCTGGATGGGTCAATTTAGATCACGTTCAGAGTATAAATTAATCAGGGAGCTGGGGGAGAGAGTTTCAATTAAGGAAACCTGGATTGAATTGTGCTTGTATGTACCTATACTGTGTCAAGCAAATGTATTAATATCATATCTATCTTTTTATGGACAAAAAAATGACCTTTCTTCCCAGCATGCCGCAAAGAAGTACAAAAATGTCCTTATGAATGTGTCAGAGCAATGCTGCATCTTAAGCTAAACCACAACAAAAATCCCAGTTCATGCATGCCATTTTGTACCAATGCATGAGAAACAGTGCATCGTCTTATCCCAAATGCAGATGTCAGAGCAGGCTTTCCGGTTATCTGATCCGACACGTAACATGGCAGATGTATCTGAGCTGTATGTGGCACGAGATGGAAAAAGAAAATTACTCTTCTTTTCATTTAAATAGTATCGGTCGGGTCGATAAAGCATGTTTGTGGAAAAACAGTGTGTGGTTTTGTTTTTGGTAAATGAAGAGATGAAACATTTTTTATGATGTGATGAATCTAGTTTGAGATTTAAAGGACATTTAACTCTATGTGGCCTCGGTCGACAAAGCTATCAGCTGCTGTTCAAACATGCTGTCCTCGCAGCCTTGGGTGACGTATCAACACACATATGAATGTCTGTCAGCAGACTGCGGTTAAACTGAAAGCTCAAGTGAGAAAAACAATTTTGTTCTGAGCGTTAGAGGAGTAGTTGGTTTGTGACGGCATGTAAGCTTGGCAGGCGTCCATTTACAGTGTGGATGCAGTGGAGGGTTGTTTCAGAGGCGTGAAGATGATGAGGAAATCTGGGAGGGACATGGTAGAGTCATAGCAGAGAAACACACACTGCAGTAACTGTAGTATATTTGGATTGTGTTGACAGGACAGTCTGAGCCTTAATACTGTCAAAAAATATACTTAAAATGCAACATAAATACAGCTAAGCTAATATTAATGGATTTGGTCACATCTGTCTTTGTCTTACTTCTATTTGGCATAATCATGCTCTGAGTTTTAGAACTATGCTTCCCATAAGAAATTGGGGGATGCAACCAGGGTATGCAATGTGACCATGGAGTTGATCAGGCTATTCTCATGCACCATTCTTACGTAAACCTACGAAAAGTAATGCACCAGAATTTGTACATAACCCAAGTAATCATGAGCCGGTAATTTGTACATAACCCACAAAATCAAAAAAGGCTGTGATCACATGAAACTCTGCACTAGAAGGCAGGTTGGGGTGTTGGATTGGTCAAACAAATGCAGGACTTTTCCCCAGGAGACCGATGATCACGTTCTGTGTCCCACACCTAACCTTAATAACTTTACTTGCCTAAATCTAATGTACGTAACATTACTTACCCAAACCAAACCTACATAACTTTATGTTAAGTACATGATATGACAACATCCAACCATGTTTCTTTTCCTAAACCTAACCTACATAACTTTACCTGTCTAAACATAACGTATGTAACTTTACATTAAGTACGTAATGTGACAACATCCAACCATGTTTCCTTTCCTAAACCTAACCTACACAACTTTACTTGCTCAGATCTAACGTACGTAACTGCACCTGCCTAAATCTAATGTACGCAACTTAACTTGCCTAAATCTAACGGACGTAACTTTATTTGCCTAAATCTAGCATACATAACTTTACTTGCATAAACCTAAGGTACGTAATAATACTTGCCTAAACCTAATGTACGAAACATTACTTGTCTAAATCTAACCTACATAACTTACTTGCCCAAACCTAAGCTATGTATCTTTACTTGCCTAAATCAAACCTACGTAACTTTACCTGCCTAAACCTAACATACGTAACTTAACTTATCCAAATGTGACCTACATAACTTTACTTAAAGTATGTAACTTTACACTAAGTACAGAATGTGATGGTTCGGTGATGGGAGGATCTCGTCCCTGCTTTTTGCGGATGACATGGTCCTCCTAGCTCCATCGAACAGTGACCTCCAGCTCTCGCTGGGGCGGTTCGCAGCCGAGTGTGAAGCGGCTGGGATGAGAATCAGCACCTCCAAGTCTGAGGCCATGGTCCTCAGCCGGAAAAGGGTGGATTGCCCACTCCAGGTCAGGGGGGAGGTCCTTCCTCAGGTGGAGGAGTTTAAGTATCTCGGGATCTTGTTCACGAGTGAGGGTAGGATGGAGCGGGAGATTGACAGACGGATTGGGGCGGCGTCAGCAGTGATGCAGGCGCTTAACCGGTCCGTTGTGGTGAAGAGGGAGCTTAGCCAGAAAGCGAAGCTCTCAATTTACCGGTTGATCTACGTTCCAACCCTCACCTATGGTCACGAGCTCTGGGTAGTGACCGAAAGAATGAGATCGCGAGTACAAGTGGCCGAAATGAGTTTCCTCCGCAGGGTGGCCGGGCTCAGCCTTAGGGATAGGGTGAGGAGCTCGGACATCCGGGAGGGACTCGGAGTAGAGCCACTGCTCCTCCACATCGAGAGGAGCCAGTTGAGGTGGTTTGGGCATCTGGTAAGGATGCCTTCCGGACGCCTCCCTTGGGAGGTGTTTCGGGCATGTCCAACCGGGAGGAGACCTCGAGGCCGCCCCAGAACACGCTGGAGGGACTACATCGCCCGGCTGGCCTGGGAACGCCTCGGGGTTCCCGCGGAAGAGCTGACGGAAGTGGCGGGGGAGAGGACTGTCTGGGCTTCTTTGCTGAGGCTGCTGCCCCCGCGACCCAGACCCGGATAAGCGGAGGACAACGAGTACGAATACGAGTACGAGTACAGAATGTGATGATGCCATTTGTGGGGCGCTTATTTGTTAGCTATCATATGACCTGTTCTATGAGGATGCATTGAGTATAATGGCAAGAGAGGCTGAGATATCCTGCCTTTTAGTCTCTATTATAGGTCAAGCTTTAAAAACAGTGGTTACTACAGTTTCCACAATGAATCATTCTTTAAAAACTTTCATAAGAGTCTTTCAGGACCCACTCTCCCAGTTAGGCTTTCTATTAAAATGTTGTATTCTCCATGCCCAGGCCGACTCTCTTTGACATGTCAAATTGAAAGAACCTCTCTTTAATTTAGTCTGTTACCCAGTTGGTCAGAAGACCACTCTTTAAGTGGTTGCATTTCATTTGTTTTTTCCTCAGGCAGAGAATACCAGCAGCTACACTCAACCACAGGACATGCAGATAGTTAATGTTAATTTTTTTATGTGATCAGCTACATTTTTATGTGATCAGCTACATCTCTGGAACTGAAAACTCTCCATATGTCCCACCACCTCTTGTGATTACTCTTGACCAGCAGAATGTGGACTGAAACATATGTTCCTGATCACAAATCAAAGCCCATTGACAGCGATTTGATTAAGATACAAACAAAGTGTCTGGCTGAAGATGTGAGTGACGCTGGGACTGGGCGAGGCCGTCCCACGGGTTTGGCTCAGCTCTGCTGACTAACATACACTAAAGGAGACGTCGCTCAGCGCTGAGAGCACTGTGTTACACAACTTGATGAGCAGTCAGAGAGGGAAAACAGGGAGAAAAATAAGAAGTAAATAGAGCTGATGAAGAGGGGGAAATGAGAGCTGGTTAGCGGCTGTAGACGTGAACTCTGGCTGAACCCCCTCACTCTGGCGGCCTCCGTTGCAGCCTCAACGGGATGAGGCACTCGGGTACGACTCCGAGAGCCTGACATCAAACCGACAGCAAGACATGATATCTTATTTTCCTGAGCCGCGCTGACACAAATTCGGCTCTCCACTTATTATTTTCTCATGCCTGTAGTGAGAGAAGAAGTTGCGCCCGAAGAGAAAACTCACCAGCAGTCGTCTCCCAGATGTTCATGCAGTTCCTTCACTTTTAATTCCAATAATTTGCAGCTTGTTTTCATGACGGAGGATAAAGACGTTCCTCTTGTCAGAACTCTTCGTTTTTGATTGAAAGAAATCCTTGACCCACGAGTGCCTTCAAATTACACTGAAGGAACACGATTGCATGTGCATGCAATTGTATCTGTCAATCTCTGCGTGAATATAAGACATGTGGACAAGCCTTCACCATGTATATGATTCAGTATGTGTGTGAGTGAGGGAGATAGTATTGCAGCTTCAAATCATCTGCAGTCTAAAGAGATGAAATTCACATTCAGAGTATACATCACACTTAAATTACCTTAATGGCTGAGAGGTGCCGATTGCCTTTATCAGGCATCATCTGACAGTGACGCACATTGGTGGAGGAATTTTTCGATTTGGGTCATGCTAATTCGAAAGCAGGCGTCGAGCGGTATGGAACTGTCCTGATCCGGCGCCAAAGTGTCACCTTCCTGCAGCTGTGCTCCCTTGCTGCGCTGACAGGAGCTTCAACAATTAAAGCTGAACAAATAAATGGCTATCACATCGCACGGGGAGGTGAAATTGGCCCACTTCAAGCATATCAATCAGAGCAGATGTGTGTTTAGATAATAGAAAGACCACAGCAGGGCACATTTCTATGAAGTGTTTCAGAGCCAGAGCGTCCACTAGAGTGTTTTGTGGAGGAGCTGCTTCACTGTGGAGGAGCGAGTGAAACGGTGCTTTTTAGATTTATAACAGGACTTTAAACTGGTCAAACCTTTCAGCAGTTCAGCGCATGGCATAAGCTGTTGAGCCAGCATGCCTTCAGGTTGGTTTTTAGAATATTTTTTTGCAATTCAGCATACAGTATGAAGCCAGAACATCAAATATTAAACAGAAAACTATCAGGATGTATGTCTGTGTGACTGGGCTCAGAACTAGGCTTGGGAAAATGACATTTTCTGCATATATGTATAGCTCTGTATTCGGCCATTTTGTCCAGTGTATCAGATCAACGACTAGGACTGCTTTATGGTATTGTTGGAGTCATTTGCAGCCTTTTACTATAATCTATTTAGGAGTAGACAATTCTTTCTGGTTATTTTATTCGTAAACAATTAACCACACCCGCCAACTGTATCACCACACTGAAGAAAGTGTGCATCTACTCAAGACAAGAGGCTCGTGCTCTTGACAGCGCAAGATGTCAACATGAATGGCGTCCTCCTTGGCTGAGCTGTAACATTAGCTAGCTCAGTGGGTGAGCTAGGTGAGCTAGCATTGCATATCTGCTGAGATTGAACTTAAGTTGCTGGCCATAAAACCAAAACAATGAATTGAAAAATGCTGAAAAGCTCCGTAGAGCTGAGGATAGTCAGGGTTTATCACCTCAAGCAACCCTGCATTTAAAATCCTATACTTTAAGCTCCACCGTCACATATGGCTCTATATGCTGCTCTCCACCGTGGCCACAAAGTCTGTTTGCCATCCAGTGTAGATAGTAAGTAGAAACATTTTGGGCCTCAGCAGCAGCAGCATCTTGAGCGCTCTGCTTTACTGCCACAACTGCACATTCCAAATGGAGTCTCGGCTGGGTAAGAATGCGCGTGGTGCTGGCCAAAAAACGAGGCGAATTAGCATAAGTGCCATGTTCGATCCATCAGTGGGGGACTCAAATGGCTGCTGGTCCTCATCCCATCCCACTTTTGGCCTTGTTTGCGGAGGAAGTCGTGAACTCGGAGAGAGGCAGAAGGGAGAGGCAGCCTGTTTAAGTTGATATTTGCTCTCAAAGTAATTTGGAGCAGATTTTTTGGAATCAGTGAAAGGGCTTCGCTGTAATTCCCTTTCATGCTCATCTTCTATCTCTGAAGTCACCATGGGGCCTAAACAGCAGCATAAGGATGCCAGATGGATTAGAGGGATTCTCTCTTTCTCTGCCTCCCTCTGTCTCTTTCTATCGCAACATGTTTTGTGTACAGGGATCCAGAAGGCAGATGACAGAAGACCAAATCACACTGGCTCTTTCTCACTGTCACTCTGTTCTTCCCTCAAAGTAACTTACTCTGACATGTCTGTTTTTTTTGCTCCTGGAGCTTGCTAAACTGATTTCCTCCTCCACATTGTGACTCGCCTGACTTGCCGTCGTTGGAAAAAGATGACAAAAAATTGCTAGGGCACTACTATTGGTTCCTATTAGAGCTTTCCTTTTAGTTTAATTCATGAAAAACAGAGAAGTGTCTTGTGCTTTAATAGTAGAATCCTGTGCGGCCTGGATTTCCAGTGATTCAACTCCCCTTCTGGACTTCAATCGTTTGGTTTTACTGCTCAGTAAAAACATAAATATTTTCTACGTATTGGCTTTTAAATAATGGATGACATGAACTGCAGCAGCAACAGTCAACATACATGTCTCAGACATAACACGCAATACTACCAGCCACAAAGAGGGATACCCGGTGGGCACTGGGGTCCTCTTTCCACACAAATTCCATTAAAGACAATAGATGCCAGGCATTGTCATGGAGGGAACACTTCCTTTTCAAACAATAAAGCCTGTTCCACTGCTGCATTGCATTTATGTCATGTAAGTGCGCACATGAGAATTAAAATGCTCCAGTGAAGTGTTTCATTTCAGCTTTTTTTAAACTGTATTTAAGCTCATAGATACTCAGGAACAACACTGACTTGTTACTGATGAGCTGTGACGTGCTTTAGATTGCCTCACATGGTAAAACATCCTCCCTGAATGACAGCTGGAGGTAACATGTTAAGTGCTATCGTGGAAAAAGCGGAGGGCCCCGGGTCAGAGTCATCTGCCTGGGATCTGTTGGGCTGGTTACGAGGATCCTCATAAATATCTCTCACCAGCTCATCAGCTGCATTGCGCACCATTTTCCAGCCAGGGCCTGAGCTGTGGGCTGGCGGAGATGAGCTGTGATGGATGCAGTGTGGCACGGTCACTCACAGCGCTTAGGGCCACACTGATAACACTGATGGGGGAGTGTGTGCTTGTGTGTGTAGGCCAAGGAAAATTCTGCAGTTTTTTTTAAAGGAATAATTAAACATTGTATCAATGAAACAAATGAAAAATAACATGTTGATTAGTGAGTTGTGCGGGTTGGCAGTGTTTTCTTTTCCTTTATACTGAGCCAGGCTAACTGTTTCTAGTGTTTATGCTGGCTGTAGCTTCATATTTAACACTTCCTCATATCTAAACGACAGAATAGCTTGTTTGCAAATGACTCCCTAAATGACATTTTGGAGAGTACCAGCTGCAGACACATGTACTGATGGCTGGCAGTTTTAAATGTGTGGTCAATGTTGTGAAACGATCACAGTTAGACACCAAAACTACTTTGTTAGGTTTACAAAATGATCATGGCTTGGGTTACACAAAGTACGGTTGTTAAGAAAATTAAGTCCTGTGTGTAAGTTATCTTACTTTCCGAATCTGACATGAGTTCAGTACGTTGTGTATAGGACATTAGTCAAGTACGTTACATAAGTTATGTATGTACGCTAGGGCATTAACAGAAAAGTCGATTTGTCGACGTCAGTGGCACAAGTCGACACCCCCTGGGAGGAGTTGACAAGTCGTGTGTTTTTTCCCTCTCTCTCTCTCTCTCTGTGTGCTTGTGTATGGAATGCAATCACGGCCTCCGATTGGCTTACACTGATACTTTATCCTTGACTAAGTGAACATACTCGGGCGTACTGTAAGCGGAGCAGACTCCGCGAGGAATGTCCGCAGTCATTCGGGCTCTCATAGTCAAGCGCACTTCCGCGTTGTAGTTTCCTGTAAAAATGTCCATGAAAAATCCCCGCGATGTGAAAAATACATGCCGAGCAGTCACTGGTGCGCGGAGCGGAGTCCGCGTGGTCGTAAAATCTGAGCTTTGCACGCACAGGGCTTGCGGACGTCTGCTTTGAGTCTGCGCGGACCTCTGCAGAGTCCGTTCCATGTACATTCCGCCCGAGTATGTTCGGGCCTTCAGACACACATCACATTTGTGGAGATCCTTCACTTTCCTCCGCCATATAAATGTTATGACGTCATCAAATGACTTGTCGACTCGACTTCGACTTTATTGACAGATAAGTCGACCTGAAAAAAATCAAAGTCGTTAATGCCCTAATGTACGCTAATTAAAATGAGTCAATGTTGATGTTTTGGATTCACAGAGGACACAAACAACGGTCTCCTGTGTGAAAGTCCTGTGTCTTTTGACCCACCCACCACTCCAACCTCCTTCCTATGTGGATGTGTCGCTTTTTTTTTACTACGTCACCTGACTTCCTCCTTTGCTCCAGTCATAATTACGCCGACCATGAGAGGTTGCCACCTAACAATAAACATAAATATGTGTTGTAATAATCTGTTTGCACAGATTATACCCATTTTTTTGGGAGGAAGATGGTCTGTCACAGACACGAGAGTGGTATTGATCTTCTCGTCTTACCCTTGACAGGAAAGCATGTGAGTCTATTTTCCAAAATGTTGAACTTTTGCTTCTTCAGTTGGAACATACAGTATAATGTCCATTAAGGCTTTGCATGCCATTGTTGCCAGATGACTGGAGAAGCGCAGTTTTCAGACAGACTGAGAAACATCCATACTTTACCAAGCATTCGATAACATCATATGGAATTAATTCTAAAAGGATTCATTTTAATCCAGAAAAACATGCAAATTTTCAAATCACTGTTTGGCAGCAGTAACATAATGGACTGGAGGGTAGCCAGTTTGAATCCGTGCTTGGGAATCCAGGGTGGGGGTATTGAATGAGACATGCTAGTCCCTGCCTGTAAGACAAAAAAAAGTACCAACATAAAGCCCTTGAGCAAGAAGACATAAACCCAGAAGAGTGTGAGTGCGATGCAGGTATTTCCTCAAGGCTGTGGCACTGAAAATTAATATCCTCTGAGCTGACTTT
Source organism: Epinephelus lanceolatus (assembly GCF_041903045.1). Classification (NCBI taxonomy): domain Eukaryota; kingdom Metazoa; phylum Chordata; class Actinopteri; order Perciformes; family Serranidae; genus Epinephelus; species Epinephelus lanceolatus. The sequence continues at coordinate 12,210,411 of NC_135757.1, read as the reverse complement.
CCTGTTTAAATGCAGGCTTAAAAACTGAGAATGTTAATGTGACAACCACTACATGCTTGTGCCAAAATGTATTTGCTGCGGAGACGTCTCCCCGGACAAACGTGAAATCCTAGAGTTGGTTGCCATCCCTTCTGTCATGCTGCTTGTAAAAGAATTATTCGCTCTTGTGTGTAGCTACACTTGTGACAAGGCCGCTGTGTTGGGCCAGTGACATTACAGCTGTTGTTAGCTGCAGTGGTCCAAATGAGAGGAATAAGAGGATCCTGTTGCTTTTTGTCAGGCTTTATGTTGGCCAAGGTCAAATGGCAGAGCATTGAAAATGTACCAGGTTAAAAAGCTTGTAAGCCCAAACGGTAGTGCCAAAATAGCACTGCAGCCAGCTTTGCATGGCTGTCAGTACACTGCTTGTCTCTTTTTCGGCTTACCATGTTCTTGTGAGGAAAGTAAACATCACCTTATGATGTGGCAGTCAAATAAACGAGAAATAGATTAAGAAAGTTGTGTTTTGCCTTCTTCGTAATCCTTGGCGTGGTTTTCCAGGGTTTGCCTTGTCCACCACCACCTCACACCTCCCCGGCAGCTCGGCCTCGCCAGGTGGTTTGACTTTGCAGCCACTTTTCCACTTGAGGACTTAATGCAGACACACAGGCCCAGCTGGAACCCATTAGGCTCATGACTCAGCCACCTAGGCCAAAAACATAACACCAGCTCAATCAGCTGGTGCAGGAGGCCTCCAACGGACAGGAAGCTAACTGGAAACCATTGAGTGTTATAATACTGCTTCTGGAAAGACATCCACTGTTTTAATCAAATATGGGCCTTAATGGATTTATGAACCATTTTCATTTATTATGTGGTGGGTGCAGTTTGCTGTATTGGACATAGAGCCATTTGGTCCATTGTTAAAGGGAACCTACTATGCTTTTCCTTATATCCCGTCATATACAGTATATAATGTTACAATGTCAGATTTTCTTATTAAACATGGCCAAAGTTTCAAATAAAGATATAAATGTATGTAAAAGCAATCCCTATGAGCAGAAACCTCAGGCTTCAAACTATTCTGAATACTCTGTTCCCAACTATGTTTTCTACTTTCAAGACCAGCCGATGTTAGATTGTGATGAATTTCTAAATATGGTCATCTGCTCCAGGCACACTACTGCAAGTGTTAACATTACATACACTGCTACATGTATCTACTACCTGCTAACGTCTGATTCGGACACCTACATTTTAGCCAACATGATGCCAGAATAAACAGTAAGATTTGCTGACCACACCTAAAAGACGACACAGTGTAGCTTACCGGTAGAATGCAACTGCACTTTTGATGTACAAGAGGCACAGTCCTGATTGTCATTAGCTTCCCAATCTCTGGCAACCAGCCAAAATGTTGTTGTTTGTAGTTTTACCTCTCAACAACGTCATCCTCCAATCTGTAAATCCACCAGAAAACCTCCCAGCTCTCGGGCCGTACATCCCCAGGAGCCAGCTGTAGCACACCGGCTGGATTATGGAGTTAACAGCGGTGTTCCTGGAGCTTCGCTAAGCTTGTCTATTAGTTGCAAGAGGCATCATTTTGTTTTGTTTTCATAGCTATATACCCTCCTGAGACCTGAACTTTTGTTTGGTATGCATTTTTTCTAGCCGTTGGGATCAGTAGGACCTTGGGTAATTAAGTCTCAATATCCTCAGACGAGACGATAATAGAGTCCCAACGTCTTCAAATGAGTACTTCCTCATAACAGCGTCTTGTTACTGTTGCTAAAATTGGTCAAATTTGTTTCCATATCAAACTATAAACATTATTAATCATAAATGAACAAGTTTCAACCATCAAAATGTGATCAGGTTTTGGACCATGTCCACTTTTGTGTCGGCATCAGCTGCAGACCGACTTGGCAGAGATGGCTGCCATCTTGTTTTTACATTGGATTAATGTATAATGGTCTTACTACCACTAGATGGCACAAAAAAGTGTCCACAAAAGAGGACAACAGGTCTAAGTTAAGTAGAATAAAGTATTAGGTTAAGTAAACGTCTTTATAGGAGGACACAGGGTTTTAGGAGGATATTGTATGAAGTCTGAAACTGAGTAATTGTGGGCTGCTCCTTTAAAGATACTATCATTTTATATATACCTTCTTGTATATATTAACAGCTCTTTATATTGTTTCATTCAATTTTTTTTTTTTTTGGAAAACATACCATACAACAAAAGTAGTAATCATGACAGTTTAAAAGCTTTTATTGGTGATTTTTCGGATTTCTGTACTCCATTATGGTGCATTGAGACGCAGAGAGTGCAAATATGGAAAACCCAGAAATGCTGTACAATCAGAGCAAACTGGGGTTTTTCAAGAGAGACAAGTGCTAAAATGGAGCATTTGAGACAGAGAGTGAATACAGGTGCTCCAGCACAGACAGTATGAGGAAAGTAAAGTGTTTTTCGAACAATAGTAGAAGCCCAAAATAAAAGTATAACCTTAGAATTAGTATAAAAGGTCCTCTTTCTCCTAGAAATATTGCAGCAATATAGCAGCTTTAGGTTAATGTTCATACATCTGTCGACCTGGCCAGTCTGCATGCCTTTCCACTCATTCAGCTTATCTATAGAGAGCTACAAAACACATGCACTCAATGTAAGAGGTGCTTCATGTTCCATTTCAGGCTGTTCATACAAACATGTAATGTGATATTGAGTCAAAGTCAGTCGCTATGGATTGCTCATCTCTTGATGTGTGAAAGATCAAGGTTTTTGCGGATGGTCTCCAGGTCACAGAGGGCAGTGCTCCATCTCTCACTCTCTCACTGCCTTTCTGCCGTGTCACACCCAAAAATACAGGCTGGTTTAGCCTCTGGCTGACCCAGCCTTGGCATGTTGTCAGTTCATGTAGCATGTGGCACTCATCATAGCATGTTTGTTTATTCACAAAGATGCTTTTTTTTATGTTTGTCCTGGAAGTTGTTTTAGATTTTGTGGATTGTTCTTGAGTCTAGTTTGGAGGTGGCTTTCTTTTTAGTGTGAAGTAACACAGTCTGGTGTGCGTTTTGTGTGCCAAAGTCTGCTCCGAGGGTCTTTAAAGGTCTGTGAGGTCGCCAAAGGCTGAGTCGGGCTGAACAGAGAGACATCTGTCCAGGCCTGGAAGGATTTCACGCTTCTGGCCGTCCAGATGATTTAGGCCCTGTAGGACTACCTGCTGGGAGAGGCTCCCAACGGGTTAACCTGACACAGATGGATCCCCACGCCAGCACTGAACACACACATGGAGAAACATACACCCACACACATGTGAGGGTAAAGACAGATGCAAGTGTGGACATATAGGAGCAGAAATCCACTCACACATACAGTATATACACAACCAAACACACACACACACACACACACAGCTGAATTACACACAATGCCAGGCCTCTAGACCAGAGGGACATTTTCCATTGACAGGCAGACTGATGTATGTCATACCACACAGGCATTACTGAGCAAGCACAACTGGACACGGAGAAGATTTTAACTCTTCAGTGATCTCATCTATGTGTTGTGCCAGTCCAACATGGATACAGTTTTTCAAGAGGTATTAAATGCAATTTAAATATCTGATTTGCTTTATTTGTCAGATAGTCAATTGCAGTTAAAGAATCGACTGATTCTGTGAGAAGACAATTACATCCAATCAGCATTTAAATCATCAATGTTCACTTTCAATACAATTTCAATTAGCTGTATTTTGACAGCCCTTTCTTTTAATATATCCTAATGGGAACAATAAATAGTGTACTCAATGATAGTGACCTTTTTTCTGTTTAGAAACAATATGTTTTCTGGGGACAGTCTTTATGCTAAGCTAAGATAAGTAGCTGCTATCTGTAGCTTCAGATTTAGCATTTTAACAACGCTTATTTCCTGAAATGTAGAACTTTTTGTTTAAAGTCTGTGTAAAAGCATTCAAAAGTTCACTGCAAGATACAGGTTAATAACATCATTTCCTATCATTTTGATTAAGTAGAAATGTATTTCATTGCTGGAAGGATGGTCCTTTCTTAAAAGTGAGCTGTTTATGCAGTGGAGAGACACAAATACTTTTGAAATTGGTGCTACAGGACCAGAGGAAACAGAGAAAAGGGGCTGTAGCATTTGTTTGCTCAGAGGTAGAAAACCCACAACTACAACAATGCACTGTGCTGCGACGGACCAATAAACCCTGGCTGTTGTGACACAGGAAACAATATGGCGACAAGCTGGTAACAAAAGATTTTGCATCACAGTTAAAAGCTGAAATATGTTTTTAAAAAAACACTTGAGGTGAGAAACAGGCAGCGAAGTGACAGAATCTTGGTTTATATTTAATCCGTACTGCTTAGTTTTACCGTTTGATCACAGATTTGTCAGCCTCCATTTTTGCAATACAGGAAACGTCCACTTCCTGTTCACTAATTCTCACATTACAGCCAAACAATGCACTAAAATATGGTTCTGAAAACATTTTAGACAAGAAATAGGTGACACAGTAACAGAATCTTTGTTTATATTTGATCCGTACTGCTTAGTTTGATCATTAGATCACAGTTTTTTCAGCCTCCATTTTTGCAGTACTGGAAACTTCCACTTCCTGTTCATTAATTCTTGTATTACAGCCAAATAGTGCACTAAAATATGGTTCTGAAAACATTTTAGATGAGAAATCGGTGACATAGTAACAGAATCTTGGTTTATATTTAATCCGTACTGCTTAGTTTTACCGTTTGATCACAGATTTGTCAGCCTCCATTTTTGCAATACAGGAAACGTCCACTTCCTGTTCACTAATTCTCACATTACAGCCAAACAATGCACTAAAATATGGTTCTGAAAACATTTTAGACAAGAAATAGGTGACACAGTAACAGAATCTGGGTTTATATTTGATCCGTACTGCTTAGTTTGATCATTAGATCACAGTTTTTTCAGCCTCCATTTTTGCAGTACTGGAAACTTCCACTTCCTGTTCATTAATTCTTGTATTACAGCCAAATAGTGCACTAAAATATGGTTCTGAAAACATTTTAGATGAGAAATCGGTGACATAGTAACAGAATCTGGGTTTATATTTTATGTGTACTGCTTAGTTTTACCGTTTTATCACAGTTTTTTCAGTCTCCATTTTTGCAGTACAGGAAACAGTATGGCACCCACTTCCTGTTCACAGATTCTTTTATTACAGCCAAACAGTGCACTGAAATATGTTTCTGAAAATATTTTAGGTCAAAAATAGTCAATACAGTCACATAATCTTGGCTTATATTTCGTTCAGTCACATCGAACACCGTTTTTTTTTCCTTCCAAATCCATTATAAAAAATAAAAATTCAGGTTCTCTTTTAATGGCTCGCCAAATTTGTCCAGTGGGATTGACTCTCTGGTCCCAGTGGTCTCTCCTAATTCTGTAAAGCTGGGTTTAAACTCCCCTCTGAGGAGTGGCAGGGATCAGCAACATCTGGCCAGGACATCAGGAAACGCCTCTCGTCTGCTCTCCAACACACACACACACACACACACACACACACACACACAGATTAAGGCACACTGGTACTCAGACGTGCACTGCAGTGAGCGTGAGGCTCTTGAACATCTGGCTTCCCAGACTTTCCCTACAGGGAATCAACTTTTTGGTGTTTTTAACCAACTGCCTCTCATGTCATTTCTGGTTCTTCTCTACTTAGAGTCCACATAAATTATAGACAAACTCACTGTTGTCTTATTCAACCATCCGTCCTCCTACACAGCAACTAAGATTGGATCTCAGCTAGGGCTGGGTGATAGGGAGAAAATCAAATCACAATATTTTTGACTAGATACCTTTACAACGATGTTGCGATGATACTGTCGGGTTGATTAGGTGCTTTCACAAAATATTACACAGTAAGCTTTTAGATAAATGATTAACAGTAATGTGGATATAATGACTATGTGAGTAAAGGCAAATGATAGATGAGCTAGAACAGTCTGATAAGTTCAGAAAATTACATCACTTTACTGTAATTCAGCTTTTAAAACCAAAAAAAGACAACTCTTATATACAGTAATATCAATGTATTGCCCAGAGATAATGACATCATCGGTTGGTTTGCAAATGTACAATAGTTCATTTTTTAATAATATTAATAATTAATTTATCCTTCTCTTTTCATTTATATTTCCCAGATTGTGGCCTCTACATAAGGCACCTTTCCCAAAGCGTTTATCGGCTATAATAAATAGTTACCAGAATTAGTTTGTTAACAACTTAATAATATTTAAAAGGGCACGTTCTTTTCCATTCTTACATTATTTAACAACATTGATGACTTAATATGAATTCATAACTTTTGCGTGTAGCTTATCAGAAAGTTGGAAACAATTTTAAAGCATTACTAAATGCTGACTTGACTAATAACATATCAACATTTATGACTGTAGACTTAATGGCTTATTAGAAAAGTAGAAAATCTTGTTGTAAACCTTTATTAATGACTTAATTGGCAAATTCCAATGCAGACTCTGTTTGTTACCATTTATTAACGGGCCTGCACCTGTGCCTCCAGAATTCTGACGACACTGCAGCAGGTTTGAATTTGTATTTTAGTTTATTTTGTTTAATTAATATCGTCAAACAGCAAAAATCAGTCTGCAGAATTCCGCAGATTTTCATTCTTGATCACTGCTTAAAAACTGTAAAAATCTGTTAATCAATGACATGATATTTATCACTACAAACTTGATGGCGTAATATTTAACAACTCATTAATGACTTGACTGTCAGTGACAAAACAGGGAGCTTTTTCCACTACCTGGCAACACAAAATTTGTTCTTATTAATGGTCTCCAACTTTTTTACAAAGCATTCCTAAAAGTTTTGTAGCCCTTATAAAAGATATTAGTTAGAACTTATAAATGTTTAATAAAAGGTGTCTTATTAAATAGAGACAGCACTTCCAACTAGCAAAACATGATCATAAATTCATAATTTTCACACTAATCCACCAGCTTTTGTTGTATTTTCAGTTGAGTGTACACAAGACAAAGCTCGCAGCAAACCACAGAGTACCACAAACACATTCAACCCCAATTACTCCCACGCTTAATTCATCTGCTTCGTCTCGTTTGGAGTCTGTGGGGCCTATTTTGGTTTCTTTGTGCAGCAAGTGAGCCAAATAAGCAGTGGAAGCAAGCCGCTGCGTCGGGCTCCTCGGGGAGTGCCTCGCTTTACCATCGGCCCATCAGGGGCCTGTTTCTACACACATTAGTGGTTAATTATTATCAGCCCGCAGCCATAATGAGCACCGCATCGACCTGTGGCTATATGTGTAGCAGTAATATTACTTAATGGAAAAACAATCAGCCAGCTCTTCCCATTGAGCAGCTTAAGGAGTTTGCATAGATAACAGTCGATTGATTCGAGAGGAAATAAGAAAAAGAATTTGTGTGTGTGTGTGAGAGAGAGAGTGTGTGTATGTAAAAGAGCAACAGTGGATATTTGTGTTCTGCATTTTTGGAGAAAATAAACCCTGTTTTAACTTTATGTTTCTCCAATTGCAAAATTCTTAAGTATTTCTTTTTAATTCTAATTCTCTATACGGCATGTGTTGCTTTGTGAATATTTTGACCACCAGCAAGCGTGGCTGAGAAAAGATGATAAAAGGAGCGATGCAAAGGCAAGAAATCACAAAAGAAAACACTAAACTGGCCTCCTGAATCTACTTTAAAAGAACGAGACAGTCCTCTCCACATATCTGTGACTCGGCTCACTCCAAAGAAGACGAAATGTGGCCTGACTTAACACTATAATGAAAAACTGTGGCTTTTCACATCTGTCTTCAAATAAAGCCCTAACCAAGAAAAGATCTCTGAAGAAAAAGAAAACAAATGCAAAATGTGCCTTCAAATGTAGCCTTGCATGCTATTTATTTCTGTCATTTGTGAAATCGGGACTAAGTTTCCAGCGTGAAGACATTTGGCCGACTGACTGTGAACGTGACTGGGCTACACTTCACGTGTCAGTGATCCATAACGGCTCATCCAGCCGTCAGCAGCCACTGGAAATATTTGATTCAATATTGTGTCTATTTTCCTCCTGTACAGTATTATTTTTATTATATTAAATAAAAGAAAATATTTTTCATTGTTGTATTGTGTAACGACTGTGAACACGGTCACACCAGCTGACTGACAGCTGATTCCCCCACCCATACACTTTCACTTTAATTTGACCTTCTCTATTTTCTTCTTCTTCTCTATATTTTTAAATCCAGAACCTACACCCTGCGTCTTTCTTCTCAGTCCCAAACAAGCAGGGGCACAGGGGACACATCCTCCTTAATATTTAAATTTAAAATTAAAGACATTTATACCATAAATTGATGCAGAAAAGGCAGAAATTGCTGCATAAAAATTCACCAGAATGCAGGAAAGTGTTTGACCCTTAAAATTTTCTGGTGAGGGCCACCCGAAACTCCCCATTTCACATTTGAACCCTTTACTTGACTACATCCACATATAGTATGCCCTGCTTTATAGTTCACCTCTGCTACACTTTAGAGACAATTATTATACTTTTTCTCCTCTGTGTGTATCAGACAGCTGTAATTACTTTTCAGAATAACATTTCACAAAGCAAATATTAGAGAAAAATACAGAAAATGAGAACAGCTTTGTGCAGCAGAAGTTGAAACAGTTTTTACTTCTTTCCTACCCCTCAAACCCAATCAGTTGGAATAATGCTGGCATTGTATGTTTCTGCAAACAACAGATAAGTTACTTTTACACATTATTGTGTGGCGGATATTTTGAAACTTAACTTTTCAACAACGCTGTGGTGAACATGTTTTTAAGTTTAGGCACAGAAAACCCTTGGTCATGGTTAGGAAAGAACATGTTTTGGCTTAAAATGCCTGGTTTTAGGTGCACAATCCTGCCTGGGAACACAGCAATGTCCTGGTAATAAACAATCACTTTTCGTGGCACTATTCCGGCTGGAAAAGCGCCCATGTTTTTTGCCTTAAATAAGCAGCTGGAAACATGACAATGACTTGATAAAAAAACAACCAGTTTTGTTTGTTGGTCTTAAACAGCGGTCTGCAGCTTGACTGGCATCTCGTCGAGATGACACGCCATCCACCACCCCCTCCACCTCCAAATGACACGGTCAGCTCATATACTTCTTATGAAGCATGCAAATGTAACATATTCCTGGTTTGCAGAAACGTACAACGCCAGCATTTTCTTCTGGTGACTCGGCTGCTGCCGCATCACTAAACCTAGGATCCCTTACATTTATTTTATGGTACACACTGGACCAAACTCCTTTACCTTACTTTTGCACTGCTGCATCAGTATGAACTATCTAAAAGAAGTAATAAGGGATGTATTTCTGCTTTAACTTTTGATACTTTAAGGACATTTTGCTGAAAATACTTTGACTTTTCAATGCAGGACTTGTTTGTAATAAAAGTGTTTTTAATACTTTGGTAAAGGATCTCGGGTTGAAGTTAAGGTTTTTGTTAAGGTTTCCTCAAATTAAAATCGGTTGCACAAAACACCCTTAAGTCTTCTCCTTAAAGTTTCCTGAAAATGAGGAAAAGGATTTTTCCTTGTCTTGTCCTTAAGGAATCCCTAGACTGCTGCACAAAAGACCTTAGCAACAAAAGTAAGGTAAAAAAAAAAAAAAAACTTAAGGTACCTCTGACTCTATCTTAACTGCAAGATGGCCGAGTTTATGGTGAGAAATGATAAAACTAACACCCTTAGTAGAGTGTTCCGCGACCAGGAGAACCCAATGGATACACTTTTGATTTTTATACTTTAGATTTGATTGAATTTAATTTTCGTTGGCATTTCTTTCTTCTGTTTTCTGGTATTTGGGGATCAGATTTACTTTGTAGTACGACTGCATTCCTCCAGAAGTTTAAACTTTTCCTCCTCTGACCAGTATGGTTTTCTTGTCTTCTCGTCTTCTGCCGTTTTTAACTTTTTAACACTAAGCCAACTTTGTGAGACAATAACAGGCATCATAAGCTTGAGTCCAAGCAAACAAACAATCTCCATGGAAACTTTTAGCACTGTAAAATCTCTTTCAACACAGTAAATGAGGGAGCATTTTTTCGTAACAAAGGAAATCTTTTAAGGGATTCTCTGCAACTGTGTACATCCCTCAGCTAAACATAAGTGTCATACTTAAGGAGAAAACTAAAGGAGTTTTTTGCAACCGTACTTGATTGGGCTCAGTTATGAGTACTGACATGCTGACCAGTACATGTCCCCCTTTGGCACACTGTGCTCATTTTCCCCCTTTTGATTTAAACACAAAGAAAGAGCACAACCAGAAAGCTATTCTTACACACAGCATGCATCACAGAGCAGCGTCACACTGCTCTGAAGTCTGTATTTGTGAATGCCTGTGGAGACATGGGGGGGAAACACACATGTACACACACGCATACACACATGTGTACAGCCTCTGAATTCCCCTGCACCAACCAAAAATGGCTGGCATCTTTGAAACGCTGACATTTAAATTTGTCTTTGATGGTTCTTTACCACATACTTGTCATAACAGTAGAGGAGCGTTCCTCTGCTGGCACTGCACTCAGCTATTCAAGAGCCTCTGAGTATTGTTGTCATTCCTGACTGAGACCACTGGCTAATATAGCAGTGGGACAGCCTCTTGCTTAGTGGGTGGCGGCGACGAGAATTTAACAATCAATTCCCAACATAAACTATAATAAGAGCTTTTCTTTCTTGTGACATTTGACGTGATTTTTATAACTTGTAACAGTCACAGAAACATTCTCTTTATTGATCTGTTTGTTCTTTTAGAGATTTGCTCAGGGGCACTTCAGCAGATGTTTTGGGTTCCACTTTGGACCTGAAATCACTTTTTTAAAATCAAACTTTTGTTTTGTCTCTGTGCGTCTGGTTTCAAGCATGCTCCAACGTTGCAGGAGGTCATGTGCGCACCGACACAAATCTGATCCCCGACCAGCTGTTAGAGACGGCTCATCTTCTGTCGACAAACATCTGCGGTTCATCTCCACAGTTTGACGGGAAATATACAGGACTTCAGCTCCCTTATGCTCCTCTCTTTTCTCCCTTTTCCCGGTTTCTCTCTGATGTTTGTTTTTGCCTTGCAAACCATCTGTTCCTGATGATTTCTGGAACATTGAGTTCAATGCACAGAAGCTGGCGGTGGCGGGAAGAAAACAAATTTAGTTCACATTTAAAGCAGAGCTTCATCTTCTAATTCATGTTTGGTAAATGACCCCCAAAAAATATCACAGTTTGGAAGTCATTTTAGCGTCACATAGCTTCTTGGACATCGTGTTTGTGAGGACAACTTTCACATAAACATGTCTACCACGTCTGAACTTTGACCCTGTTGATTCGTTACAGCTCAACATGCAGGTGTTCGGCCTCACACCTGTTAGCAGGAGGTGGGAAAGCAAAGACAAATGACAAACAGCACTGGCAAACAATACAAATGAGTGAACACTGAAGAATGACTGAAATATCAAACAGAGATGATTCATTACAACAGCAAAGACACTATCATTTGAGTATTTGAGCATTGGTTAAGATTAGCATTCCAACATTACATGACAACATCATCAACATGGCAGAGTTCATCTAAAATGGGACTCTTTTCAGATGTTAAAAGAAGCCAGAGGCTGACAGATAGCTGATTTTTGCAGCAGACACTAATATTAAAATTAAGAATTTAACCAAAGCTGATTTTGAAAAAGGATTTCTTAAATTTTGTTATGCAAGAATTGTGACCAAACTCTCATTTTATAGTTAAAAAATAGACCCGTCAGTGCTCTATTATGACAATCTGTGCAACGTGTCTCCATATAACTGTTTGTATAATATCTTAGTAAAAATTATGCACACAGTGCCTAAAGTATCTTACTGATTGGGGCCCTACTGATTAGTGTATGAAAAGAATCATGGGTGGGTGTTGTCACAGTACATACTTTACCTAGGGTGTTTTCACACTTGGTCCTTTTCAGCCCCCTAAGCGGACTCAGAGTGCTGCGGTTCGCTTTACCTGTAAATTGTTAACACAAAGCGCTCCAGGTTCGCTTTGAGATCACATGCTGTTGCACTGGGATGCCTGAAAAAACAGACGAAACCACATCGGCCTGTAACGTTAGCAAGGACGAAGGATGAGGAGTAGTTTGGTCCATGGAAGATATTGACGTTTCCAGATGTGGAATGCAGAATACATCAACTCACAGGTTTTCCTTTGACACAATTTTAAGTTCATCTGAAAGCGAGGGGCTTCATAACTGCACTGCAGTGCCACGTCAAAGTAAAAACAAAACTATGTCAACATATATTATATATAGGCTATAGTGTGAACAAAAAGAGGACTGAGGCCCCATGAGAGCTGAAGTGGACCAGAAAGAGAACTTAGGCCTCTTTCAAATGAACTGACAATGTGAACACAAAGAGAACTGAGTCCCTTTTCTGTCAGTCCACTTTAAGAGGACTGAGTTGAGTTTGTTTGAAAAGGACCAAGTGTGAAAACACCCTTAATGTGACATGGCATGACGACAAGACGTTACGTTTCGTACGTATGTAACTTACAATAACTCAACTTTGACTTTTGGCCTCACATGGGACACAAACATCGGTCTCCTGGGGCACAGTCCTGTGTTTGTTTGACCCGTTCATCCATCTGACCGCCTCTTGACATGGATGTTGTCGCTCTTTATACCACGTCACTTCTCTCTTCTCTCAGCCTGCAGCAAAAATTTCACATGATCACAGCCTTTTGGCTCTCAAGTACATGGGTTATATATGAATTATAGTGGATTACTTTTCATCATGTATTGCTTATCTGTGATAATCTTTTATTGGCCAGGAACATTAACAATGCCTGACATATAGATCATTTTGAGTTTGACACTCTGTAAGGTTCAGACTCAATACCTTTGCATCAGTTATCACTGGATTTGTTGGACAGTGCAGAATAAAGCTGACTGATGTTCCACAGGTGGTATTTAAACCTTGTGATCTGGTATTAAAGCCAGGCACTGTGAGACTGACGAGCTAAAGTTAGGGATCGTCTATAAAGTGGATGCAAAATGACCAAGAGAGGTTTTCAGATTTTTTTGTCAACAGCTTTTCTTTTTTGCATAAATAGTGTAAATAGTGTTTTCTTTTGCATAAATTAAAACATTTAAATCAAATTTTTATCTGGATCTCGTTCCACACAATTTCTTTTAAAAATGCAACATTGGCAAAGCTTATATGGGCAGAAAACTTACAGTTTTTAAAATAAAATGATGTAATATGCCTGTGACATGTATTTCCCAGGGTTCTACTTCCTGTGTAGGCCCCGCCCAGATTTGACAGGTATCCACATTCAGATATTTTGGACATAAACAGATACAGATAGTATCATGGAGTTACACCACTAACTTGTATGCATGCTTCAAACTAATTAACAAACACTTAACTAGCAATAAACACTGCAACATTAATAACATCCATTGAATCATAACTGCAAAGGGGCTTGGTTGCGTAGACAATGCACACACATTCATACTGACAGCAAAACAGAATGATGAAGATGAAACACATGCGCACTGAGAGACTGACGTCAAACACAGACACACATCCAGACAGACAGACAGACCGAGTTATGCTTTAGATGGTATGTAACAGACCACACATTGTGCCGGCTGTGTGTTAAAACAGTTATTCACGGTCTCGCATTCTGCTGCCCAGATCCAGAGATGTGTTGCCCTGGTAACCTGAACTTCTGGCCTTCGTGTGGGTCTGCATATAATAATATGTGCATATGTGCATGTAAATATGTCCTCAGGAGTACATGTTTGAAAAAGAACTATTGCCCTTAACATCGCACTGAGCTCACTGCACATGAGCTTACCTAATTGTCCGCTAAATGAATTGCCCTCGACTGCAGCAGATTAGATTCACTGTCATAGGTGGAGCAGCCAGACTCACTGAATATGGGAAGCTTTACTGTCTTTTGTCAAGCGAGGCTTCATAAATAACTTAGACTTCCTCCTCTGGATGTCTGCCAGTGGCTCTTCACTATAAACCTCACAAGCTCCACGGCTTTCTCTGAGCAGCCGACTGCAAAATGGACTGCCGGCTCTTGACCCCTCGAGGAGTTCAGAGCCATATTTGAGCTAATATTTCTGTAAGGAAGAGCGAAAGTATTCGACCACCCTCCTTCTCACAGCCCTGTGTGTGTGTGCATGTGTGTGTGAGTATCGCTACGTAACCTAATGCAAAAGCTGTAAATCAAAACCATTTATTTTTGACATAAAATAATTATATATGAAGAATTTTTGGGTTTTTGTTTCATGTATTGAAACAATTTTCATGTTTTTACAAGGATGAAACATTTAGAATTTTTCTCACTTTTTCTGGAGCTATTGTGAACATTTTTGTTCATTTTTTCAAAAATAATTTTACAGTTCTGACTAGAACATGTCATAACCCTGTATAACCTATAAATGTCTTTTTTTCATTTTTTAAAAATAAGGCCATGTTGGTTGTGTACAGTTAACTTTTTTGAGATGTTGGGAGGACTATGGACGCAGAAAGAGAACTGGATAAAGCCTCTAAGGCATTTAAGCCAAAAAAGTTTGACTTCCTGGATGTAAAAATACACGGATGTTAAGCATTTTTGGGCCCATAGAGCAAGCACACTCCAAACTTTGGTGACCCAAGCCCACAACTTCTGATTTAGCCCTTCGCTGACTTGAATGGAGATAAAATTATTTAATCATGCATCTCATTTAGACTTTCGAAATGTTGACGAATCCCGTCAGTGAAACCAAACATTTTACAGAGGTTGTGACGTTCAAAAAAATGTATCCATGGATCTTCAGACGCCTCTTTTGCGATTTAGGTCTATGGGAAAATGTCTTCTTGGGCCCAATGGCATCACGTAAAGGACCTGGAAGTTGTAGTTCCACTTTTTGGATCCTATGAAAATGGACTTATGGTGCTTTTAAGTTTGTATTCCACTTGAAAATGGAAGCTAGCAAGCGAGGTTAACTAGCTAACTAGCAACTCTGGCGTCCATTTCACTGAGCTATTTATTGGGCGGGTACCAGTTCCAATTTTGCAGAGCACCAAGCTCCTTTAGAGTTTACATGCACTTGCTGTCGCCTCGGACTAAAGTGTCTGCCAGATGAATGCAACGTAAAACTAGCTTCTGCTCAGAAAATGGAAGCTAGCTTCTCGAAAGATGGAAGCTACTGTTGTTAACTTTTTGTTCCTGTTAGTCCACACTTGTGGAGGTTTAGTTAGTGTTAGCTTAACTTTGTCAGCATGAAGCCAACAAAGTTTGAATACTGTTGTATGAAATTACCCAGATCTTATATATTGTGGGGCCCACTGAGCAATCACACTTGAGACTTAAGCTAGCTGAGCAGCTAACTTCTGTTTTAGCCATCTACCAACTTGAATGGGGATAAAAATGATTTTAAAAATGGTATTGGGCGGAATGGATTGAAATCCCCAAAAATGTATTCATTGATTTCTGGACATATTTTTCTCAGTGTAAGTCTATGGGAAAAAGTCTTTTGAGGAGTTGTAATTCAACGATTGGCCACTTTGTTAAATTGGCTTTAAAGCCGGGCGCTGCACTGGGGCTTGGTCAAAACTTACTGTGACTGGCATTATCAGTCAAAAACAAAATTCAAACCCCTTGGAGAATACTAATGTAGATGGTGCTATTAGTGCAGAAAAATAAATAGAACTTTAATTTTACCTGTCTCGTAATTACAATGTTAGCCAAGTGATACACTTCTTAGAGTCAAATTTAAGACTGAGGTTCTATGTATTGATGTTTAGCAAAAATATATTAATCTTGAAAATGAATTTCAGTTCAAATTTAAATAATACTTGCTTGCTATTATTCAACTTAGTACCAAAACACATGCAGAAATTTCCCAGCTTCTGCTGGACAAACACATACATGCACACTAAAGTGCCGCCCCACATTCATCATAGCACTCGAACAGTGATAGAGAAGGTCTCCTGACAGCGAGAAGTCTTCCCATGCGCCGGGTGGCCGCAGAGGGCCCCACGCACGGATGACATCAGCGCTCAGCTCGGAGGAGCCTGTGACAGCCGTATGTAAATTGAATATGACTAATCGCTTCCCCGCATCACCTCCGGGCCGCCACGATGAAAGACGGAGGAGAGGAGAGATCTCCACAAGCGCGTCCGCTTTTGAAGTGTGAGGAGAGGGTGAGAGGGGAGCGACCAGACATTGGGCCATTGTTTGATTTTTAAAGCTCTTATAAAACCACAAATAAGAATAAAAAACACAAACTGAAACAGCAAACAGGTCAATGCCAGTGGCTGCTGTCACTCAGCACAGTACTCCATGCTATGGAGGGTTGTGGTGTTGATCAACGTGACAATCTCTCAGAAAATGTTGTGCAGTACTTCTACAGCTAATCCCTTTTTTAAAGCATTATACCTCTCAAGGGGCAACAGATGGGAGTTAAATTCTCATTGATGACCATCTTCTCACAGCTTTGGTTTCCTCAAGTGAAGTGGTTCACACACACACACACAGGAGAAGAGAGACAAAGTGAGAGAGGCAGTGGGAAGATAAAGTGCTTCCACATGTGGAAGGCATGAAGAAGAGGCAGAGGTGCATGTGACCACCCATATAACGGGGGAATCCCAGGTGTCTTTGCCTTTGTTCTCACTGTGTTTCTGTGTGTGAGTGTGTGTACAGGCCGCTATCAGAAACTCACCGTGAGAATCAGTGTAAGATGTCGCTGTACGGTCATTTAAACTCCCATGAAAATAATTTAAACTCAGATTTTTCCTTCATGTTTCTGCACCTCCGTGTTGTTTTGCAAACTTCCCACACTGATTAATGTGCTGCACATGATGACTTATTTTGACACAAACGGAGCGGATTAAAAAACACTCGCCAGCAGCTTGAATTGAAGTGTTGTCTGCCACATAGCTGTGGCTGGAGACGCACTGTCATTTCCTGATGCTTGCTTTTTAATTAGAGTGGAGTAACTGTCCTCAACTGCGCCGCCTTCTCAGTAGCACGCTATATATCGGAAAATTATATCCTTACATTGTGGATCATCTTTTTTTTTTTTTTTTTTAAAAAAAAAAAGCAGAGTTGGTTTGAGCAGGGTTGAGTTCACAGGGACCAAAAAAAATTGATTTATGTAATTCCAGCACTATTTTATTCCAGAAACACTCGCCTCATGCAAGACTAGAAAAAAAATGCGGATTTAAAGAGTAGGAAAGCAGCCTTTGAACACATGTTTGACTTTGTGATACAAAGAAGCATCTTCATTTTCATAGATTTTTTTTTTATTTTTGTGCAAAATGTTGAGAAAGTTTTTCGTCTCCTTTGGCCTGCGAGTCAGTTTGCATTACATACAGTGTGTTATTAATCCCCCCCCCCCCCCTTCACCAACCGCACACCCCACCCCCCTCAAATCATCCCCTGTCGGGCAGAGTAAACAAGTGGCACTGTGTATATCCTCCATGTAATCTGGATTTAGCTCGGTGAGATCACGGCTGTTGGAGCAGAGAGCCCCCCTGGACGCTCAGCTGCATTGTGGGAGGTTCCCTCTCAATGCCACCTTTGTCCGTTTGTGTCCGTGTGTGCGTGTGAGTGCGTGTGTGTCGGAGATAGTCCAGTTGACAGGCCACAATAAGTCATGAGTAAACTTCCCCATGGTGAGAACCGAGCTCGGTTTATGTGTGCTTGTGAAAACACTCGGTGTTAAATGGTTTGAAAATGATTCTGCTGATTGGTGTGACGTGTGCTGTCCTCACACACTCACTGCGAGTGTTATTCTGAGCCAAGTGCAAAGAGGACTGGACCTCTCATTGGTTCACAGACAAACAAGTAATATTTGGTGGTGGGCAACACTTCCTCTTGTTTCAAGTTAGAGCTGTAAATTTTACTTTTTTCATACATTTTTTCATACATTATTGAAGAATTCAACTACATTATACGGCCCACATATGCTATTTTCATTCTAATTTATCCTGCCAAGCAAAGTAAAAACACAATAATTTGGTCAAAACTGAGTTCAGACTCTGACCTTTTGGCGTCTGAAATCATCTTACCGTACAAATGTATAATTTCTGTGAAAACAGTATGTAAATCTGATTTGGTAATCAGCGGGCTGTTACACTTAAGCACTTTCAGAGAAATGAAATCAGGGGGCTATATTGAGTTAAGATAGCTCGTAAGCAAGGCTATGGAACCCAAAAAATGTTCGATATTAAATAAATAAAGTAGATCTTATGAAATAAATAAATAGTGTCAAATGCTGTTCATACTGACAGCAGATTCCTCAATTTGGGCAGCTATTCTGGTCGTTTGAAGGTCACAAAAACGTAACATAAATGTCAGCTTTCTTGACCTGCACTTATCTGCATGTTGAAAAATCTGGGGGACTCTAACTTTTTGGCAAGGGTACATTTCATTTTTTTAGTATCATAAGTAAAAGAGTTCGTCTGTGGACTAAATGTGCTATAAAACTGTGGTTGATAGATATATTGGAAATGTATTACTTGTTAAAAGAACAAGGAGTCAGCTACATTTTGATATAAGATTTAAAAGTCTGTGTAGTGAAAGTGAAAAGTGTGCCAACCCACCCCGGTCTCCCCTACTTGGCATCACAAGGGCTAACCGGCTCAGTTTAGTGCAGATGTTGAGCTTGCTTGTCTAAGAAGCAGGCAGCTCGTGATTGGCTGGAAGGTGAGAGGGCGGTGACACTATGAAATAAAGTGTGTCATTATGAGAAGTGACGCCGTGAATCAAAGTGGCATGAAATAAAAGTTGAACTCTGAACAGTTTGATCCCAAAGTTTACTGTCACACTTCATTAGAACACATGTTTAATCCAACAAAGGAACACTGTGTTGCATCATACAGCTGCGTGATGTCACTCGCTCCATTTTCTAGATGTTAGTCCAGGAAGAAAATAAATGACAATAGCTCTTCTTCTTGCAGGGACTCCTTTCTGTTTTTGCACAGTGTGGCAAATCGTGCAATTTTGTATTTAGGGACAAAACAGTTGAAGAGACATGAAGGACTTCTGTCTGTCTCCCTCCCATAATGGGGGCAGCAGCTGGGAAGGAATTACTCTAAACTTCTCTACTTAGCACCACTGCCGTCACAGTGTAGTGATCTAAGAAGCTTTTTTTAAATGGGTTTGTGTGTGTGTGTGAGCACAGGGTCTCTTTTCCTGCCTCTTTGCACGTACTTGTACGTCTCTGCGTGGGTGCATATCTTCGTCTCTGTAGCTGTAATTGTTTTTCCCCTGAAAAGCTCCTCGACTTCTGTGTTGACATGTATTTTCCAGCAGTGTGCATCAGGCAAAGTAAACACTCTGAACGCTTAGTTTGCATGGACTGGTGAGGTCACCCCCCTCCCTCTTTGTTTGAATGACAGGTGGTTAGCCTGCATGTGTGAATAGGACCCCAGTTTGTGTACTGTTTGCTCCTGTATATTTTATATTACAGCTGGAGAAACTTATACATTTGTGATCAGTGTCACCAGAACTATTAGATTTATTCAGCCAAGAACGCAGATCTTTACACTTAAAATACTGCAGTGTAGGCCTCCTGCAAGTTTGTGGATGCTGTTATATAACATTGTTCTTGGTTGGGGCTGATAATGCCTGGTTCATGTGTGCTACCTGCTCCGAATCCAACTCTCTCCCCTTTTTTAAACAGCCAGAGATTTCCAGTGTGTATTCTCCTTTTATTGCTTTCATTTGCATATAAATTAAATCCATATTGTGCCTGCGAGGCAGACTATGCTAACTATGCAAACGATCCCTGGCTTTTCTTTGTTTTACAGATAAACCCTCGGCTTCCTAAATGACAAGGTGGGAGGGAAGGGGAGAGAGAGAGAGAAATCCTCTCGCTGTTTCATAATTGTATGAATTTTAAATACATTGTCATAGGATCCTCTTCCACATTCACAGCGGGGAATGAGAGTGTCATTAGAATATTAGAGCTGCAGGGTTAGCTGACCGTGAAGAGCCAGGCAGCCTCTTCACCTCTGCTCACACATGCAAGCCAGATGGCAGAAGAGACTGGATTTAGAAACACATTTGGCCTGTGTGTGTGTGTTTTCTAAACATAATGACAACCTCTTAGTTAATTCCTGGAGACATCAAAATATCTTTAGCTGGTGCAAAATGTTTTTTATGGTGTATGTGGCCTAACCAAATAGACTCACTTTAGATAGTGTTTAGATTAATTGTATTTTGTGTCAAAGATAAATCAACATGAACATTTATTTAGAAATTTCAGCGATATGAAATTTTTCCTAATATTGCAGGACCCCTGCAGGTTTATGGGACACTTTACCTGCACCAGAATCCATGCATGCAGTGTGATCCATTTTAAAAAATATTATGAGCTATATTATGCACAAAATCATGTTTTTTGTCCATTTATAAGCTTTTTCAGGACGATTTAATTCAATACAATTCAATGCAGCGCTCATTAACAGACGCCGCTCACTCTCAGTCTTTACACACTTAATAAATAAATATGGCAATTTTTTTTTTAAAAAGATGAAATGCTAATTAAATCTGAAATAACCTGCCTATACACTAACAGCAAGTCCCTGGTCGTCGTTATTGAAATCAATTATTACCACGATGCTTTGCTATGCGCTTATTAAATCTGCTCTATAGGCAGAGCTGAACACACTGCAGCACTTGAAATAATTAAAAAGCCTGAAACGCGGAGGCCGTGAACTCCTCCGCTGCAGACCTCTGCAGGCTTGTTAGCTCTTAATTAAATAATCCGATCCACGATCAGTTGTATAGAAGCGAGGTGACAAACAGAAATCAGAGAAATCACTGCGTGGCTGGGTCGGAGGAGTTTGGCCCGGGGTTGCTCAGACGGAACGTGCACCGAAGCTCATTCGCTTTTTTATCAAATTTACAATGTAATCAAAGTGAGCGCTCCCTTTCTGTGTATTTATATATATGTTAGGTTAGAAAATAATCATACTATCATGAAAAATAATTCGGCACAAATACAAGAAGCTTTGGAGACAAATCCTGACCTCACGGGCCGGTTTTTGATGTAAAGTTGACGCTTTGTTTGATGCAAAGTGACTTGTTAAAAGGCATGTTTTTGCAATTGGAGGCTGGGCTGGGACTTTATATGTGTCTAACACTGAATATTGGTCACAATCGGTACACACAGAGCTGAACTGGATGATGTAAGTGAAAGTCAGGGCACATAAAATTATGCATGCACCCCTGATGAAAATAGAAAAACAGAAAAAATAGACCTAATCATCATCTGTTTTTGTCACTAAAATAAACACGTTGTGGATCATATTTTCATAAAAGCAGTTTTCCCTCATCTTATTCACATCAGTTTGAGACTTATAAATATATCTCTCATCATCTGCAGATTATGGGGATTAAATAGAGGGATTTTCACACCAGTAAAATTAAAATTTTTGTATCTGAATTTTGTCTGTTTTTCCTCCAACATCCCCTTAAAAAAATAAAAAATAAAAAAAATAAAATAATGACAGTTACCAACTCTCACATCATCAGACAAACACAGACCCTTCACTTTGTCTGCTCTCGCTGACCTTGGAGCACACACACTCCCAAATACACACGCCATGTCACAGGGTTCACCCTCAGCCTCGATCAAACCTGAAACTGAGGTCACGTAAGGCCAAACAGGCCACATGTATCCCATGTTTCTGCCTCAAGCACAGACACCGAGAAGAAGTCAGGTCACTACACACACATTGACAGGTTCCTTCATTTCATTTAAAAGTCTAAAAGTGCGAGTGAGAGTTTACCAGAGATGTGAAATGGTGTGAATGCCCAGAATAGATTAATAGGTGAAATGGTATCCATTATGGAGAAACAAGCAGTGTCTGATTATAGTGTAACACAAGCTGTGAAACAGGAACTGAGTGTGTGAGTGTGTGTGTGTGTGTGTGTGTGCCCTATATGTCTGTATTTCTGTCTCTGCCTCATCTCCTCCCTCAAACATCAAAATACTTCTAATAAAATAATAATAAACCATAAGTGTAACCATATTATCAGAAAGAATTTAAAAGCCTGTTAATAATTACGGGTTGCTCCTTTAAATTTGCTGTAGTTAAAGTGACAAAATAGTAATTTAGATTTAATTTACTCCTTTTAAATTTAAAATGGGGTGTTAAAATAAATTCAATTTAACAACTATATATAAAAAATGGATTTATTTTTTTAATCACCAAGAACTGCTTTTATCAGTGGGATCGGGTGAATGAAAGAAAAATTGTAGTCCATATATCTACCGTTCTCTCTCTTTATTTCAGACTACATGTGAACATATTAAAATCTTTGGCTTGTTTTTGAGTCTGATGTGTTGAAGGAAAATGTGGCGCACGTATGGGGGACAGGGGGGACCACAAAAAACCCTAAAGAGCCAATTCGACATCCTAAAAAACAATGACAGAAAAGATCCGGGTGAGAGATGAAATTAAATATACTGTATACAACATGATAACTGTTTGGCTATATAAACTTTAATAACGTTCATTTATATAATTATGTCCATATACTGTTACCATAAACAGAAATCTGTGTTTTTAAATAGCGTCTCCCCCACTTCCAGTTCTTTTTTTTTATTATCTCCAAAAGCCAAAAGAGTCAGATGTTGGCCCTCAGCAGGGAAATGTCCGGGCCGCGTCTCATTACTATTCACTGTCCTCCTTGTCCTCCTGCACGGTGGTCGTGGAGTGGTTGTACAGTCCTTGGGCCATGAGCTGCAGGGCCAGGCCGTTCTTGTAGCCGGTGGCCTTTTTAATCTTGGCCCTCTTATTCTGGAACCAGATTTTAATTTGGGACTCGTTCAGGTTGAGTTCCTGCGCCAGGGACTGTCTCCGCTGCTCCGTTATGTACCGGTTGGCCTGGAACTCGGTTTTCAGTCTCTGCAGCTGCTCGGCAGTGAACGCTGTCCTGGGCCTCTTGTCCTCCTTGGTGCTGCTCTTCTTCTTTTTCAGTTTCCGTGTCCTTGGGCCTGGTGTGGAAACAACAATGGGAATAAAATGTTTATTCTACTGCGCGCAAAGTCCCTCTATATGTGTGTGCTCATATCGACTGAGTGTGTCCCTGATGCGCCTTATTATCTGCTCGGTGTGATCAAATGTAGGTCACCAAAGTGTCCTGATAATGGATGATTTGCTCCGTGCGTAAATTACGCATGTCCTGGATACTCTCCTCTCGATCATTTCATTACTTCACCATCGTCTGCTCACTGTAATATGCGCATTCAATTTGGATCCATCGCGCTTACACCAACTGGATTCAACATGGAAACATAAAGCTATTAAATATGGATAATGCTTTACCAAAACACACTCGTGCATGGCTGCTAACTCTCTGCAGTTGCGTGGCAGTGTGTAAGCAGCAATAACAGATAAATAAAACACATTAAACACATTCTTCCGCCACTAAAAATAGGCTCTGCGGTGTTTGAGGTCGCAAACATTAGTGCGTAATTATTAAATGATATTAACACATAGGCTATTAAACTGGAGTAGGCCTCCTCAGGTCATGCGTGTGTTCATGACTTATTCTAATGTGGAAAATACACACAAGCCCCTCATATAAGAAATAAATAACAGGTCAGCAACTTCCTGTCTTCCTCACACCCTATTATTCGTCAGAGTGAGGTTTGCTGGTGTGAATGTGCTGCATTAGATCCAGTCAGGCCTTTGTGCGAAGTCTAATTCAGGCCCGTGACATCTGACTTGTTCCTTCGCCAAAACAAGCAGCAACCCGCTGCCACGGTTCAAATGGAAGAAGTTGCCTTTGACACGAGTCTCGCCGCATCATCACAGAAACTCTCTCATATCCTGTTGTACCAATAATGATCTCATAAACATGGCTGCAGTGCTGTGCTGACTTCAGGACTCACAGGCCGAGATGCATGCGTGGAATAAAACAAACATACAGCGGTGACTTGGACACAGATGAACGTTAGCGCGCACTGTCATAACACACTGCAGTTATTCTGTTTGTGTGTGTGTGTGTGTGTGTGTGTGTGTGTGTGTGTGGATACGGGGATTTTAAGGCTCTGACATGACTGTACATTTACAATAATAATGACTAATAGCTCCCTCCAAGAGAGACTTGAAGAAAACATTTTACACGCTAATATCCTCCCAGATGAAAAGCCAAACAATGACATAAAATGAAAAGTAATGGGACGCCCTTTGACCTTCATCCCTCCTCACTCTGACACTATAATAACCATTAAAAGCACCATCAACATCAACATCAACATCATCAGCAACTAGAACAACAAAAAGCACATCATGCATCTGTATCACCCTCCATAATTCGGTGTAAACGATGACTTCTGTAAATATAATGCAAATTATATTAACGATGAAGCGTCGGACTTCATTCTGTGCCCTCAAGTTATTATTAAAATTATTATTTAAGAACGCATCTTGCCAGCCTCTGTCACCAAACACTGAATGCATCCTCTGGACCAGCATCAGCTAACAACCACAAAACCATTCATGATAAAAAGATGTGGAATAAATAAATGTAAATGAACACATTTTCCTGTATTACCCTAATTGTTTTGCTTCACTTTTTTATTTAAAAGAAAGCACAACAATGGCAGAGATTCTGACCCACTCCTTTAACATACATCCTTTTTATTTAATATATTTTTTAGAACCAACATAAAGTCCAATAAGATCATTTATTCTGGTAAAATAGGGTAAAAGTGTCTGGAAAAATATTCTAATTTTATATTATAGGCTGGTGAGTGTGAAGATGTGGTGTTATTTTATAGCCTTTTAAAAGTCATGTCAATATAATATTTATTTAATCGAATTATAGTTTAATATTCTGTAAAAATAAATGTCTCCACATTACAAACATATTACACAGTTGCAGTATGGCATGTAATGCCTGTCGTCATCCGTCCAAAACTCACAACAGTCTACAGCTACTTTATCTATGATATAAAATAATGTATAAATAATTATCACCTTAAAATATATTTTTTGGGAACATGTTCAGTCTGTGCTGATGAAGAAATAAAGGTGGAAAAAAGTCTCATTGTTCTAACCAAGCAAAATAATTAAATGTAAGACATTTATTTGGGAAAAAAAAACTTTAAAGCAAGCATGGATTCATTTTGCAGATTTATTTTTTAAAATGGACTAAGTTCAGGCTAATGATAAATGCAGTGTAATAAACTACATCCCATAATGCGCTTTTATGTGTTTATATGTGTGCGTAAATATGTCTTTGTGTGTCTGTGTGTGAGGGAGAGAGTTGCAGCCTAATGGACATTATTACCTAGTTTGTACACCAGTTATTTTTCATACTTATAATCATTTTTATTCAGGTAACATTTTAAAATTGCTTTTGTCTAAAAAATAATCCTTAAAGTTAAAACCACACTAATAAGCATTACAAATAAATTAATATTGATATGTTAATGTTAAGTTCCCTCTCATACACACAGTTATAGAGTGTAGTGATAGTGCGGAGGTCAGCCCCACACTGTCCCAGCACTCTCACCCCCCAGCCGGTATGATTCGGGGCCCATTAGCGCCTTACCAGATGAGGGCCGGTCCGAGTACCGTGTGCAGTAAACCCACGCGGGCCACAACATCGGCTGGCTCTCCTTCGTTATGCTCTGAGATCCTCCATTGCTGCCACCCATAAAACTAATCGCCGACGGGCTGTCTGCGTATCTGCCGCTCCCGTTGCTCGCCGCTTCGCCCGCTTTCGACGAGTTCTGCTTGGACGAAGGCGAAGAGGACGTGGACGACGAAGACGAGGAGGAGGGCGACGAGGAGGTGCTGTCGCTGCTGCAGTTGGAGTCCAGGCACAGGCTGCCGGTGTGCGGCGGCCTCGCGCCCAGCGGGTTGACGTTTTCTCTGCCCGGCGTGTGGCTCCGGTCGCGGTAGCTCGGCTCCTTCCTGCAGCCGAAGTCCGGC
This sequence comes from Epinephelus lanceolatus, assembly GCF_041903045.1. NCBI lineage: Eukaryota > Metazoa > Chordata > Actinopteri > Perciformes > Serranidae > Epinephelus > Epinephelus lanceolatus. The sequence continues at coordinate 12,184,395 of NC_135757.1, read as the reverse complement.
CGGAGGATGTTGTCTATGAAAAAGTTCGTGGTTCTGTGGGCCTGCTGGGCCGCCTGGTGCGGGAGGATCAGAGGAGGGGATGGGAGGTTCGGCGACAGGGACATGCTCTCCTCCTCGGTCGAGTCCCGGCTGCTGTTGGGCTCCTTTTGCTCTTCCATAGCTGGTGACGGCCTCTCCACGCCAAACTCCACTTGTTGCTCGCGCTCCCGCCCCCCTTCGGTATCCAATTCAGACGGACCGCATAAAAACAAACCTCTGCGCGTGAATAAAACCAACAAACACCTGCGTTAATGTTTAATTTCACCTACAGCCGCCTCCTAAAAGCCTTCCGACACCTGACATAGCGAACAGCTCCCCGTGATAACCAGTGTCCCTGCCTGTGTCCGGTGCAGCATAATATCTGCTCGTCCTAAACTCTCCTAAAACCGTTATCTCCGCGCGAGTGTTTCTTTCTGTCTCTTACACCCAGCCGGAAGCACGTGTGCGCGTACACACGTGCGGCGCACCAATCAGGTGCGGAGGCAGTCGCTGTCACAATTGACGACGTCCAATTAGGGCTCGGGGAGCGCTGCGGACGAGCACGCGCGCACACAGCCCGCGCGGAGTTCGATCGATTCGGGGTGAGGGCGCACGTGCGCACACATGTACACAGCAAAACAAAAACAACAGCCGGGCAGCCTCCATTATAAGTGTGACACAGCGGCAGGGAAAGTACGTTTTCTTTTTAAACACACATTTTAAAATCACATGTTGTGTTTTTACTGAATATTTTTACTTATATGTCAAATTAAAGTTAATTTATTTAAAAAAAATAAAAATAAAACAACTTTATGAGATTTTAATTTATTTTAGTTGAAGCTAACTTAGCTTAACACCTGCAGGCGTGTTAATGGCAGGTGTTACGGCGTAGATAGCTTTGACTTGTGCCTGTTTAGTAGCCTGAAATATTCCCAAAATATTAGAGAAAATAAAGGAAAGAAATGCCCTATGTAGCTTATAAATATTAGTAATTTGTAAACCTAAAAGTGTCGTCAAAAAGGTCATTTTCAGTGTCGCCATCTCTGTTTTTTATTGGCCTTTTGTCATCTTTTTTTTTGTGTGACGCATTTACGCCATATTTACATGCAGCTTTTTGGAAAACCCAGCAGCACAAAACACTTTTACCTAAAAAAAATATAAGCGTGAAAAATCAGGTTTTTAGGAACACAATGAGGTGTATTAAGCAGGAATGTGCCCTGATGACACAGTGGTTTTGCAGAAATCTCCACAATAAGAATAAAATCTCCACAATAAGAATAAAATCTCCACAAGGCTCTTAATTGGCGATTTGAAATAATAATACTAATATTAATAATCATAATAGCAACAGCGTGAGCGTGGGGACGTGTTGATGTTTAACACCACCGCAGTGAAATCTTTATCCCACAGGCCGGAGTGGGGAAGCCATGGCTACTTAATTAAATTCCAATTAGGACAGTATCAATATGGTGTTTAGCCGCAGAGCCATTGTGGGTAAATGAGCACTCAGTCTGCTCTTATCATGGCGCCGCAAAGAGAGGCTCCTTGAGAGGGGCTGCGAGAGATAATTTATAGCTTTTAATTAGTCTTCATTCCGCCCGATCAGCCCGGTGTTCATCACGGGGAGCGGGGCTGAATAAAACCCGAGTCAAAAGCGCTGTCACCGGTCCCTGGCAGGGCCCTTAATCAAAGTGAAGCAGGGGCCGCGCTACAAGCCACGTAATTTCCAAGGTGCTGATAAAGCTTGTTGAATAATAGCGGGGGCCCTCGGAGACACCATTTACAGAAATGACTTTATTGACGGCTTAACGTTGGTAATTCATTTTACCTTTCATGTATTGGGAGCCGGATTTGTCGCCGTAATAGGATGATAAATGCACTGACGGATCGCAGCCCCGGTTTTATTGAGTAGCCTATATACTGCTCCAGCGGCAGGTACACACACACACACACACACACACACACTTCATGATGAGGCTCTTGTTGAAAAGCTGTCTGGAGTAAAGGCATGACAGTGTGTGCAGACTGCACCGGAACTGCTTCTACATAACACAGTGAAAGAAAATCATGTGTTTTCAGGCGTTTCACCTGATTATTTCCTTCCTGTGAGAAGAACCGATCACACTATGTAGCCTGGACGGCAAATCAAAGAAAACTACCTTTATAATAATTCTACATTTGATTTATCATCCTTTTCTCCACGTTTAGTTCTTGTTTTTACCCTTTTATATCGGCCTGGCATGAAGGTGTACACTGTTTTAACACATCTTTAGTTGCTTCACTGCACTTTGTTTACCCATTTTATTTTAATAGAAATAAATACTCTTTAGGTAACACATTTGTTTTTCATTAGGAAAAAAAAGCCTTGAGTTTGATATAAAAAATAAAACAGATTAGGCCTGTACCAAGTGCACAAATGAAACTGCAAAAAATCATTTTTGTCACCCAAAATAAGTATGTCTAAATTTAGTGTAAGTCCTAATAGCTACACTGAAACTGAAACAGCAGCTTCATCTTCACAGTGCAAGAGAAAATATATTCTTTAATCAAATTTTTATAGTTCAAATATATATATAGATGATCATAAAGGATTCATTTATAAGTAGCAATGGCGTAATCTGCACAATTAGGTTTTGTGAACATGAAAAAGTTGCTGTCCACTTCATGGATGCTTCTCTGTGTTGTTATTTTTCTTCAGGTAAATATGGTCTCTTTGTGCAAAAATAAATTAAAAATCACATTGTCATGTGGATTCAAATTGCTCCATGTTTCAGGTGCCAAAATAAGGTGATAGTCTGAGGGAGGTTGTGAAGCTCTGCATTGATTGTGTCTCAAAGGGTGCAGCTGTATGCTTGTGCTGCCACCTAGTGAGCAAGATGGTGCCTGTTACAGCACAGAGAGAGAATTGTGCTTCATGAGACTGGGTACGGTCCTGTATATGTGTTTTTTTTTAATGCAGTTGTTTTCAGATTAAATTTATATTAACATAGATTCTCACCTGTCTTCAGTATAAGGACAAGGACACTACAGGTGAATATGGTAAAACTATTAACAAAATATCACTATAAATCTTCTCCAGTTGATCACCTGCATCAAGACAATCATTTTTGTATTACAAGTTTTCTGAAATGTTATGACTTAACATGCAGAAGAGGCATTATCTAATTAGATAAGTGCAAATTTGCATTCATCTCCAGACCATAAATCTGAACACTGGATAAAACCAGGTTTAAAACTCTTGTTTCATTTTGTTGACATGTTAAAATCGAAGGTTTTAAAGAGAGAATTAGGGATATCTGTTTTTACATTTTCATAAATCAGAAAATACTGTCAACAGCCATAAAAATAAATCAATTTTTGCTGTGGTTTTATGAATTAAATGTTACATAAATTAAGCTATGGATGATATATGAACAGAACCCCCTTTAAAACCCTTCAGAATATAGACAGAAATGAAACTGGAAAGTCTGCTGTATGTAAGTAGAGATCTTTGGCTCGGAGTATTTTAAGAAATGCCCTTTTTTTTTTTATAAGATTCCACACATTTTAAGACCAAAAATAAGACTTTACAGGTATCACCATGAAACCTCCCCTGTAGATTATGTGGATTACAATAATTTTTTGTATCGCAAGTTTTCTGAAATTTTACATTTTAATGTGTAAGTGATGCGTTATCTGATTAAATATGCTGTTTTGCATACATTTCCAGCACAGAAATCTGAACTATAATAAACGCCTGAATATGTATTTTGGACGTTTTCTTCGCTAGCCTGAAAGAACACATGCTGTGGAAGTAAAATAGCCCGTCAGAGCATAAAAACTATATTTTTGTGTGAACCTCTGGCCTCAAATATCCACATGTGAAAACAGGAAGTCAGTAGCAAGTATAGGCCTTTGGCGACATCTAGTGGCTCTGGTGTGTAAGTGACATAAGCATTTTGGACACGTTAATCTATATGGCAGACACAGCACACCATATGAAAAATAAACCAGCCAATCTGCAATCTATACTAGCTCCATTTATTTAAAGAGATTTTTTTTTTGCTGTAGATTGAGTTACTGTGTGTTGAAAGAAAAAAACAACAACAACAACCTACTTCTAAATAAATTAAATATTTCTTCTTACATCCATTTAGACAAGGCAAGATGAGGGAAATTTATTTGTATAGCACTTTGCAAAATATATTGTGTATTGATTTACATAAAAAGAAGAAACACACTAGAACAAGATTTAAAAGCACAATAAAAAAAGACAAAAAATATATAGATAGATAAAAAAATAGAATAAAAGCTTTAAGTGATGAATAAGTTAGAAGCAGCACATTTGAAATAATGTCTAAATATTATTTAAAGTATCTGAAAATATCGGAACACCTAAATATGCTCACAAATATATATCCCTGAACAAGTTATTTCGCACATATGAATTTCTGTACACTGCTTTTTTTTTTTATACAAACCATCCAAATACAAAACATGCTGTTTATTTTGTGAGACTTATTTTTTTTAAAAAATGTACAATGATATATGTATTTTTCCCATGTTTCATCCCTTTTCAGTAATTCAACTCATTTTTTCCTGCGATACCGTGCTTGTCCACTAGATGTCAGAGTAAAGCAGCTTAAAAGAGACACTGATGCATCTTGAACTCTTCTATCATTTCACCACAAGTAAGGAGAGACACAGACAAAAGAAGCATAAATCAGTCATTGTATATTAGTAATATGGAAACAGGATAAATGGGCTTACTTAAGAATATTTCTCTGTCACCATAAAAACCAAAATACCCAACAACTAAGGCATTTTTCATTTAAAAGAGTAAGAAATGTCAGTGTTATAATGCCAAATATGTCAACTTGTCGAAGACTTCTAAACTACAGCGGCGAGGTTGTAAAACTAGTCGACAAAAACAGCAATAAAGAGCAGACTGAAAGCTCCTACATGAATAAAATAATACAATTTATAGAGATTTGCCTGTTAAAAATTGTTAATGCAAACACGTGATGGATGGCGGCGTCAGAATACTGAATGACTCCACTGTTTCCCACTTTTTCATACTTTGACATTTCACAACTTTACGCCACAAGTGTCACATTTAAGCAGCTTTGCGGCGATGCGAGACAAATGCTAAAGAGACGTCATAAACAAGGATGAATTTCCAATGGTGACACTCTCAATCCAATCACTGTCTGCCATAGGATTGGAATGCCAGCGATGTACACACCGGGACATGTTTGCATACTAAACGATGATTATCATTCACTGAGTTTCCTCTCCCTCTCTCTTTCCCTCTGTCTGTCTGTCCGTCTCTGTCGCTCTCTCTCCAAGGTCCAGGCTCTCTCCAGTAATAATACATGAAGGGCTCCTCTCCCTCATCCATTAATCAGGAGGGAGGTTGAGGTAAAGGAGGGTTGATCTTTGGCCTTCACACACATACAGACACACACACATTCACCCATCATTAATAATTGAAGGGATATTAATGCAGATAAATAATTAAGCTTCAGGGGATCTCTTTAGAGTCCTAATGAGAAGAGGGGGACAGATTGCTCCTTAGTCTTATTACATCTTGCTGAGAAGTTTGTGAAAGCTTAACGTGATGATAAATGAGCCCCATTTAGTAATTGGCAAATTGAATCGATGCAGACACTTCGCTGGGCTTGTGTTAACACAATTGCCCATCCTGCTTCGGGGTGACGCTTTAAAGCAGAGATGTAGATGATGTGTTTCAGACGTTTATGGTTCCCTAATTGTCCTCTAACACCAGCATGAGAGTGACATTTACGTTGATCTGTCCGTACGTACTTCGGTCTTACTGTTATATTACATTGTCAATCTGTTCTGTACACACAACATCTATTGTCAGTCTGTCCGTCCAGGGAGAGAGATCTTTCTTTTGTTGCTCTTTGTGAGGTTTTCTTCCATTTTCATCATGTTAAAGGTGTTTGTTTTTTTTGTTGGTGTTTTACCTCATCTGAATCGATGGTCTAAGGACAGATGATGCACCTATTTTGATTTGTGATATCAGGCTGTGTAGATAAAACTGATTTGACATAGAACATGTAGAAACAGAAGATATGGCATCTTAATTAGGATAAATTGCCATTAAGAATTGTACCAATGATGTTTAAGGTAGTGATGAGACAAAGAAATACAAACCAGGAGGTCTAGCTAGAGTAACAGAGAGCTTTTGGTTGACATTACTGTCTTTCGGAGGCTATACTGTAGTTGGCAGTGTTTTGAAGCTAGAGAGAAGACACTAATGAAACTAAACCAAGCACAAAAAGTAAGGAAATTTGTGTTTGGTAGATTATTTCCTTGTTGTAACAATGAGAATTTGCCAAATCGTCTCTGCCAAACAGCTTTTTCATGGGCGCAACCCACGTACTCAGCTCTGCTGCTCATCCCACAAATGCATGTTCCTTACAAATGTAGCACCATTTAAAAGGGACATAAACAGGCTTTCCAGCGGTATAAGATTTATTGCAAAGAAGCATTGTCGCAACAAAGAAATCATCTACCAAACACACATTTCCTTACTTTTTGTGCTTAGTTTCGAAGACCTAAAGAATCCATTGGTACCAACCATCTCATGCTGGCTTGGAATGAGACTGAATAACCCTCCAAAGTGCTAAGTTGTGGCAAGGAAAAGACGGGCATGGCCATTTTCACGGGGATCCCTTGAACTACCACTTCAACGTATCTCAGTGAAAATGGATTGTATGTCCACTTTATGCTAATCCCAACCATGCAGCTGTTTGAGTGCAGCACAGACGCATTACTTTTACCTATTGTATTTGAATATGTCTGCACAGTGGGGTCCCTAAACCGTCTTGAAATTGCATAAATTGGGTATGACTGGAAAGCTGAGACTCTTATGGATTCATGTGTGATAATGTCAACCCCCATAGTAGCCATTTCACTGTAGAGAGACTATTTTGCGAAACTTGACATCACTGTATAAAATGCCAGATTGTGACCTCTAGGACAATCACAGCATCATGAAACTTCACAACCACAAACTAGAGACCTTGGCCATTCAGAGATTGTTTGGCTTTCATAGACGTATTGTCAATAAGAGAATGTTTAAGCATTTTCCAGAACAAAAGTGCTCGCTGTTCAATTGCTGAAAAATGCAATTCTTACAGAAATCTCCAAATGTCAAAAGTTTTTGACACCAAATCACAGCGTGTTTTTTTCTGTGGTGTTTCTTAACATCTTCGTGTCTGAATGTGGTATTTTGGAGGGATTTTTGACCATTTTTATTAATTCTCAAGTGGTCAAAAATTCTTATATTTAGCACCAAATCTGTGTAAAACAAAATAGTGTCAACAAAAATAAAAATGCAAAAAACTAGAATGTGGAGGCTCATGCACGCCTTAACATCTTGTAGACAGGAGCAGGAGAGAACAAAAATAAATAAATGAAGTAAAAAATGCTGCAACAACTTATGTGACATAATTGAATGTGGGATGGGTCATCATTTACTTCCATCATAATGTTCTATAGACTGTAAAAGTTCGAGTGTGTGCCTGATCAAGACACGATTATCACAGATATGTGTCTCGACACACAGCGCTTGCACCTCAAATGAATCTATGTAGATTCCCAGTTTTCAGGTGATGCATACCTTTTCTGTGTTGCACGTAAGATCCCCTGTGCCCCCTAAAAATGACAAAAATGGGTCTATGGTGAGTCTCAAAGGGTGAATGCACTCAGAACACAGTACAACAATTTGTAATACTCACAAACAGAAATTTCCAACTCTGGAAACTAATCAGGATGGCAATCATCAGACTTTCGCGTTGCAAAGTAAACTATCAGGAATATGCTCTTGTGTGTGATATTGGCCAACACAGCGTCTTACATTGTGTTGCCAGAGCCCTCAGCGTTGGCACCCGCACAGAGTCACATGACTTATTCATATAAACGAGGAGGCTGTATTTCACACAGTGCTGTCAATCTAAACGTGGCCTGAGTCGTATTTATCATAGGGTTAGAGTGCATGTAGGTCAGCCGTCACAGAGCCGATATCTCCGCTCATGTGTCTCTTGATGGATTTATGATTATTATGTAATTTCCCCCTTTTTCACATTTCCCCATCTCACAAGCACAAGTGTTTTATGTCCTGTGTAATAAGACACATCATGGATTATACAGCACCGTATGTATGCGTGACTGAAGGGGTCTTCGCATCTGTGTGTGTGTGTGTGTGTGTGTCCTCATCAGCCATGCTGCCTGGGGCCACTCTAACCTTTCAGTCGACTCTCAGAGGATCGTCTCCCTCTCATCTGGCATCCTCGGCCTGTCACTGTCATCAGCCAGAGGAGCGATGAAAGATATAGTCCTCATTGGCTTTGTTACAATAAAAGCCGCCTGCTCCAATGACTTATTCCCTTAACCTTTACTCCCCTCTATTCACAAATGACAGATTGGATGACACGGGATTAGAAAAACCTCCTAAGAGACACGGTGATAAATTAATGATATCTGCGATAAGTCGTCATCACATCTGAAAGCAGACAGATGACAGCCATTTTACACAGTTTGAGTAATCTAAGGGAAATAGACAGTGTGCCCAGAGAAAACACATTTTAACAGCCAAAACATTCAGACTGCTTTTTTAGACTCAATGCTTAATGGTAAGCAATGAGTCTGACAGAAAGAGCTGTAGAAATAAGTTAAATAAGCTGCATGTTAGCTTCTGCATGAGGTGGATGGTGAACATATTTTAAAGGCTCTAAAACTCATGACAAGCAGACGGAGGAGGCAGGACATAAATAATGACGATATAAATGTGTGTGAAAGACGGCGGCAGGCAGGGAGAGGTGGATGATAGTTGACGGGATAAGGGGAGTGTGTGTGTGTGTGTGTGTGTGTGTGTGTGTTTGATTGATCTTTGCGTCGGCTCTTTTAGCCTCTCATTATGGCCCGGCCCCGAGAACAAGACAGGGATGTGTTTCTGACAGTTATGCCATTTTCCGTCCTGCCTGCAAATCATCTGTGTGCATGTGTGCGAGTTCTCGGGTTTCTGGCTATATTTAGATCAAACGTCTTCACAGACACAGAAGTGAAGACGTTTTGTGTAAGGTAGATGATGGTGCGTAAGAGCAAGGGTTACAGAATAGTTCGACAGTTTAAGAAATATTATGTTCTCACTGAGAGTTTGATGAGAAGATTGGTACCACACGTGGTGGTGTAGTCATGTATGTAAACATACTTTGTGTAAATTTATGAACTTAGAGGTGCTGGTTGGCCTATTTGTTTTTAAACTTTGGATAGAACTTAGTCTATCTCGCAGGGTGTAGACTGTTGGTATAGGACTGCCATTGGCTGCCTATTTCAAATTGAATTCTCACACCATGGATTTATGAAGAGAACTGGATACAGCGTTGGAGGTGAGGTTCTGTTCCTTTCTATGGAAGTTGCTCTGGGGCACATTAAGTGTTCGACTTCCTGTGTGTAAAATAACTCAGATCTTCCGCATTGTTGGGCCCATAGAGCAAGAGAGACTTTGCAGGCTAACTTCTGGTTTAGCCCTCCACTAACTTGAAAGGGGATGAAATGATTTAATCATGTCGTTTGGTGGTGGTTGTAATGCTCAAAATAATGTATACACTGATTTACAGACATCTCTCTTGCAATGTAAGTCTATGGGGGAAAGTCTCTTTGGGCCCCATGGCATCACGTGATGGACCGGGAAGCTGTTGTTACATGGTTTGGCATCAAAGTCTGGCGCACTTCCTGGGGGCCTGTTGTCATCTCATTCCGCTTTCAGCTTGTTACCAGATCTCTATAGTTGCATGTAGTCTGAGTGGGCGGAAGTTCACTGCATAGATCAGCCTCTCATTGGGCGGAACGAGCCACCCGCTGAAGTCCCGCCCTACCACCTCCGGTTGTGTAGCAGTTTTCAACACGTCCTTTACTAACTTTTGCGGTGTTTGACCTTGCGGGGATGTAGCCATTTTTCTGCCATGGTTCACGTCCTGTAGGTGATATTTTTGTGGGCATGGTACACCAAAACCTGTTTCCCCCCGGCAATATTTTTGCATGCGCACCGTTGCTGTGGCACCGCCTAGAACGATTGTGATTGGTTGAAAGAAATAAAAAAAAGCCAGGGCGTTTTTTTTCTCGAATCTTAAAGTGAGAGTTGGCGCAGCCAGACCTTTCTTTTCTTGAGGAAGGTCTGGTGAGTGAGACTAAGTTACATGTAACTTGTCTCACAGAGCATCTACACTTTTTTGTATTGTGTGTGAAACAAATACAACAACATCTGAGTTAGCAACCTACAAGCTAAAGCTTCTTGTCATGTGTTATGTGTCATTTTCTTTTGCAGAGATTTAGTCATTTCAGAGGCGCAGTGTGCCGGATTTAGTGGGATCTTTTGGCAGAAATGGAATATAATATTCATTGCAATGTTTTTATAAGTGTGTAATCACCTGAAAATATGAATAATTGTGTTTTCATTACCTTAGACAACACATTCTCACTCCGACCTCATCACATATTGACGTTTTGGTCATGAACTTTCCACGTCCAGACACGTCGTGTCAGGTAAGGTAAGATACCCTGGGTGCGTTGGTCGTTGACGTTCTGGGACACCGTGTCAGTCCAACACACTAACTGATGTTTTTTTTCCTTCAACTAACGCACGTAATTGTGTTTAGCCAACAAAAGCATGTGGTCAGGTTTAGGAAAAACAGAACAGGGCTTGGCTTTAGAGTCAAACAGGATGCGAACACCGCTGTCCAGTGTGAAAGTCAGTGTTTGTTGGACCCGTCCACCACCACTCCCACTCGCCCCACTTGGACTTTTGCCTTTTTAACTTTCATTCTTGTCCCGCCACATTTCCAACTGACGCCGCTGTGCACTGTTAAACTATAATGGCGACCAGCCACATATCATGCTGACATTGAAAGATGGCTTTGCTCGTTGGTGTCTGATGCCATAAGTCAATGCCCAAGCGCCAGATTTAGATGACTTTGGGGTGAGATGAGGTTGCCTTAGAATGAGCTGTTTACATCTACATACAAGGCAGGTTCTCTTCCACGGAGTCTGCCATGTTGTTTGTAACAGTAGCCCAGAACAGACAAAACAAACACCGGCTTGTGATTGGGCCATTTGTGGGCCATTTTTTTTCCTGCATTTTCATCTTTGCCACCGTAGTTCTCCTACACGCTTGGCACATGGGAGAAGTTTCAGTTGGTTGCAATCTCTAGCCTCACCGTTAGATGCCACTAGATCTTTAACGCCTGCGCTGGCCTCCCAACGTGCAAATTTCCCCCAAAACAAGTACCCATCTACAGCGGTGGCAAAGCACGAGATGCATCAGGCTATGCGAGACTAGACAGAGCCAAACTACCTGTTCCTCCCTGCTTCTGTGTTTTTAAAATGCTAAGCTAAGCTAACCACCGAGAGAGGTATCAATCTTCTCATCTAACTCTTGGCAGGCTATTCTGTTAAAGTTGGAGAGTAATTCATTCTCATAAGATTAGTATGAGCAACACTGTTTTGGACTTTTATCTCATTTGCATAAAAATGTCCATCGCTTCAGCACCAATTGATGTATATACAGTCGAGGTATCTTCAGAAATTCTAAGCAAAAAGGTCTTCAATATCACTTAAAGAGAAGATCTCTTTCCTTACATCAGGGTGAAATATAATATTTTTTAATTATGATTACAGAAATGCTCCTCTTATATTGGCCAAGACCTTTATGTTAGGGCTGCAGCTAATGATTGTTCTCATTATCAATGAATCTGCTTATTATTTTCCTGATTATTTTGTTTGTTGTTTGCTGTAAAAAATGTATGAAAATAGTGATAAACCCCCATCACAATTGCTAAAAGCCCAGGCTGACTTATTTAAAGGTCTTGTTTGTCTGACAGTCAACAATCCAAATATTTGTTTATTATCATAGAGGGCAAAGAAAACCAGCAAATATCCACACCTGAAGCTAAAACCAGAGGGCTGTTTTATATAGGAAATGACTGAAACAATGGATTGATTGTTCCACTTGTAGCACAGCTCCCTCTCAAATGACTCAAAAGCAGCTTTAAATCAATGAAGATCACCTTTTACTAGCTGCCACTGCAGCCTTTAAAGTTTATGTCCTTTCAAAAACAACAATAAGCTGTGGCACGATAGATATTCAAGAGTGACGGTTCAGTGCATTATAATGACTCTGAAGTGTTCAGCATTTGACAGGAGGTATGTTCATGAGCCTGGAAGCTTATCGTCTTTGCAAAAGCACCCACGACATTATATTATTCCCCAAATAGGCTTAACCCTGAGTTTAAACCTCCAGGGACTCATTTGTCTTTTTTGTGTTTTGTTATTTACCTCCACGAAGAAAAAAAGTTGTTCAGTTTGCTGTTTTATCCCCTCACTGTTTTCTGTTTCCTCCTCTTTCACTCTCCTCTCCACGTTTCCCAAATCTTTCCCTCGTTTGGCCGATTAAAGCACAAAAGAGATGTAATTTTCAAAGTGCAGACTGACAGATGAAGTGAGTCAGCATTTGGCTGAATCATTATCCAGCATATGAATCATTATACGGAGAATATATTTCACCAAAGCAAAAATATGTATGAGTGTCTTAGTCTCAGTGTCTGTGTTTGCTGTGGATTGTTTAGGTTCACTCTGGAGACCTCTGGGACATGAAGACAACTGACCTGTTGAAATGAAATTTTTTCGTAAGCTGTATGGATCATTTATACTGAGAAACATAGAAATATTTGTGTGGTAGAACAGTAGGAGTAATGTTGGTGAAACATAAAGCGAATAGGTCTCAGCGTTCAGGAAAATAAGGAAATGTTGAGTTTTCCAGCAGCAACTTGACACAACTTCTAATATGGCTGATAGCGAACATGAAACGGTGAAATAAAGCAGATTTCTAAAGTACAAACAGGACACAGGAGAGAGACTAAACTCCAAACCACAGAGATTCAGTTAGAAGCTACAGATGTACTGAGAGCTGAACACAGAGACTTTTAAGACGCCTTTCTCTCTGGTCTCCTGCAGACAGAGGTAGAAAAGGCTAGTTTGAGAGGGCGAACAGGGGTCGTCGGTTGTTGGCTGCTGTTGGCGAGATGTCACCACCACTACCTGCTTGAGGGTGGGCAGCCCAGCTTTTGGACCTACTCCAGAGAAGGTCCATCTCTGGCGCAGCTCGGGGTGGCATGGAGTGTCTTAACAGATAACGGAAACGCAAATTGGCGCAGCATGGCTTGACTGGACGCGGCCATAAGTGACAGAGGAAAAGGCCCACAGTATTGTACGTGTGCTACTGAGGTAATTTCATTCATCTACACTGGTGTGTGTTATGTAACGCAACTTGACCCTATATCAATATAAACGGTATTGTCTACATCTATATCTTGCTTGAAAATATATTGAGATATCGTACATAGTCGTTATATTGCCCAGCCCCAGTACATACAGAATACTCCATTACAAGAAAATGTCCTACCTTCAGACTTTTACCTGTCTTACTTATGACTTATGATACGATTCATGGACATTATCTTGATCATTTTTCTGACCTTGATCTTGCCAATTGTGTTTACGTAGGAATGTCACCAACATTTTAGCCAACAGATGTTTTCACGAACATTGTCAAGCCTAGTTCACATTACAGGATTTCCACCGCGATTTTGACGTCGCAGAGGATCTTGAGAGCCGCCTTGGGTCAGAGGTGAGTCGGCAGATAGTCTGCCATGACGAGTCCTCATGTGTGAACAAACCTACGAGCAAACCCCCTAGCCTGCTAATGGGACTGAATATTTGGCATGCTAGAAAACTGGAGAAGTCTGACATGACTGACAAAGAGCGTCAGCCAATGAGAGGCGGGATACGTCCCACGTCAGCACGCAGGAGGACGGAAGAAATATGAGGAGGACAAGCCGCAGGGTTGCCAGGTCTGCTTAGCCGCGACTTTGGGCTCGTTTCTAAAGTGGAGTTGCTTATTTGGGCTTGCTCTCTAAATGTCATCTTTCTCTCTATATATCCGTCTAATAAGTTATTTAAACGCATGATAGTCACTAGTCGATAGTCTTTTGGGCTTGTTTCCATAGCCCTGGTTGCTTGTTTCTCTCCCAAGATCTGGCAATACTGACAAGCCGGCAAGCAACAACAACGATGGCGGCGTCCACAGGATCACGGGGAGTGCGTTGTGTTTGGACCCAGCCCCTGGAGGCAGATCTGATTCAACGCTGGGAAGAATATCCATGCCTATACGATGTGTTGTCTCCAAGTTTTGTGATGTCGCTGCATTATCTGGGGCTCTGTCGGCGAGGGCTCGGTGGAGAAATCTTGTAGTTTGCACACACAGGTCGTAATGCAGTTGGTGAGACTCCCGCTGACAGAAACACACGTCGCCAGGTATGAACACTCAAAAGATTACGATTGTCTCCACGACACAAAATCAGGGTGAAAATCATGGAATGTGAACTCGGCTTAAGACTAGGGTGCAGCAATTATTCCTTGTTTCTTCTACATCTCCACCTATTTGGACAAGTCCAAAGAAAAACACTTCAAAGACGACACAGTGTAGCCCACCAGTAGCCTGCAGCTGCACTTTTGGAGTGTAAAAGGCAGTCCTGATAGTTGTTGGCTTGCCAACCCCTCACAACCAGCCAAAATGTGTCATTGTTTGAAGTTTTACCCTCCAACAATGTTATCCTCTACTCCGTGATCCACATCCTCTACCAGTAAACTGCCCTGCTCCCAGGTTGTCCATCCCCGGGAGCCGACTGCAGCACACTGACCAGATCATGGAGGTAACTGCAGTGTTCCTGGAGTGTCCGTTAGTCGCAAGAGGCATCACTTGGTTTTGTTTTATTTGGCCCAATTTTGTATTTAGTCTTAATATCCAAATTTTGAATATGAATATTCTTGCAAGGGCATTCATGCATTATTATGCTATTATATTAACATTATATCAGCAGCATAAAATGGTCCCAAAATGACAATAATATTGTTTATCGCAATTATTTCTGGGGCAATAAATCGTCCAACAAAAACAGTGATTGTGACAGCCCTATTCCT
Organism: Epinephelus lanceolatus; assembly: GCF_041903045.1. Classification (NCBI taxonomy): domain Eukaryota; kingdom Metazoa; phylum Chordata; class Actinopteri; order Perciformes; family Serranidae; genus Epinephelus; species Epinephelus lanceolatus. The sequence continues at coordinate 12,169,332 of NC_135757.1, read as the reverse complement.
GATGCAGAATCCCCTTCTGTCAGTGTTATATTATATTATTGGTTCATTATTGTGCATTAACATGTTGCAAGTATTCCCAGAAACTTAGACTGCCCTCCTCACGGCAACAAGAAAAATACAATATTCCAAACTTCAATACATTCCTTATATATATAAATGATCAAATAGAGTTTAATCTACCAGACAGTCAGACAGCCATTGTTCCACCACACACAGTCACATCTTTAATGCACCTCCTCTCCAGTTTTACCTCCTTTCTTTTATTTTCCAGTGAGGACGTTCTCCTCTCCCAGCTGTGTGCTTTGCGAGCACACCAGCTTGAATGAGACTTAGACAACAAACAAAAGCGGGAGATAAGCAGAAGGTTTTTAGGTGTCAGATTCGGCTTTCACCCCTCTCTGCGGGGCCCTTCAGATGTCCCTCTTTATATTTCGCTCATGCCACCCTGGCATTTGCATCTCAGGCATGAGCGTTACTCATGGATCAATCATCGCGGGGAGGAAATCAGCGGAGTGAAAGAATGAGGAGAGGTTTTAAAAATGTCCCGATGATTGGCTGCCTGTGCAGAGAGCTTGTCGGCTGCAATTTTTCATGTCGATTCGGCAATCAGGCGCTCGCTGGAATCAACCGAGGCAGCAGGCTGCTTTTTATTGCTGGAGACACACGTTTGGGCAGCAGGGCATAATTAGATTAGACTCCAGATTAATAGGGTTTAATTAGAAAGATCATAGTTTACTGTAATTACAGCGGCAAGGCCTCACACACACACACACACACACACACATAAGATATGGCGACACATGCTATTAGTACTCCAGTATGATGCCTGTTGCTCAGCTGCCTGTCAAGCTGCATTCCCCTGAACACTGTGTGTGTGTGTGTGTGTGTGTGTGTGTGTGTGTGTGTGAGGCCTTGTCCCACTTATCACATCCATCAGAGAATTTCACTACTCTGTCTGTCAGTCAACAATCCCTCACTGTCACACAGACCAGGGGGACAGATGATCATCTATCGTGTTGTTGTGTGTGTTTGTGTGTGTGTGTTTGTGTGTGTGAGAGCATCCGTCTGGCAGCTGGTGACATGCACTGCTGTTGATGTCTCAGTTGGTGTCAGCAGCCCCACTTTTCATCCTAAATGTGTCTGCAGCGGGAGCCGAGAGCCTTTACAAGACCACAATGCTTTGATCTTTACACAGTTTAAAAAGTCTGCTGGTGACATCATCACTCCGGCTCCCATTTTCAAAACCTCCCCGAACAGTGATCATCTCTAACAGGAAGTGAATTAAACCTGTTTATCTTATCTTGACCATCTTCTTGACACGATGATGTGACCACTGACGACATGGCTGCAGGTTCAGCTGTGTTCATCATGCCTCACTGATTGGCTCACAGAGCGATGAGACCAGTGATGTGACGGACTGAGAATGTATTTATTAATCACCACACCCCCCGAGCGATATTCCACTTCACCCAGCCCTTTTGCACTTTGTGCTGCTGCGGCATACATGACCCAAAATAGCAGGTGTGCTTGGAGACATCCACCCAGACATATCAGTTTGCACTTGTCACTACGCGATCAAAAAAGGGCTCAGTGTTTCCAACATACCTCCCGTTGTTCATTCATGAAAGAATGTCCTCACATACTTAGTGATGTTATTCTGCAAGAACAGGTGTGCTTTTTATTTATATTTATGTGAGATAACAACAATCTAATATATTTATAATGTATAATTAGCGATGAAATATGAGGAAACTGGTGGAAATGGAGGCAAATAAAACCTGAACTGTATCAGATAGATAAGGGTTATCAAAAAAAATAAATGAATAAATTTACTGCCACATTAGTAAGTGTAGACAATAAGGATGCGTGGGATGTGACTGAAAACAAAATCAGTGCCAGCTTTATTCCTGTTATTCTTGCTTCTGATAAATGCACAAAAAAGTGATGCAAAAGTGGTGTTACATCTTATCAAATGGTCATGGTTTGACAGGGGAACAAACTTTCAGAGTAAGCATGGAGCCCACACTCATACTCAAGTAAATTTGTCCTCGTTCAGTACTTGTGTTAATGTACTTAGTCAGCATTGACCCTCTGTTAAGCCCCGCCCCTTTGTGATGGTCTGACAAGCGGATGGAGTAAGCGTGGAGCCCACACTGTAACTAACTGCACTCCCTGAAGAAATATTATCATATTTTTGGGAAAAATTAAACAGTGATTCCAGAGAGAAGCAGACAGAGGGGTCTACAGTCTGTGTTTGAAGGATATATCCAGGATGTCAAACTGACTCGGGTTAAAAAGACAAAGATAGTTAGAAGCTAAAGCCGAACTATAGGCTACAGATCACAGTGTAAAAGTGAATCACCACATCACTGCTAATCGCCACACAAGACAATGAATATAAAGGGAAACTTTGCTGATATTGAACCAGCTGTGTGGCATCGCAGTGTGTGCAGATGGGGGAAGCCAAACACCTTTAATCTTTGCACAAAGTGATGACACAGAGCTGGTTGAATATCAGCAGAGTTTCCCTGCTTCCCTTCACTGGTTCCTGTACAGCAGGGTCGGTCTTTGTTTCACTGTTATAATCATTAAAAAGCAAAAGCAGCATGTGTATACATTCAGTAGGCTATATCTCAGGGACAGGGAAGAAACGTATATCTTTTTCCAACCTCTCCAGGTAATGAGTATCATTAATACATGACGTGCTCCAGGCACAACATTTAGCTCCAAATCCACAAAATCCAGCCTGAAAATGAAGGAAATCTAAAACAACTGCATTAGAGTTTTTGAGAGTATTTCCATCATCTGGTCTTAAATTCCATTTGAAGTGTGAGAAATGTCGTCAAAAGTCTTCAATTTAACGTGTTAACACTTGTGGACGCCCTAATTTCATCCTGGCTTATTCTTCATGAATGTGGCATTCACTGCCTCCTTTGTAGCGAATAGAGAAACTAAACCAAAACCATACTATCCAAGACTAATGAATCACAAACTGTACCATTTTCATCAGCCGTAGAAACAACAATCCACCTTTTTTTTTTCGCCGAGCAGCTCAAGAACAACACAATCCCCTCTGAGGAGGACAGTTAGTTTGTAGAGTGCGGGAGAATAAGCCAACACCTTAATAGAAGTTTATCTAACCAGACACCTAATATTTGTTTTCCATGATTTCTATTTAAATTGACAGGGGTGGTGTGTAAACAGCTGTTTGTGTGTGTGTGTGTGCGTGTGTCTGTGTGTTGCTGAGGGGATGGGATAAAAAGAAATAATAAATTAAACAAAACAGCCATCATCTTAATGAAGGCTTACAGCCATATCTGAGTCTGCGAGAGCATTTGCAAATCTTAATACAAGTTAATCAGAAGTGAAACACAGGAGCCGGCAGCCACAGGCTTCTCCCCACATTTATACCTGAGAATATCTGAGGAGACGCAGAGGATGTATTCATGTTCTGTGCCACTAAGCTCTCCTTCAAAATAGAAGCATATAGTTATAATAGTAATTAATGTTTGCTTATTAAATGTAGTCTCTTACACAGCACTGCCTCTGAATAACATAGGACTAGCAATGCAGCTATAAACTGTTTTGCTTTTCCATCAGTTTGAATTTCAATACATCTATTTTTAGCCCCTGACATGTCAAAAACAAGTGGAAAAAATGCCCCTCACAATCTCTCAGAGCCCAGGGTGACATCTCTGAGTTGCTGGTTTTGTCTGATCAACTGTCAAAAACAAAATATGACAAAGAAAAGCAGTTACTGTTGATCAACTAATACACCAGTGATTTGTTGATGGACATTTGCAACAAGTAGAATTTGCCATAGACTGGAATAAACAGAATGTGACATACTTGATCTGATAAAAATGTGATTTCAGTACAAACCAGCCCAGAATGAGGCTCACTGACGAAAAAGTCTGCAAGCTACAGCAAAGCAAAGGACTTCCAGGGATGCTCCAGGACCCTGTGAGGCGGCATGCACTTGACACTCTCTTGCCAGAGTCTGATCCTGAGGAGCAAAATACAAACAGACAAATTGCTCGCAGAAACATGCAGCTCTGACATTAGATTACACAACAATCCATTGCTTCCACTTGGATTCACTTTTCACACAAACTTTTTTTGTCAAACAATATTTATTTGCATATATGACAACAAAATATAACTGATACAATATTGATGCAACACTTCCGTTTGTGTCTCTCATGTGCGGCTATTGGGTTATTGAGTGAAACACTGAACACGACTCAAAGCACCACGGTTTTGCTATAGCTATAGCAATCAAGATGGCCTAGATTGTTTGCATCTTATCTAATGTGTTCCACTGACGTCATCGCACCAACTGATCATATCATCTGAAACAGGCCTGGCTTATCCAGTTCAGGTGTGTGGCAGGTGAATCATGGGGAGAAAGACATTGGCTACAGTATGTCTGTTTGAGTTGTTGCTCGTTCTGCTTTGGAGCAAAAAAGAAAAGAAAGAAATATAACTGGAGATCGGGCTTTTTTAAAATCATGTGGCTCAGAATGTCGGTAGTTTAGTTACCAAATAAAGGCCTGGTCACACCAGAGAGTGTTTGATCTGCACAACTCGTGGATGTATAAATAGAACTGGAGATGCCCTGTTCACTCCGATGAAAGTTGCTCAGTTGCACATAAAGCCAAAAGAGTTTGACTGTCTTCTGATTGGGTGGGTCCATAGAGCATAGTATAGGTGGACGGTGCAACACAGCTAAGCTACCGTAGCGTCCTCCATGTTGGACTCTTTAGCTCTCTTGCTGCCTTCAAATAGAACTTGTGAGCTCATGGTTACAACATGGGAAGGCAATGGCATCTAGAAGCCACCGAGGTTTAGCAAACTAGCAAGCAAGTAACATCAAGCAGGAAATGCCGAGACATAATGAAATAGGAAAAAGATGCGGCCGCTGAGAATGCCAACATTTTCCTCAGACATATAAAATTACAAAGAAAAACAATATATGACTAACGTTACAATATATTATCTAACCATCCACTGAAAAATGGACTTTCATGACCTCTGCTATTTCTGAAAATGTCAGCAAACACGTCACAACTCGTGAACTCTGAGATTTCCACTGAGTCATAGTTCACAAAGGTTAAAATATCTTTAAAATATTTGTATTTTCCCCACAAGAGAATCAACTCATCATGGTGATTCCATTGAAATGAACTGGTGTGACCGGGCCTTAGGTCCAAACACTGCTGGCCAAGGTGTACTCTGAAAACAGCTGCTCTGACTTTAAGTTTATCTCTCGATTTTAATGGATTTCTTTCATCATGTCAGTCTGAAATATTAGATACTGTTAACACACACACAGTGAGCAGCCAGTAAGACCTTTACTGGAGCTCATTTCCCCAAAGCAATTTAGTAAACTTAGGAAGCACGACTTTCTCAGCTCAGAGCATACATGGGGTGTTATTGTAGGTCTGCAGTTGTAAGATACTCTGATGACAGTAGAGCATCTGAACTTAAGTGAAACCAAACACACAAAGGGTCCCTCACTAAACGAATAGAACATACAGATAAGCCTGTGTGTTGTGGCACCTATCTTCAAAAGAGGAGAAACATATTGGACCGTACACTTTAATGGAAACAGTTTTCAGCTGTGATCACTGTCCATGGAGCTGCTGCCGTGTGGTTTAATCGGGGTATAAGATGAAGCCGGAGAAGGTGCTGTACTTGTTGTTGTTGCCTCCGTGAGCTTTGCCGCCGTCCAGTTTGACGTAGATCTCGTCTCCAGAGTCTAAGTGCAGCACGGCGCTGTTGCTGGCGTAGTCGTAGTTCTGGTCTGCGTCTTGAGCTATGGCACTGGCTCGTACCTGGGGGGGAAAGGGGACGAGACTTCCTGTGATAAGCGTTAGAAGCAGAATATATAGAAGCAGAAAAGTTCATGTGTGCCTGAGAGGCACAGTGAGCAGTGGTGCAGCTTTAAAAATAGACACTCAGAAGGTGAATTAGAGGTTAAACCCACCACTAATTATTTAAGATCAGTAATAAAAAATACATTCTGACCCAGACACTTATCCAAATTTGAGTCCCTTTGCAGCATCTTTAATGAACACTGATAATGGTGAGACACATATCTGACCCCTCATCCAGCTGCTCCATGGAGCTGTTGGCATCTGGGAGGAAACACGAATCCAAACAGGGTTTACACACACAAACTGAGTATGCACACATGCTCAGATATGACTAAAAATATCACAGATGTTGCCCTGGAATCATCACATGTAAATAGTAGGAACAGACAGTTATATAAATCGTGTTAAGGAGAATAACTTGTGCGATTTTGTGCGCTTTTTCGTGCGTAAAATTCAGATTTTTATTCAATTTGGGATGTAATGCTGCGATGTTGTCATAATACTATAATATTTGGTTGTTTTATTAATTGGACTGGTTTCCCCTCAAGTAAAGCCGTTTTGGGATCGGGGCACCATGTTAATCTCTGCTCCTACCTGTCCGTTTTTGCACAGGTCGGCCCACATGCTGGTGCCGTCTCCTCCCCGCATCAACACATGGTAGGTGAAGAAATAGATCCCGGACACATGGCAGGTGAACTTCCCGGTGCTCGCGTCGTAGTGGTTCCCCAAGTTTGTAATCACGTCGTCAAACTTTAACACCTCATATCCCTCATGCGGGTTCTTCAGACCCACGTAAAAAGCGATCCTGTAACTGTTGCCCGTGGAGTTCACACCGTCCGGTTCAGCGTTCTCACCCCCACCAAGTCCGGTTATTGCCGGGAAGGCGAGTCTACTGTCGCCGCGCTCTCCCGGTGGTCCCCTCGGACCTGGGGGTCCTGGTTCTCCCGGTGGGCCCCTTGATCCCGGTTTACCCGGTCGCCCTGGCTCCCCGCGGCTCCCCTGCGCCATCGGCGGATGCGGAGCTACCCCATTCACATTCTGGATCACCTCCATGGCGGTGGCGCTTCCCGGTTTCGGGGTGTACGGGTCGCACACCATCCGACAGGTGCCCATCATCTCATAGTAATGAGCGGAGGTCTCAGAGGTGCGGAGCAGCAGCAACGGGACGGCGACGGCCAGAGCCAGCAGGACCATCGCGACGGCGCTCACCAGGAAGACCACCGGCCACTTCCTCCGCGCGCTTCGGGGACGAACGGATGACAGAAAACCCGCGGAGCCGCTCTGGAGGGGAATTGTGACGGAGGACAGAGGGGCTTTGAGGACGGCAAAAAGGAAAGAGATGAAGTTAATTAAGTGCGCATCTCTCGGGTTCAGCTCCTCTAATTGGTGGCTTCAAGCCCCGGGCAGCGGCTGTGACCGGGGAGCGGGAGCGCGTCCTGGCTGGATGGAGAGGTGCGCGCGGACAGCGGCGTCCAGCTGCAGCCAGCTGTCAAAGGCAGTGAGGATAAGACCGGAAGATAGGATATAGGGCCTTCAAATTAAAACAGTGCGGGTTGCGCTCATGCATAGAGACAATATGTAAAAGAATATGCATATCATCAGCACTGTTTAACGACACTGCGGTGTTTAATATGCACCGTTAGCTGCGCAGGTCAGAGCCAAAACTGCAGGTAACTTTTAATAAGCTCAGGCTCCACACTGATCACGTCTGACAGAGACTTTGCAGTCAGATGTCAGCAGGCCATCACATCTAAGATTTAACTCTGAAACCGATCAGTTTATAACATATGATGCATTGTGATAGATTTACCTACCCAGATACAAGCAGTGCCAGACCTAGCACAAATTGTCGAATAAATAGCGCATGTGTTCTAAATATTGAGAGTGACGTGTCCTCTGCGTCACCCTGAAATCTACACCTATGATCTGACATAAAACCAGATGGTCAACAAGGGTTTTATTTTCTAATGTGCAACAGGAAGTCAGTCATTTCAGTTTGACTGCCTTGACATGAGGACCAGGTGCAGCCTGTGCGTAAAAGTTTAAGTCTGCGCAATTTTTATTCAGCATATGCACTAAATATTTATTATGATTCAGCAAAGAATACTGAATATTTATATGTTAAAAAAATAAAAAATCTCAATCGTATACTTGAATGCCCATGCATATATACATAGCCTGAAAATGCCAAATGAGTGCATATTTATTTTCATAAATCTCAACGGAGAGACATTTATGTATGTATTCCTATAGGTGGAATACATTAAAAGCTTACCATACAATTTATTCACCCCTCTCCCTGTGGGAATTCTAAGCAGATCTATTAATTCCTCTGTTTTAAGAAAAGGGATTTGGATTTGTGTGTAACCCGTCTAATCTTATGATGAGTCAGTGTTTAAAATGTATTAATATTTTAATCTTTTTGGGCATCATGAAATCCCTTTACAGCCTCACGCTTTCTTTGAGTTTAGGAGATTATTGTGGTGAATGTCCAGAAATATCTCATCATAATCGCACCCAATAGATTCCCCAAATCAACAGGCATAAATTAACTTTTATTTTTAAGCAAAAATAAAGATTAAAATCAGATTCACAGCAACTGAATGAATCCAGATATTTGACTCAGCCCACGAGGGGTCTTTTCAAAGTCAGAGCCAATAGCTGAGGGCAGGTTCACTATGGTGACATCAAATGACCAACTGCATACACTCACACATGCAGAGAGAAGGGGAGCAAGAGAAGCAGACAGAGGGCTGGGTGGGGGTGGGGCTGGGCCGGGCCGGGGGGGGGGCAGATAATATATGCAGGAAATGGACCAGAGATGTCTGACGGCTGTCGACACCTTCAGCTCCGAGCTCCCCAGCTGCAGGGACATATTTGATGTCTTGTTTCACGAGGTGGAGAGCCACGGGCCTTGAATTTCGATTCTCCAGCAAATTAAAATTCATCCTGTGCACAGACAATCATGACTCTATTGCATACAGATTTGTCTTAAATACCTCTTTAGCCTCTTTTTTGTGTTTTCCAGTGAGGCCACGGTGCACTTGTTCTCGTCGTGCGGTCCATGAGCACATCAGCTGAATGAGACTATTACTAATGCCTTTCATGGGTTATTTCCAAAGAGCGCAAGCTTTTGAGACACTCAATGAAGAGAGTCTTTGCTCATCGAAAATAAAAGCGTCTATTGATTTTGTCCTCAAGCTCAAAAATACCCCCCAGAGGACCTGAAATACTTCAAGAGAGCGGGTTGGGAACTAAGCACCTGGAATTGGAGCACAGGCCCCACATCCACAACAGAGGCTTTAGAGCTCAAGGCGATGTTGAGAAATCTTCAGAGGCTGGAGACAAGGCTTAGCTGAAGCCCTACACTGCAGAAGACGTCCCCTCCCCTCTCCAGCCCCTAAGCAATTTCAACTCGTGCTCAGCTCAGCTTTAACTCCCCAGAACATGGCTCCAGATGGGCTGCTCATGTCTGAAGGTGAGAAAGAGCACGACAAGTCAGGAGAGCCCGGTCAAAAAGGACAGTCCTGGCAAAACTGGAAATTAAATCAAACTCACTGGATACAATAATCATTTGCAAAAACAAAACCCTGAAAATAATCATGCAGAGAAGAACATTGTGCTTGCTCCCTGCGTCCACTACATGACTGCAGAAATGACCTTTACTCTGGATTAGTACAGTGAACTGTATCTTAAGGCTATGGTGAGCCATGCACGACACACTGTCCACATTATGCACTGCAGCTGCTGAGATTATCCCGCCCTGCGGCGCTGCCCTGCTTCTAATCATGCTGCATGCTAGTGGACTGCTGTGTCATACGCACGAACCATACGGTGAGACAAATGAATCAGCCCATCATTAGCTGCCTTAAATGGTATCTAATCAGGTGAACCCTGAAACATTGTGAGTGCTTTTGTGCAGTAATCGAGAAAAAATTAAGAAGTGGACAAGAAGTATGGTGGCCCAAAGAACCACCACTTAAGGAAACACATTCAAATAAACAAAAAATAAGGAATTAAAAAAGTCTTCACCAATTTGAGAACACACATACAGTGCAAACGCTTTGAAAAAGTAGCGCTGTAAAATACTGTGACGTAAAATTCCATCATTCAAAGTGTTAATTAAGTAAAAGTAAAGAATTATTAACAATAAAATATAATGAAAGTTAGAATTTACATTTCCATGAGATGAAACCCCATTCACTGTGCTATTTAATGCCTTTTTTATGTAATAGCTATTCAGTGTATTTCAATCCCTGTAAAGCTGATTTGAATTGGCAGTGGCGGAGTCCGCCATTCTGGTGCTGGATTCAAATTGCCTAGTTAAGCATGAGGAATTCACAGGAAAGTGTATCAAAAGTAAACTCATGCAGAATTGTCCTTTTGAGAGTACTTAATATTATTATAATTAATATTATTGATGCATAAACACATAAGTAGCATTTTAATGTTTTAGCTGGATTAGCAAGATGTTTTTTTGATCTACTTAAACGTCTCGTGTACTGATTTGGTAGCATCCAGTAATAAGGTTGCCACCAACTGATACTTTTCCTATGGGCCAAGTGTTTCAGAGAACTACGGTGGCCAATGCAATTATGCAAAAACCGCGAATGGTCCTATCTAGAGCCAGTGTTTGTATTGTCCATTCTGGGCTACTGTGGAAACAATATGGTGAACTCTATGAAAGAGGACCTGCTCCTTATGTAGAAGTGAATGGTTTATTCTAAAGTAATGAAAACACTAAGATTCTTAGTTTCAGGTGATTACACATGAATGAAAGCTATATATCAGGGATGTTCCTGGCGACTAATTTCCTTGTTGACTGTTGCATTGCTCCAGTTGTGTGATTATATGCCAGTTTTTTCCGACACAGCCTACATGCTACCCTGTTTTCATTTTCTCAATCAAAGAACTGCCAAACTGCGCTGGTTTTGCGAGAGGACATTTCTCCAATTTCCCACCGTGCTGTTTTAAAACTCCAGTCTACTCGAGCATTACCGTGGGGAGGGGGACTGCTGTCTGACGGCTCTGTAGCACCCACAAGTGGCGGGCGGCTGCATGACAGTTAAGCAGCCTTGTACATGAATAAAACACTAATTGGTTTAGCTGACTAATATTTCTGGTGCCGACGGATGATTAATCATTTAGACGACTAATCATGCACATCCCCATTATATATTATGTTATATTCCATTTCCGCCGATATATCCCCCTAATTCCTTCACACTGGACCTTTAAAGTACTGCTAAATATGCACTGTTAAATCCACCAAAGAGAGGCCCATGACCACCATAAAGGGTGATTGCAACCCTCTAATTGGTCTATGACTGATAAACCTACCTCACCTGATAATTACTATGATTTTAAAACAAGCTGAATAGTGTCCCATGTTAATATAAGATCAGCAAAACATACTGTGTTTTTTCAGTGTAAAATGTCATAGAGTATTACTGTACCTCTGTGTGGGAAACCTTAACTGAGCCACAACAATACAGCAGTAAGAACTTGCAACATCAGCTCCTGTCTCAACATGTGTCCCTAATCCCTGATGAAGGCCACTGAAAACTCCTCTGCCCTTGAAAGCACAGAAACAACTGTCTTCCTCCATGTAACACTGTGACAGTGAAGTCCTGTCAGATGTTAACATAGCTGTACCTGTCCACCTCAGGCTAACCGTTTATGACCATGCCTTCACTGCTCTGCTTTAATATCTCCCATCCGACGCTCTAATTGCTGGGCTAATGATAATCTATGGACTTCAAAACAGCATCAAAGAACAGGAAAGGTTATGAGACCCTGCTGTGTGCTGCTGTAGTTTAACATTTCCAGTCCAGATCACCAGGCTCACTTCAGGGAGAGTCGTGAGCTGAAATCTGTCGCCACAGGATCAGAATAACTTCAGTTGATTTGACTTGTAAGATTAGTGGGTTACCACACCGGGAGACACCAGTAATCGATACCTATGAATGTAAAATCTCAAAATCATACATGTTTGTCAAAGACTGTGACCTCAAGGGTTGTAAACAAACACAAGGCCATGGCCTGAAGAGAGTGAAAGTGAGGGTGGCATATATGCACTGTGTATGTGTGCGCGCTTGGGTTATGTGTTTGTGTGTGGTGACACTGATGCAGCGCAGAGGGCCAGGGGGGTTCAACCTTTTGCAAGTGGCAAAGGCAGACTTGATGAAGTCATGTTGACAGTGTGTAACCCGCAGTCAGACTTCTTTTTTAACACGATTTTGCTTTTGCTTTTTTGTTCTAATCCCAAGGCCAGTTTATCCAATATACACCAACAGCAGCAGATGGAGTCAAGGGGGGAACTACTATTAAAAGTCTATCACTAATGAGACACTATGAAAATTATACTGAACCAAAATTCAAATGTAACACTCTTGGCTTTGCACCCATTTTTCACTGGTTTAAATTAAAGATCTTTTTTTTTTATGCACTTGATATTTTCTCTTAAATTTTGTGCACAATATTTGTTAAAACACTGACAGGTGTGGCACATCAAGATGCTGATGCACCAGAGCTGTTGCCTGTGAACTGAATATTCATTTCACTGCCATAAACCATCTCCAATGTTGTTTCTGCTAATTTGGCAGTACATCCATCCAGCCTCACAACCGTAGTCCACATCCAGCGTCCCTACCTGCAAGATCGTCCGAGACCAGCCACCCTAACAGCTGATGCAACAATTGACCTGACAGCAATTTGTCATCGTAACCAACTTCTGTGGTTGTCAGGCTGGTTGGATGTACTGCCAAGTTCAGGGAAATGCCATTGGAGACGTCTTAGGGCCGTTTCATAATCGATGCATGCAATGCGAGCAAGAGATGCAAGCGACGCAAGCAACACACTTCTTTTCATAGTCAACACATTGAATGCAAGCGACGCGGGTGACGCTTGAAATGCAATACATCGCTCGCATAATAGGGGGTGGCAGAGTCACCGGTACATTCCGGCTAGCTAGTACTGCTGTAGCTAGCTAGTACTGCTATTTTATTAGAGTGCAGGGCACTAGAACTGTCATATAAATGGGGGTGTGCCCGTACGAGTTCCTTTGCGTCGACTATGAAACGGCCCTTATGGGAGTGAAGTGAACATTAAACTCACGCGCGACACCTCTGGTGGATACTCCTGTAAGTCAGCATGCTAATGACAGGCTCCCTCAAAACTTAGGACAACTGTGGCGATGTGTTGTGTCATCAAACTGCACATTTTAGAGTGGTCTTTTATTGTGACCGTCCCAAGGCACACCTGTGTATCAATGATTAATTTATATGACATGATTTTAACAAATTTGTTACCAAAATATGAGAGAAATATAATCTACTGACTGCATAAAAAGTCTCAGGTCTTTAACTTAAACCTGTAAAAAAAATGGGAGCAAAAACATTAGTGTTGCATTAAATTATTGTTTAGTGTAAATCAACTTTTAATTTCCAAAAACAATATGGTGTAGTAAATACAACCAGACCATTGCTACAACTGAAAGAAGAGATTATAGCTATACTAGAATCTCTGTGAGACTGCTTCAAGCTAAATGCTAACATGTATGTTTACCATGTTCACCATCTTGTGTTAGCATGCTAACTATAGTGAATTGTAACTAAATACAAGGGACAGCTAAATGTGATGGGAGTGTCATTAGTTTTGCATGTAATTGGTTTTAAATCAAAGTATTGGACACTTACTTATTTATTCATACCATATTATTATATATATATTTTTTTATTAAATTTTTTTGTTGGCTTTACACCTTTCCCCACTCTTCTAAAGTACTTACTAATGCTTTAGAAGAGTGCAATCTCTCTGTTTTATCTTCTGCGCGCACGTGTGGGCGTGGTAGGGGCGGGGCTATGGCTGTGCGTCATCTTATCAGGAAGAAGAAACGCTCAGTTAACGGAGAGCGGACGAGCTGGGTGAGTAAAACAGAAAGTTAGTTGGAAAAATATCGCTTAAAGTACCAACAGAGGCTAAATTATGTAATGTAAGATAGTATTTTATCTAAATGTAAACGTATGTTTGGCTGTGTCGTCCTGTGTGTGAAGAAGAGGAACTTTATTCGGACGTAAAGTTTCCGCCGAGTTCAGTCAAGGACAAGAAGCAAGGTGGCACGTTGCTTTCTTATAGAAAATGTCAGTACGGATTTTTCCCATTTTAATGTTTTATCGCTGAGCGGTCAGCTGTAGTAGATTGAGCAACAATAATTGAAACAGTTTATGAAGAGTCGGGGTCTTCTGGTAAATTCGGCGTATAGCTGGATGACTATTAATGCAGCACTTCTTCAAGGAGCACATTTTTACTATCTCCACCGCTAACGTAAGTAACGTTACCGCGCGCTGGGGGTGTGTCGAAATTAGCTGTTTTCTAAATGAGGTTTTGCATTAATAACAGACTTGTTTGATTATGGTATGTTTTCTGAGCCAGCTGGATAGATTGGTTACGGATTTGACTGTTTCTGTCTTCAGGGTGCGTAACATACTTTTTAGTCTATTATTGGATGGCCACCAATTGCTTTGAGTTACTGTGCAGATCTAGGACATGTCGACTGAGACACAGAGATAATGGAAATTCTAGAGCACACAAAGGGCAGGTAGAACTGCATGTAAACTGCATGTTTCATTGTAGGTCTTATGTTGGATGAAAAAACAAGCCTGTAAAGTCTACACCTAACAGAGTCTGTGAGTAAATACGTTAATATCAACATCTTAATGTCGAATTTAAAGATCTTTGCTTTTGCAACTTAGGAAGCTTTTTTTTTGATAGAAATAAACATAAACCAAATTAATGATCATGTCCCCTCTCTGTAGATTCATCAGTGCATTATGCCTGATGAAATGGCAAGGCCTTTAATCCAAGGAGGAGGCTCCAGACATCTTGAAGCCTCCATGTCTGAAGCAGGCGCTCCAGTTGTTGGCATCCTGGGTACAGGCGACTTCTCCCGTTCGCTGGCGAGAAGGCTGGTGGCCTCCGGCTACCAAGTGGTGGTGGGGAGTCGAAACCCCAAACGCTCTGTGGCTTTGTTCCCTGAAGAGGCCGAGGTGACACACACAGTGACACTGACACTCACCACTGTATAATTAGTGTTTTTGTTCCTCCTCCCCCTGTTGTGATAATTATATATTTACTCTGACTTTATCCGCAAGGCATAATGACTGTTGTTATTAGTCTGAATAGATACACAGCACATAAACTCAGTTAAAGATGAGAGTCAGTTGTGGTATGGGAACAGAATAAAGTCAATCACAGACATTTTTTAAGTTTCTATATTTTCACCCTCAGAAGGAATCATAATTCATACTGACATCAAAATATCAGTGCATCCCTCGCAATTTGACTGACAATGTGATTAAATACTGTATATTCCAATTCATATTCTAAAACTGTCAGAGCTGCATGTCTTCTGGGGCAATGCTCTTGTATTAGACATCATGACACACACAGTTTTCTTATGAAATTAATCGAGGAACTAGGAAAAGCTCATATTTGCTATACATAATACAAAATACAAGGAATAACACTGAGATCATTTAGACATCATTTAATGTAAAGAATTATGTAATTCAATGTTCGATATATTGACAAGAAAAACATTAAGTGCATGGTAAAGTGTTCACATTACACCTTGGCTTTTTGGGTAGCCCTATTTTTTTCGGGGTGGGGGGGTTGCCTATGCGCAAAAATATGCTTTTAATACATTTCAATTCATAAAGACAATAATTAACCTGGGACAATAGAGACACAGAAAAATTAGCGACTGATGTTCGTACAGTATGGGGTGGACGTGTATGTATGTGCTTGCCTTTTTATTGTTGGTAATTGGTTGTGTAGCTCTATCTAATCAAATGCTAACCAGCCAAAAATTTGCATATAAAGTATAGCTATTTCTGTCTTTGTCCTCCAGGTGACGTCCCAGATGGAGGCAGCCAGCCAGGCAGACCTTGTCTTTGTCGCTGTGTTCCCGGAGCACCACTCCACGCTGGTGGAGTTGAAGCCGGCACTAGCTGGAAAGACGCTGGTGGATGTCAGCAACGGTCTGAGAATCAACCGCGATGGGCCTTCGCACGCCGAGCAGCTGGCCGACTTGTTTCCAGAGAGCACTGTCGTCAAAGGGTTTAACACCATATCAGCCTGGACCCTCCAGAGGGGGCCTCGGGATGGAAGCAGGCAGGTAGGATACATCAACTGCTACTTGTGGTGTAGATTCATGAAGGTCCAGTGATACTTCTGACCTGGAATGAATTTGAATTCTTTTCCTCCAGATTTTCCTGTGCAGTAACAGCAGCAAGGCCAAGAGCTTGGTGATGCAACTCTGTCGTAGAATGGGCTTTGTCCCTGTCGACATGGGCCTCCTCTCCTCTTCTCTGGAGATCGAAAACCTCCCCCTCTTTCTATTTCCCTCCTGGCGCCTCCCAGTCCTCTGCACTCTGACCCTGTTCCTCTTCTTCTACGTGTACAACTTCCTCCGCGACGTCCTGCAGCCCTACGTCAAAGCAAAGAAGAGCGTTTTCTACAAAATGCCTATCGAGATGGTCAATGTCACGCTTCCCTCCGTGGCCTTGGTGATGCTCTCTCTGGTCTATCTGCCTGGTTTGTGCGCCGCTTTCCTCCAGCTGTGGTGGGGCACAAAGTACAATCGCTTCTCAAACTGGCTGGACCGGTGGCTGACCAGCAGAAAGCAGTTTGGGCTGTGTAGCTTCCTGTGTGCGGGTCTTCACGCCATCTATAGTCTGTGTCTCCCCATGAGGAAGTCTGCCCGCTACAAACTGCTCCTGGCTTTTAAACAGGTAAGAGAAAGAAGCAGAGGACCTGATTGTTGCTACCTATGTAGTGTCTGCTAAATACCTTACTCTGAACACACTGAGGATATTGTTGTTTATTTTATGATGTCCAGATGGAGGAGGGGGGGGCGGAGGACTTGTGGAATGACGAGGAGGTGTGGAGGATGGAGCTGTACCTCTCAGTGGGCATCATGGCCCTCGGGCTGCTCTCTCTGCTGGCTGTCACCTCGCTGCCTTCAGTGGCCAACGCTGTCAACTGGAGAGAGTTCAGCTTTATACAGGTACACACACACACACACATACACACATGCAGGCGTTATGTGTGAGTTATATAAAGAAACAAAACACCCTTTTTCGTCTGAATATATCCTGCCAAAATCATGGGTCCCTATTCCTCTTGGATACCGGGTAAGGAGATATGTGATGAATACAGACAAAGGCCAAAGATTGACAGACAGTCATGACCCTTGACACATAAACATACAGGCAGACGCAGGCATCACGCTGATGTGTAGACAGATGCACACTGTTTCCCCAACATGTTCACATGGCACATACAGACAGTGTGTTTGCACTCCTGCAGCTGCCCCAGATTTGGCGTTAAACTTGGGCTGTGACAAAGCCATCAGGAGTGTAGTGACTCACACACTTCCTGCTCTCCTCGCCTCCTTAACGTCCCCCCCATCGTGGCCTTCATTTCTCCGGGACTGGCGGTCCGTCGGTGCTGCCTTCTTCCCTTTCATCTATCCGTTCAGCTAATCCGGTGGCTGTCAGATTAGTCATGTGCTGACAGGCGGCACGATGAGGAGCAACTTTCTGCCCGGCACATCTATACTCGCTGCAGGACAGTGTGTTCGTGTGTGTGCATACTTGTTTATGTGCATGTGTCAGAGACGTACTTGTGTCGTTGTGAGCTTGAGCCTCAGTCATACATGATTTACCAATTATAGACTCGGATTCTACCTTAGTCACTAAAGGCAAAACATTGACCACTTGACCTGTACGTAAAAAAAAAAAAAAATCTCTATCTATCTATATATCTACAGTACAGGCCAAAAGTTTGGACACACCTTCTCATTCAATGCGTTTTCTTTATTTTCATGACTATTTACATTGTAGATTCTCACTGAAGGCATCAAAACTATGAATGAACACATGTGGAGTTATGTACTTAACAAAAAAAGGTGAAATAACTGAAAACATGTTTTATATTCTAGTTTCTTCAAAATAGCCACCCTTTGCTCTGATTACTGCTTTGCACACTCTTGGCATTCTCTCGATGAGCTTCAAGAGGTAGTCACCTGAAATGGTTTCCACTTCACTGGTGTGCCTTATCAGGGTTAATTAGTGGAATTTCTTGCTTTATCAATGGGGTTGGGACCATCAGTTGTGTTGTGCAGAAGTCAGGTTAATACACAGCCGACAGCCCTATTGGACAACTGTTAAAATTCATATTATGGCAAGAACCAATCAGCTAACTAAAGAAAAACGAGTGGCCATCATTACTTTAAGAAATGAAGGTCAGTGAGTCCAGAAAATTGCAAAAACTTTAAATGTGTCCCCAAGTGGAGTCGCAAAAACCATCAAGTGCTACAACGAAACTGGCACACATGAGGACCGACCCAGGAAAGGAAGACCAAGAGTCACCTCTGCTTCTGAGGATAAGTTCATCCGAGTCACCAGCCTCAGAAATTGCAAGTTAACAGCAGCTCAGATCAGAGACCAGATGAATGCCACACAGAGTTCTAGCAGCAGACCCATCTCTAGAACAACTGTTAAGAGGAGACTGCGCCAATCAGGCCTTCATGGTCAAATAGCTGCTAGGAAACCACTGCTAAGGAGAGGCAACAAGCAGAAGAGATTTGTTTGGGCCAAGAAACACAAGGAATGGACATTAGACCAGTGGAAATCTGTGCTTTGGTCTGATGAGTCCAAATTTGAGATCTTTGGTTCCAACCGCCGTGTCTTTGTGAGACGCAGAAAAGGTGAACGGATGGATTCCACATGCCTGGTTCCCACTGTGAAGCATGGAGGAGGAGGTGTGATGGTGTGGGGGTGTTTTGCTGGTGACACTGTTGGGGATTTATTCAAAATTGAAGGCACACTGAACCAGCATGGCTACCACAGCATCCTGCAGCGACATGCCATCCCATCCGGTTTGCGTTTAGTTGGACGATCATTTATTTTTCAACAGGACAATGACCCCAAACACACCTCCAGGCTGTGTAAGGGCTATTTGACCAAGAAGGAGAGTGATGGAGTGCTGCGGCAGATGACCTGGCCTCCACAGTCACCGGACCTGAACCCAATCGAGATGGTTTGGGGTGAGCTGGACCGCAGAGTGAAGGCAAAGGGGCCAACAAGTGCTAAACACCTCTGGGAACTCCTTCAAGACTGTTGGAAAACCATTTCAGGTGACTACCTCTTGAGGCTCATCGAGAGTATGCCAAGAGTGTGCAAAGCAGTAATCAGAGCAAAGGGTGGCTATTTTGAAGAAACTAGAATATAAAACATGTTTTCAGTTATTTCACCTTTTTTTGTTAAGTACATAACTCCACATGTGTTCATTCATAGTTTTGATGCCTTCAGTGAGAATCTACAATGTAAATAGTCATGAAAATAAAGAAAACGCATTGAATGAGAAGGTGTGTCCAAACTTTTGGCCTGTACTGTATATATATGAAAAATTAGGCAAAGCGATTCCATATTTAAAAAGTAAGTGAAACATAATGGCCACATAGTAATGTTTAGTAAAGTGCAGCATGACGGGCTGTCAGTCACCACGCTTTGATTTCCCCACGCAGGTCCATGTAACGATGATGATGCAATGTGACATCACAAAATTGTCCAATGAATGAGTTACCTGTGATTCCATATGACTTATGCCGGGTTCACACTACACGATATCAGCCCGATTCTAGCCCGACGCAGTGACGTATGGTGTCGTTCACGACTGCTCCCGTCACAGCCATCACTTTGACCAACAGGAACACAGAGCGGTCTGCTGCCGTAGACAACTGTGTGTGAACAACAGCTCAGCCTTTTAGATATTTCCTCTAGGGATGTTACCACACAGAGTAAAAAGAGAAAAATGATGGTTTGAAACAGGAGAGGCACTTTATCAACCCAATGAGTACTGCCATTAGCATCAAGCTAGTAAACAATGTTATTTCATAATGGAGACAGACATAAAGTAAGAAAATCAGAAAATAGTGGCTTTTACTCACCACAACTGCAGAGGCTACCAGCTTCATTTTAAACAGACTACATAATAAACGGGACGTTGTTTAATAATACCTCTGTATTTTTATATTTTTACTTTTTATCCACTCCTGTTTGCCTTGATAAAGTTAATTCACCGTGCTGTCATTTCAAACTCAACACTTCCTGTTTGTGTTTCAAATTAAAAGCCCCTCATAACTTTGGTTGAGAGAATCCCTTCATTTTCTAAACAGGCTTTTATTGTGAAACATTTGCAGGAACTTGTTGTGGAGGATTCAGTGGCTTGCATGTTTACGTATGGTATCTGGCAGCGCTCTTTACGTTACCACATCATTTCAGCTGGCACATAAACAGACACAGTGACTGAAATAATAGTACAAGTAATAAAAATAGGACAAGAATAACCTGATGACATCACATATGTCGTGAAAGACGACCGGGGAT